>NC_041390.1:191650374-191663707 GCF_002162155.2 Triticum dicoccoides
TTTCCAACACAATGTGCTTGCCAAACGATAAAATGTAAAAAGGAAAGGTGAAGATCACCATGCCCCTTGCATAAGGGTAGAATATAAAAGTAAAAGATAGGCCCTTCGCAGAGGGAAGCAGAGGTTTTCATGCACTTTATGGTTGGATGCACAAAATCTTAATGCAAAAGAACGTCACTTTATATTGCCACTTGTGATATGGACTTTATTATGCAGTCCATCGCTTTTATTTCTTCCACATCACAAGATCGTATAAAGCTTATTTTCTTCACATTAATAGATCATACATATTTAGAGGGAAATTTTTATTGCATGCACCGATGACAACTTACTTAAAGGATCTTACTCAATCCATAGGTAGGTATGGTGGACTCTCATGGCAAAACTGGTTTAAGGAATGTTTGGAAGCACAAGTAGTATCTCTACTTGGTGCAAAGAATTAGGCTAGCGTGAGGGGGAAAAGCAAGCTCAACATGTTGGATGATCCAAGACAATATACTTTATTTTGGATATAAGAAAACATAACCCATTACGTTGTCTTCCTTGTCCGACATCAACCTTTTAGCATGTCATATTTTAATGAGTGCTCACAATTACAAAAGATGTCCAAGATAGTATATTTATATGTGAGATCTCTCTTCCTTCAATATTCTTTCATGAATTGTTCAAGTGACCAATTCTACGTTTGCTAACTTTCAATAAGTTTTCTACCTATACTTATTCGTTGTGAAGTCATTACTCCCCATGGTATAAGCATATCAAACATGTATAAATTCAGATTTATAATATTCAATTATTCAACCATTTACTCATAGGATATACGTGAAGCACGTGAGTAAATGACAAACTACTCCAAAAGGTATAAGTGAAGGTCATTGAGTAATCAAATAATTAACTAGCCATGGGAGGATTCTTTTTCATTTAAGATTTCAGATCCAATGATTTTATTCAAACAGCAAGTAAAATTTAAAATATGCTCCAAGCAAAACACATATCATGTGACGAATAAAAATATAGCTCCGAGTAAGGTATACCGATAGTTTTGAAGACGAAAGAGGGGATGCCTTCCGGGGCATCCCCAAGCTTAGGCACTTGAGTCTTCCTTGAATATTACCTTGGGGTGCCTTGGGCATCCCCAAGCTTAGGGTCTTTCCACTCCTTATTCTCCTCATATCAATATCTCACCCAAAGCTTGAAAGCTTCAATCACACAAAACTTAACGGAACTTCGTGAGATAGGTTAGTATGATAAGGAGTAAAACATTCACTTTGGTACTGTCAAAGACATGGATCGTAATTGTTATCACATAATGCCTACTGTACCATATCATTTCTAAAATTTATATTGAGTAATATAAGCCATAGAAACTAGAAAACAAGCAAACTATTCAATGAAAACAGAATCTGTCAGAAACAGAACAGTCTGTAATGATTTGAACACCAACCATACTTATTCTACTCCAAAAATTCTGAAATAAATTGGTGGACAGGAGGAATTTGTCTATTAATCTTCTGAAAAAATAATCAACTCAATCTCACTCTTTGTAAAAAATGGCAGCTAATCTCGTGAGCGCAAAGTTTATGTTTTTTTACAGCAAGATCACATTAACTTTCACCCAAGTCTTCCCAAAGGTCTTTCTTGGCACTTTATTGAAACAAAAGCTATAATACATGATTAATACATTAGCTTAATCACGAGAACACACAAAAACAGTAAGGATAAATATTGGGTTGTCTCCCAACAAGTGCTTTTCTTTAATGCCTTTTAGCTAGGCATGATGATTTCAATGATGCTCACATAAAAGATAAGAATTGAAACATAATGAGAGCATCATGAAGAATATGACTAGCACATTTAAATATAACCCACTTCCTATGCCTAGGGATTTTGTGAGCACACAATTTATAGGAACAAGGATCAACTAGCATAGGAAGGAAAAACAAGGATAACTTCAAAACTTTAAGCACATAGAGAGAAAACTTGATATTATTGTAACTCCTTCAAGCATATATTCCTCCCTCATAATAATTTTCAGTAGCATCATGGATGAATTCAACAATATAACCATCACACAAAGCATTATTTTCATCATCTACAAGCATAGAAATTTTACTACTCTCCACATAAGCAAAATTCTTCTCATTCGGAATAGTGGAATCATTACTAACTAAAGTTGACACTCTTCCAGATCCACTTTAGATTATAGTATTATTCATACTCCGGAAGATATAAGTGAAGTTCATGGAGCATTCTACAATTAATATAGACTAACCAATATCCAAGCTCAAAATATATAAGTGAAGCACACGAAGCATTCTACAAAAGCATACTCAAAAACTTTAAGTGAGGCACAAAGAGCAATTCTATAAGATCATACTTAAAATATATAAGTGAAGCACATGAATTATTCTATAAATTTATGAAGGGATATCTCATACTAGCATGGTTCTTAAAGAAAAAGAAAAACACAAAGGACACAAATCATGTGAACAAAACAAAAACCGAGGTATACCGATATTTGTTGAAGAAGAAAGATGGGATGCCAACCGGGGCATCCCCAAGCTTAGATGCTTGAGTATCCTCTGAAATATTTACTTGGGGTGCCTTGGGAATACCCAAGCTTGAACTCTTGCCTCTCTTTATTCTTCTCATATTGATAGCTCCTCGATCTTCGAACACTTCATCCACACAAAACTTTAACAAAACTTTGTGAGATCCGTTAGCATAATAAAGCAAAAAACTACCTTTAAGTATTGTTTAAAACTCATTCCAATTTCATATTAGAACTATATCTACTGTATTCCAACTTCTTTATGGTTCATACCCTCCGATACTAGCCATAGATGCATTGAAATAAGCAAACAACACACAAAAAACAGAATCTGTCTAAAACAGGACAGTTTGTAGTAATCTGCAGGTTTGGTAAACTTCTGTAACTCCACAAATTATGAAATAAATTTGAAAATTTTGTATAGAAGTAATTTGAAAAAAGTTTCAGACCCATTTGACTTTTCAGTAAAAAGATGTAAAATCTCACGCTATAGCCAAAGTTTCTGTTTTTGTTCTGCACATAGTAAACAAGCAATCTAATCATCCTAAAACCAAAGCTTGGCACATTATTTTTATAATACAATGGATATATATAAGGGGATAATTATTTACAGAGAAACTTCCATGAAAAAATCTACATTGTTCCGTGATCATGAACACAAGTGCTCAAGGTCGACCCTCACTTCTTCAATGGACAACTTTCCAATCACTTCTCTTTTTGAAAACCTTTTTAGGCATGAGAGGCAAGTAAATTATTTTTGTATGTTTCATTCTTTAAATTTTTTTATGGTTCACCCACAACTAAACATAAACAAAAAGGAAAAACAAAATCTACTTAGTGAAGAAAGCAAACAAGCACACACGAGAATATCAACCCCACGCTATTGCTCCCCGGCAACGGCGCCAGAAAAGTGCTTGATAATCCCCAAGTGCAGGGAATCGTCGTAGAAATTTCCAAAGGTGGAAGTGATAAGTATGGAGTGTCGAATCCACAAGGAGCTAAAGGTAAGATCAATATTCTCTCAAGCCCTATCTGCCACTGATACAACTCTACATACACCGAACGTTTGCTTCCAACTAGAAACGAGAAATAAAACTACGTTGTGGGTATGAAGAGGATAACTTTGCATGATATCGGAGAGATAAAATATAAAAGTAGGGGCTGTTATCATAAATTTAGAATATATTACTAAATATTATAAATAGCGAGTGTGGAGTAATGGTGGATCGGTGTGCGAAATTGTCCTAGGCAATTGTTAACAAGACCGGTAATCACTATTGCAATTTCATATGAGGGAGAGGCATAAGCTAACATACTTTCTCTTCTTGGATCATATGCACTTATGATTGGAACTCTAGCAAGCATCCGCAACTACTAAAGATCATCAAGGTAAAACCCAACCATAGCATTAAAGTATCAAGTCCTCTTTATTCCCATACGCCATGTCCCGCTTATCCGTGTTTGTGTTTCAGTAACTCACATAATGCAGACAATAAGAAAATCATGGACATATTGCAACACCCTACAGCGGTAATCACTCACACTTGCACGACACGGAGGGCACCATAGGACAACAGCAAAGTAAAACATACAACTCATACCAATCTAGATCGTCGATCAACCCAAAGACAAAGGATATCTACTCAAAACATCATAGGATGGCAACACATCATTGGATCATAATATGTGGCATAAAGCACCATGTTCAAGTAGGGATTACAGCGGAGTGCGGGAGAGTGGACCGCGTAAAAGAGATGAGGAAGGTGATGATGATGGTGATGTCTATGAAGATGATCACTGCGGCGATGATTCCCCTCCTGATGGCACTCCGGTGCCACCGAGAGAGAGGAGGAGAGGCTCTTCCTCCTCCATGGCCTCCCCCTGGATGGGGAGAGGTTCTCCCTCTGGTCCTTGGCCTTCATGGTGATGATGGCCCCTCCGGGATCCTCCTCCGTAGCCTCCGGTGATGATGGCCCCCTCCGGCAGGGTGCCAGAGAGGGCCTAGATTGATTTCTCGTGGCTATAGAGGCTTGCGGCGGCGGAACTTCCGATCTAGGTTATTTTCTGGAGGTTTCTGTATTTTTAGGAATTTTTGGCGTCGGTCTCACGTCAAGGAGATGCCCGAGTCGTCCACGAGGTAGGCCCACGCGCCCGGGGGGTGGGCGCGCCCCCCACCCTCGTGGACAGCCCGGGACTCTTGTGGCCCAACTCTTTACTCCAGGGTCTTCTTTTAGTCCATAAAAATCATCAAAAATTGGCACGTCAATTGGACTCCGTTTGGTATTCCTTTTCTGTAAAACTCAAAAACAAGGAAAAAACAGAAACTGGCACTGGGAACTAGGTTAATAGGTTAGTCCCAAAAATCATATAAATGCATATAAAACATCCAAGGTCGATAATATAATAGCATGAATACTTCATAAATTTTAAATACGTTGGAGACGTATCAAGGGTGCATCGCCTGCCCAGGCCACGCGCACGGGCGAACGTCTGCCAGCCACGGGCCAGGGCTACGTCGCCCGCAGCAGAGATCTCCACCGCGACCCACGAAGCCTTGCTGCAGCAGCCGTCCGCCTGCAGCCAGAGTCCGCCTGGACCTGGGGCCGGCAGTTAGCTGGCAAAGGAGCACGGAAGTTGAGCCCAAGTGCCAGTCGGGTTCTCCGACCACACGACAAACTACGGCAGCACCTCCGCTGAGTAGAAGCGCGGCTGGGGAGGTCGGGCGACCATGGCGCGCCTCCCCACATTGACTGGGTTGCCCCGACCTAAGCGGCCCCGCGCCGCGCGAAGAAGTGTCGTCGCGGCTGCCAAGGACAACGCTCGACCCCGAGGGAGTTCGCCCACGCCCATGAGGGACCGCAGCGGGGGGTGCGGCATGCTTGCGCGGGCGACCGCGCCCCCTCTTAGACGGTGGAGAGCCGGGCCCCTCCTGGCGAGCTTTCCCCTTCTCGGCGGCCGAGAACCTTTTCACTGGCGCCATGGGTGTCGCGGCAAGGAAGAAGAAGAAGCAGGAGGAGCGGAGGAAGAGACAGGCAACGGGGGCTCTGCCCCTCCCCATTTATAGCCGAGGGGAGGCCAACCGCCGGCCTCCATGATCTAAGGTAATGATGGCTTTTCTGCATGCACCAAGGACTCGTCAAGTCGGGCAGTTGCCGAGGCAGCGTGGGAAAGCGGAGACGCCCACGTCTTGTCAATCGCTACGTGTCAATCAAGGCCGCGGGCTATTGGGGACCGCAACACTCTACACTTGACCCTTGGCTTCACCGCGAAGCCAAGTACAAGCGCGCCTTGGGCCCGGGGGATACTGTCAGCGTCCTAGGAATGGGGGTACCCAGACTTGCCTGTCTGCGGCCCAGGGCGTGGCTCCACTAGCGGCCTGGTACGCCCATCTTTAGCAGCAACCACTCAAGACCCTCGCGAGGCGGACGATCCAAGACCTCCTTAGGGGTAGCCTCACTAGGCTAGCTCACGAGGAGCGGAGAGATCAAGGTCAGGGACACCTCACGAGGAGCGCGTGACATGAGCCATGATGACCAAGGCCAGGCGGGCGCAGAGTACTCGTTGCCTCTTTGGTGCTAAAGGGGCAAGCGCAGGCGAGGAGTCCCGAGGCATCAGGCAAAGGTTTCCATATCAGTGCAACGAGACCAAGACCAACAGGATGACAGGATGGAGGTCACCACGGAGCCCACGGCGGCGTCTGTAACGCCCCGGATACAACATTCCATATTTGTAACTCCGACTCTTGCCATTTTCGGCTATGTGTTATGAGATTCCTTTCGTGGTTGGGTTTTGTCTTCGTTTCTCTTTTTGTTCATGTCATGCATTTCATATCATGTCATCACGTGCATTGCATTTGCACTCGTGTTCATCTCATGCATCCGAGCATTTTCCCCGTTGTCCGTTTCGTAATCCGACACTCCCTCATGCACCCGGCGCACCCCTCTTGTCTCTTTTCGTGAGCAGGAGAAAAATGTTCTCGTAATGGGCCAAGATTTGTCAAGTGGCATTGGTACATCACTGGTAGACCATCTGTCAAATTTCGTTCCATTTGGAGGCCGTTTGATGCCCGAACGGTTAACCGGGTTACCGCAAAAGCCTCTTTTGTGTTGCAGCCCAACACCCCTCCAAAACAGCCCAATAACCCATCTAAACCACTTCCATGTTCTCCGTTGTCGGATCACGATCGTGTGGGCGAAAACCACACCTCATTTGGACAATCCTATCTCTATCTACCTATATATATGTGCCCCTCTTTGAAAATTCGCGGATGAAACCCTAGCACCGCTCCCCTCGCGCCGCCAGACATTTCTTCCTCCGCCGCCGGACATGTCTGCCCTCCACATCGCTCCAGCCAATCCCGTCGTGCCACCTCAGCTCCACCGTCTCCCGCGCCCAACCCGAAGGCGCCACGTGTTGCCGCTGTCCCCCTCCATCACGCGGGCCCGCAAGCCCGGAGCAGGCCCGCCGGGCCCGGTCGTCGCTGCCCGCACCGCCCGGCACCCCGAAGCCTTCGCGCGGCCCGAGCGCGCCTCGTTCCTCCTGCCGGCGAACCTCGCCACCGCCGCCGACGACCCCCAACAGTCACCGCCGCCCGGAGATCTCGCTGCCATCTTCGACCCCAGGCAGATCCAGCCGCTTCCCGGCGCCTGTGCCAAGATCCGCCGCCGCCATGGCGTTCGACCTCGCCATCCGCCCCGGATCCCGTCGCGCTTGCTCTTCCGGCCGCCCTGGCCTTCGCCGGAGTGCCGCCCCACCTTGCCAGCGTCGCCGCCCCTGCCTCCCTCGATCCAGGCGGGATCAAGGAGGAGGAGGACGCCCTCGCCCCTGGGCCTCCTCCTGCGTCTGCGGGCCGGCCCAGCCCCAGATCCACCAGCCCAGCTCCCTCCTCCCCGACATGGGCCTAGCCCAGGGTGAGCGATCCCCCTCTATTTCCCCGCCCGTGTGTCTTATAGTTTCGTTCCGCTCACCTGTTTCTTTTTGCTAAGTCCCAAAACCCTATCATTTTGGTGCCTTGTTCATCGCATCATAACTCCGTGCTCGGGGCTCCAAATCATGCATATGATATGTCAAAATGTTCGTCTCATTGAGCTCTTCATGTTATAAGCATTTCCATGCACGTTACTATCTATTATGGTGCTATTTTAATTGTTGCAAGAATGCTATAAAATGTTAGCTGCTATTTCTTATCAGATCATGATGTTTTGTCATTTTTGTTGCATTTGATGTGTGAATTATATGAACATGAGGTCTACATGTGTTGTGAACTACTTCATGCCATCTTTACAGAGGTGCAAGTCTTGTATTTTTGTGATCTATGTGGTGACTAGCACAAGCATGCAAACTAGGCTCCGTGATGTTGCTGTTTTCAGGGACTTAGGATTTTGCTAAGTCCTTTTCCTGCTGTTATTTCGATGCCATGAAAACTTGATGCTACATTGAGATCCATGCTTATTTTGGGATACTTAAGTAAGGATGTTTTGAACATGTGGTTATTCTATTTTAATACATGCCCATTGTTGCAATTATGGAGTGCTCTAGCATGTCTTTTTCTTGCTCTACTTTTGCTATATATTATTCCTGACATACTATTAACATGTTAATCAATATTGCCATGGTTGTTGCTAGTGATGCATGTACCCTATGAACTTTCTCTTGCCATGTTTAGCTTCATCAACATGTCTTCTTGCTATTGGTATGCTTATGTTGTCATTTAATACTTTGCCGTGAGTGGCATGAGCTCGCAAAGTTGCTATCATGAATCTGTTTATGACATGCTCTATTTTTCTTCCAAGTCTGAAACTGTTAATAGAACTTGCTATGTTTACATGGGTGTCATCTTATCTTCTGTGCCTTTTTGGCTCATGTTCATTAAGAGACTTTTGTTCTATGCATTTAGTAGAATCATGGCATGCCTTTGTTTGCTATGATATGTTCGTGTAGCATGTTGTTTGTTTGCTCTAAACATTGCTTCCTAGTGTTATTTTTGACATGTTAGTGTTTTCACTAAGTCTGTGAAGTTGATATCTTTTGCACTTTTGTCATGCTTGTTTGAACCTGTTCTAGTGTGTTTTAGCCGTAGCTCGGTGTTCATGTTTTGTAAAGAATCTCTTGAACATCACTGCCATATGCTTTGTTGTTATGTTGGAGTGCAGTATCTTAGTTTCTTGTTGCATTCTAAGTGTCATCATGCTGTTAATCACAGATTTGCGTCATTCTTGTTTTGCTTGCCATTTGCAAATCGTGCATCCGTTTCCGGTGATCCTTATATCGATTCCGACCGAAATCATCTCATCTTTCTAGCGGCATACTTGGTTTGCCAAGTTGATGGCTTGATCATTCTTTCCCTTCCGGAGCACGCATATGCATTGCATATCATATATTGTATTGCATCATGTTGTTTGTGTATTGCACCGTGATTGATTGTTGTTCCATTGCTTGTGTTCTTGCCTTGGGTAGATCTGGGAGAGACGAGTACGTGACCGAGGAACCTGTTGAGTACGCTATCGAGGATCAAGCTTTCGTTAACTCTGAGTACTTTGCAGGCAAGATGACCATACCCTCGAAATCACTTCTATCTTTGCTTGCTAGTTGTTCGCTCTATCGTTATGTCGCGCTACCTACCACTTGTTATATCATGCCTCACATATTGCCATGTCAAGCCTCTAACCCATCTTCCTAGCAAACTGTTATTTGGCTATGTTACCACTTTTGCCAGCCCCTCTTATAGCGTTGCTAGTTGTAGGTGAAGTTGAAGTTTGTTCCATGTTTGAACATGGATATGTTGGGATATCACAATATCTCTTATTTAATTAATGCATCTATATACTTGGTAAAGGGTGGAAGGCTCGACCTTATGCTTGGTGTTCTGTTCCACTCTTGCCACCCTAGTTTTCGTCATACCGGTGTTATGTTCCTTGATTTTGCGTTCCTTACGCGGTTGGGTGTTATGGGAACCCCTTGACAGTTCGCTTTGAATAAAACTCCTCCAGCAAGGCCCAACCTTGGATTTACATTTTCCTAACAACCTATCATCTTCCCTTGGGTTCTGCAGACCCGAGGGTCATCTTTATTTTAACCCCCCCCCCCCCAGCCAGTGCATCTCCAAGTGTTGGTCCGAACTAGAGCCCCTTGCAGCGCCACCTCGGGGAAACTTGAGGGCTGGTTTTAGTTGTACGGATTTCTCATCCGGTGTTGCCCTGAGAATGAGATATGTGCAGCTCCTATCGGGATTGTCGGCACATCGGGCGGCTTTGCTGGTCTTGTTTTACCATTATCGAAATGTCTTGTAACCGGGATTCCGAGACTGATCGGGTCTTACTAGGAGAAGGAATATCCTTCGTTGACCATGAGAGCTTGTGATGGGCTAAGTTGGGACACCCCTGCAGGGTATAAACTTTCGAGAGCCGTGCCCGCGGTTATGTCGCAGATGGGAATTTTTTAATATCTGGTTGTAGAGAACTTGACACTTAACTTAATTAAAATGCATCAACCGCGTGTGTAGCCGTGATGGTCTCTTTTCGGCGGAGTCCGGGAAGTGAACACGGTTCTTGTGTTATGGTTGTGTGTAAGTAGTTTCAGGATCACTTCTTGATTATTTCTAGCTTCTCGACCGTTGCGATGCTTCTCTTCTCGCTCTTATTTGCGTATGTTAGCCACCATATATGCTTAGTGCTTGCTGTAGCACCACCTCATTACCTTATCCTACCCATAAGCTTAAATAGTCTTGATCTCGCGGGTGTGAGATTGCTGAGTCCTCGTGACTCACAGATACTTCCAAACAGTTGCAGGTGCCGATGATACCAGTGCAGGTGACGCAACCAAGCTCAAGTGGGAGCTCGATAAAGATCTTGATCGTTGTTTATGCGTCTTTTCTGGTTGATCAGTAGTGGAGCCCAGTTGGGGCGATCGGGGATCTAGCATTTGGGGTTGTCTTCCTTTATTTTGGTTCCGTAGTCGGACCTTTGATTTTACTCTGGATGATGTATGTTTAACTTGTATTTGTGTGAAGTGGCGATTGTAAGCCAACTCTTTATCCCTTTCTTATTCAGTACATGAGATTGTGTGAAGATTACCCCACTTGCGACTAAACCACCATGCAGTTATGCCTCTAAGTCATGCCTCGACACGTGGGAGATATAACCGCATTGTGGGTGTTACAGCGTTACCACCAGAGTCTTTGACAGGTGAATACCACCTTTTGTCAGGATAACTTGTACTAGTTGTCCCCCTTTAAATTGGCCGTTGTGGGATCCCTTCCCGCCTAATATTTGGGGAGAGGACCCGGACCTCTATATATAGGACTAGCCATCATCGTAGGGAGGCAGATCATCTTTGACTAGATCCATTCCACCAAGGTCACCATACAAGCTCACAGAGCTCAAGAACACCTCTTCTCAGGAGGTTGTTCTTCCCTTGTACTTGTTCATCCTCAGCCTACAAGGCAATCCATCACACCACACTGGAGTAGGGTATTACACCACAACGGTTGCCCGAACCAGTATAAACTCTTGTGTCCCTTGTTCCTCGGGTTCGACGAGCTAGGCTTTGAGATCGTGGTGAGCGTGAGCTAAGGGGAGAGAGATCTTCGTGCACACCCCAGTGTTCGAACCTGAAGGGTTTGCCAGAACCCGTAATCTGACAAGAGTGAATGGCAAAAAGAACAAACCAACTGGACCGGTCCAATGGCTATACGTAGGGGAAACGCTTTCAGGTGAGATAGTGCTCCTAGGGAGCAACTAATTGGCGAGTGCTCCTTCGGAAGCCTCACAATGATCAGCACCACTTGCCGCCAATACAAGAGTTTGGAGGTCCAAAAGTTAAAAAAGTTCTCATCTAAGCCCTCATAAATTTTTTCCTTCACAACTTGGTTCCATGTTGGGGGGCCACAACCCCCCTAGGTTCCTACATAGCTCTGCCGTTGCTTCGCGCTCTCAGCCGCCCGTCACGTGTTGCGCTCTGGGCGCTCCCTTCGGATTTTTGTTTTTTTCGCACGCGTTTTCGGCTTTTTAAATGTTTTTTCGTTTTTTTTATGTTTTGGTTTTCCACTGGTCTTCCTTAGCTTTTGATAAAAAATGATTTTTTTGCCTGAAAAAACGCCTTTTCTTTTTTTTCTTCTGCGGGAGTCACGGTTTTTGCTTCCGCGAGAGGCACGATTTTACTTTCGCGAGAGTCACGGTCGTGCCTCTCGAAAACGGAAAAATAAATGTGTTTTCTGGTTTTTTTTTCTTTTCGTGAGAGGCACGATTGTCTTTTCGCGAGAGGAACGGCTGTGCTTTCGCGAGAGGCACGGCCGTGCCTCTCGGAAATGGGAAAAAACGTGTTTTCTGTTTTTTCTTTTCTTTCAAAGACGCGCGGTTTTGTTTTCGCGAGAGGCATGGTTGTGCTTTTGCGAAAGGCATGACCATGCCTCCTTGAAAACGAAAAAACACATTTTCTCTTATTCTTTTTCCTTCAGCGAGAGGCACGGTTTTGTTTCCGCGAGAGGCATGGTTGTGATTTCACGAGAGGCATGGGCGTGCCTCTGTCGGAAAGGAAAAAAGTCGTGCTTCCGGTTCTATTTTTTCGTCATGTGAAAAAAAGTTCGTCAAAACCTATTAACATGTGATCTGGTTTTGAAGATCTCCGCGTGATGAATTCAACGATGGAAACGGTTCTAGATTTTGACGCACGATTCAAGAGATAAAACGTTTTGAATAAACGAATCTACGAAAAAGGGGAAAACTCACAGGTTGGGACAAGTGACGCACATGCAGCGTACCACTTGTCACAACCTGAAAAGGTGGGAGTGATCTTTGCAATGAGTACTTCTCAATCAATGATTTCGTGCTCTTGAGACCTTCGATACCGCGCGTGACGCGCTGGCGAATGAGTCAACGCGCACGTCCAATCCTCCAGCGCACCATATTTTGCCGGCCCATGATCGGGCCGGTACTCCATTGTTTTTATTTAGATCTCAAATGGAGATTCATTTTGTTTTATTTTTATTTTTTTTTCATCTTAAAAATAATTCGGGATTTTGAAATTTTCCAATTTCAAAAAATATATATGAAGTGGTTTAAAAAATGTCAAGTTTGAAAAAATGTCCATGAATTTTGGAAAATGTGCATTAATTCAAAAATGTTCAACAATTCAAACAATGTTTGCAAATTCAAAAAATGTTCGCCAACACAAAAAATATTCGCTGATTAAAGAATAATGTTCATCGATTCATAAAATGTTCGCCAAACTAAAAAACTATTCATCTATTCAAATAATATCCGTAAAGTGAAAAACCATTCGCTGATTAAAAAATATGTTCGTCTATTCGAAAAATGTTCGCCCATTCAAAAAATGGTTGCTGATAAAATATTGTTCATATATTTTAAAGATGTTTGCCATGCCGAGTCAAAAAATCCACTGATTCAAAAAAACGTCCACAAGTTTCAAAAAATGTTCGTCCATTCAGAAAAAGTTCACTGATTCAATAATATATTTAATAATTTTGAAAAACGTTTGCAAAAAAAACTTCATCAAAGAAATGCGCCCGGTTTCATAAAAAAGTGTTTGTGAATTTAAAAATGTTCACAATTTCAAAATTTTGACCATGAATAAAAAATATTCGTGATTTTCTTAAAATGTGCAAAAATTTGAAAAGATGTTCACAGCACGAATAAGAAAAAATTGCAAAGAGAAAAAACAAAAAGGAACAAAAATCTCAAGAAAAAAACAATGAAACAAGAAATAAACTGGTTCAGAGAACCCAGAATGGGCCAGCCTAGAAGAGGACCATATGTGCGCGCGCGT
>NC_041390.1:191663866-191664530 GCF_002162155.2 Triticum dicoccoides
TATTAAGGAGCACTCTTTGTAAAGATCACTCCCACCTCTGCAGGTTGAGGCAAGTGGTGCACTGCATGTGTGCAACTTGTCGCAACTAGAAATTTCCTGTAGACCTGTTTATTCAAAACTTTTTATCTCTAAAACCATTGAATTACTGGCGTCGAGATCTTCAAAATTAGATCCGATGTTGGCATATTTTGACAGACTTTTCATGAAAATAATAGACGGAACAACCGAATCGGGAGCACGTTTTTTTCCTTTTGAAAAGAGGCACGATTGTGCTTCTCGCGGAAGCAAATTCGTACCTCCACGACAAGTAAATCCGTGCCTCTCGCGGAAGAAGAAAAAAAGGAAAAAAGGGCATTTTTTTCGTTTCCAAGAGGCACGGCCGTGTCCTCACAGAAGAAAATTTGTGCCTCTCGCGGAAGCAAAAAAAGAGGTGTTTTTTTGGTGCAATTTGTTTTTGAATTTTTTTGTCCAAACGCTAAGAATGACCGGTGGATAACCAGAAAGCTGAAAACCACGGGGAAAAAATTCCAAAAAGCCGAAAACGCGTGCAGATAAACAAAAAAAATCTGAAGAGAACGCCCAAAGCATGACACTGACGGAGGCTGGGAGCTCACCTCACATGATTACTGCAGGTGTAACGAAGGAGCGCTCCTTCGTTAGTTGC
>NC_041390.1:191664737-191688450 GCF_002162155.2 Triticum dicoccoides
AAATCTTGCGTTGTCGCGCTTCGTGTGAGTCAATAGCTCGGCTTCCTCACAGGAGCAGGCAATGGGCCGGTCCAGTAGCAGTTTTCATGCTAATACCATGATGACTTCATGTATATTTTTCTCATTTCTAGTGTTTTTACATTAAAAGGTCAGAAAAGTACACATTTCAAAAATATTACTTAATTTTTAAAAAATGTTTAGCACACATGTAAAAAATATTCATGCAATGTAAACAAATGTTCACTCAACCTTTAGAAACTATTTATATCATACAAAAAATGCATGTGACTTTTCAAAACTATTCATATGTTTCATGAAAATTAACGTACATTACATTAATTATTCATCTAATTAACAATTGTTTCATACCATTAAAAAAATACATTACATTTGATAAATATTCACGTGTTTGAAAAATATGTTTATGACATTTTAAAAAATGTTATACAATGTAGTTTTTTTTTATTTTAAATCTTTTTGTATCATTTATTTATTTTTCAACATGTTTGTACTTTAAAAATTAATAAAATGTTTTAAAAAATCAAATGCATGTTAGTCATGTATTTGAAATACGAGACTTGTATGAAACATATTTTAGGTGCAATCTGCAATGTGTGTGGAAAAGTAGACACCAAAACATATATTTAAGAAAAATGCTAATCATGTATTACATGGAAAATTTATTTTACAAACATGTCAATTTTAATTAGAATACCATTGAAATTTTTAAGATGCATTTGCCATGGCAAATTTGTTCATGTATATTGTTTTTGACTGTTCATTCAAGTTTTTCTTAAATGGGATTTTTTGCCATACCAATTTCTGAACACAAAGTTTTGCCGAGGCAATTCTGCAAAATCACAATTCGAGCATTATCAGAAATTTTTGTTAGAATATTTTTAGACATGTTTTTTTATAAATGACATATACAAAAGAATTATGAAATTTACCATCAATTAGAGAATAAAAGTTCTAAATTTTGTGTACATTTTTATTTACATTGGCCATGAATTAGTAGTCGTTTTTAATTTCACATACCATGCCATTTTTGTATTGCTAACCATGGTAATTTTACTTCCAAATCCATGGCAAATTTTATTTTTTCATTTCCATGGCAACTTAGTTTCTTTCCTGGACCATGGAAAATATATTTCCTAGATCATGACAAATTTAGTTTCATATACATGGTAACTTTATTTTTTTCATAGCATGGCAATTATTTTCAGAATCATGTCAATTTAGTTTTTACATGGACCTACCGGAAATTCTCTATACCATGACAAATCTATTTATTAGACCAGGTACTTGTATTTTTAAGACCCTGCCATTTTCATTAGTTAGACGATTTGTAGTTTAAAATTTTGTCACTTTTCCACATGGCAAATTCTAAATTTAGTTAAATGGTTCCATGTTTTTAAGTAAAACATATTTCCCCCCAAAAAAGTTCCCATGTCAAATTATAAAATTTCCATATTTTTTTCAAAGAGCAAAATTTTATAATTTTGCAATCCAATTTTTGCCCAAGAAAATCCTTTCTTTTGAAAGTGAATATGCCAATGCACAAAAAGCATAGCAGAAAAATGCGGACTTGCCTTGGTGCTCTATCTACCTTTTGCCAACAAATCATGCACAAACACTTACATTGCCTTGTACAAATTTTTGGCCTGTTTTTGAAAGTTTTGTCATGCATGTTAGAGAGAAAAATCACGTTTTTTTTCCATGGTGAAGTTTTTTCATGTAGCCATGTGACATTCTCCTTTTTTGTTATATATCATGAAAATTTGCATGCTATTTTTACACCTTATATTTTTTCTTTTTTTAAAACTAATATCACTTCCATTCTTCCATGGAATTTTTATCTTGTATGTGATGTCAACAAATTATTTTGAAGGCCTGCTACTAAGCGTTCTCAAATATGGACTTTTGTGGGTGGCCAAATTTGTTTTCTTTTTTATTAGGCTTGTGGGCTTTTCATTACCGATTATGCCTCCTTTGGTTTATAGGAATGTCATAGGATTTCTATAGGATAGGATTTACATAGGAAAATTTCCTTTGATGCCCTTTGGTTTGTAGAAATGGATTCCTATTCCTATATAGGATAGGAATCAATCCTTCACATTTTGAAGGAAAAAACATTAGCTAAGACTCAATGGAAAAATTCCTATCCTACACATCAAATGACATCTCTTTCTCTATAGAAATTGAGATGCATGTCATCTCACTTCCTATGATTTTCCTATTCCTACAACATTTCTATCCTATGAACCAAAGGAGGCCTTAGTTTTTCGAAGGGTTATTCTGGGACTATTCCACCGCGAACGAAATCGGTCGATCCTTATTACCCGGGAGGGGCCCACCTTGATGGCACCGAGAGAAAGAAAGGGGGGAGGGCGCGACCATACATGGCACTTGTCGACCGTGTCTCTGAGGGATAGTTGAACGAGCGACTCATGAATGCTGCCGGATTGGACGAGCTAATAACTCGAACATGTTCAATCAATTTTTTGAGCAAGAATCACAATGTTAGCTTACCTTCACCATGATACGAGTGCGTGAGAAGGAGAGTTGATAGATATACCTAGATCACCCAACAGAGAAAAGAGCAAGCAGGTTACCTGCTCTTGTGGTGGATGGCGGCACCTCAAGGGAACAACGTTTCGTTCGATGCAGGGTGTCCTGGGATCCAACAACACGTCAGGTAGATACCCGCGCCCAAAAAGAGATCTTTGCCGCTCTTCTCGTGGTTAAAAGTCAACCCTCCACGGCAATCTGTTGGCCAAGATACTTAACTGGGAATGAGGTCGGCATGGCAGGCATGAATGATAAAATGTCATCCAAGTCAAGATGTCCACTGCAACTGCAAGTTCACTACCTCTACAAAAAACCCTGCAAGTTCACTACCCCATCACAGTCTGCTGCATCACGCAGGGAGTAGATGTACAGGGTCAACTAGGCGACGTCCTTAACAACCTACCCCTGTGCCTTGTTGTCTGAAAACAAGCAAGTAGCCAAACGACTAGCCCGAGCGCCGGAGAGTGACAGCTTAACGCTGGTTACCTGGCGCAAGAAAAGCCGAGGTGTTTCTGATGGCGCGCAAGCAATCTCTCTCTCACGGGAGCCGTGACGCTGATGCACACTACTACTAGTACTCGGTCGTGGAACCTCCTTCTCGCTTCCGGTCGCTGATTGCAGCGTCCGCCGTAGTTGTTGTTGTCCGTCTCACGGAGTCAAAATTCCAAGGAAAACAACATTAAAAAAAAAGAAAAATCCAAGGAAAACCTACCAGACAAAACCCGGTTCACCTACCGCGCTTCCAAGTTCCAAGTCCAACAATCCCCCGGGCATCGCTTTCCCTCCCTGCTAATCCAATCCACTTCCGCCTGCCACGCTACTTTCGTGCGAACTACCCCCCGGCCCTCGATTTCCCTCCCGCGCGGATCTTCTACCTCGACGGTGAACCGGGCTGGCTTTTCAACGTCCCTGAACGGAACCGGGACGTTGCTAGGCACCTAACCCCAACATCACAACACCTGACCTGGTCGAGCTATCGCGGGTGCATGGGCGGCTCTTGTTTGTCACGGAGAAATCAGAATAATCATGTACTACTGTAGAAGCAAAGAGCTTGGGGCCCTCTTTGTTTGTTTATAAGATCGTCTGTGCATGCAGCCAACTCGTGGTCTACGTGCAGAAAATATTATGCTGTTTAAACAGATAGTAAAGCAATGTTTGCATGGGCATCTGCAACGTTCTAGCACTACGAACCTTAGACTTTTAAAATTTGGAAAATCATATTAGTATCTTCTGAAAATAAGTGTAAACCTGATTGATGAAGGACATTCAAAACGCTAACCGTGCAAAGTTTTCTTTTTTACCTCTTGGAAAATATATAAAGTTTTCATTAATTTTTTTCTCCAGAATTTGCACGAGTATGCGTATCATGTATTAAAGAAAAGAGGGGAAGAAGCCCCAACCACAATTTACTTATAGCGTCCTACGCGAGGTCGCACTCCACCTTACCCTATACAGATTACTCGCTATCGGCCCACACACGTATCCCTACCATCAAGGGTTCGAGTTCACTGTGTAAAATGCCCGCCTGCTTCCACGCCACGCATTCGGAGGCTATCTTACATAGGACAATCTGTGCGTCCGGCCCGTTTCGTCAAACACTATAGAGTTTCTGTGTTTCCACAACTTCCATATGACTAGCAGGTGGAGTGCATGTAACGTCTTGGCATGTCCTCCAGAAAGTGTAGGCCTCGTGCACCATGCCAGTGGGTCATCTTCCGCCGATGGTGCTGCACCTATCGTGCCCAAAGCCTGACAAATCTTGGTCCAGACCTCTCTAGCAAAAACACACTGGACCAGTAAGTGATTGATTGTTTCATCATCTTGGTCGCAGAACGGGCAGTGTGCATAATATGGGAGGCCTCTCCGCGCGAGTCTATCCAAAGTCCACCGTGCAAAATAAATGTTGTTGTGCAAGTGGCTACTAGGAGATAGTATGAAGTTTTTTTTCACATGAGTTCGTGGTACAGACCCACGTTTTTCCGGCAATATATTTTTCAAACTTAAAGTTTAAATTAGAGCATCTACAGCCGGATATGTCAAATATGACCCCTCAAACGCCCGCGGACACGTCCAGACGCGTCCGCGGGCAGTGACCGGGCATGTCTAAAATTTCACTTGTTAAATCCAGACATCTCCTAGTCCCAACACCCAGACCATTGAACCGAAGCAGAGCAAAAAGCGCACATACCACATACTAGATTCTTAAATCCATAAAGACATACAAACAACATAACCCACCTACTACGTCGATCACCTAGCTACTCATTCTCGGAGATGTCGACGATCTTCGTGGCCGGCTCCGACAGGATTGGTGGCAGCTGCAGCTCTGGCTCCTCCGGCGCCTCCAACTGCTCTGCTCTGGCCTCCTCTATCTCCGCGTCAAGTTCGGCGAAGAGCGCGTCGGACTTCGCCTGCTCCCACCAGAGGAACACCCGGTTGGCCTCCACATAGGCCTCATCCTAGATGGACTCCAGTATGGCCTACTGCTCTGCCATCTTGTCGGACTGGTTAACGGTGAATTCCTCCTCTGCCTGCTCCATGTTGAAGCCCAGCAGCTGCTGCTCCGGCTCCTCTGGTTCCTCCACCTCCATGGGCGCCAACTCCTTCTCCTACTCTTCCCCCGGCTGCTCCTCCTCCTCCGGCGAGTCCGGAGGCAACCTAGCAGCGATGCGGACTGCGGGGGCGTCTTGTCTCACCCGGATATCCTGCTGCATCTTGGCGCGGTGCTCCGGCATGAGCATTGCGTAGTAGGTGATCTTACTGTGGACCATGCAGGAGCGCTGGAGCATGGGCAAAGCGTCAGAGCGGGAGAGGAAGGAGGTGGATGGGCTCGAACTGGCAGCGTGGAGAGGGGGGGAGGTGGATGGACTAGGGTTGCGGGACTCCGGCCGGGTTAAATAGGCGGATTTGCTCTCGGGGGCGAGCCGGAGCGACGCCACGCGGCGTTCACACTGCGGCGACGGAGGAGGTGTCCGTCAAACCGCCGAGTTTTCGGGCGAGTCCTTGTGGGGCCCCTTCGTCAGTTCAACGTGATGGCCTTGCCCGGGCACGCCAGGGAGCCTCCATATCCGCCCGTAGTTGGGCTGGATATGAGGGGTGCCGGTCAATCCGGGCATTTGAGGCTCGTTTGAGGGGGTCGTCTGGGTCACAAAAACGTGACCGGTCGTGACTGGCGGCCCGCCCGGGCATATGAGGTGAGTTTGGGACGCCCGGCCGTAGATGCTCTTAAGTTTCATTTGCATATTTGTATACCTTTCGTAAAGGACTTCAAAACAAGACTATTCCTGAATACATTTTGACAAATTTTTAAATTTACCAAGCCTCAAATATTAAAACTTGGTAAGAAAGATATTCAAAAAAAACTTGGTAAGAAAGAATGATAATTGCATGATTTAGGATTAGTTAAATTAAAATTTAATGTTATGAATGGAGCTGATTCGTATGGAACTTTAAACTTGGCAGAAACTTAATATTATGAATTTCTTAAGGTGTATGGTTAGGGTTTAGGGTCTATGATTTAGACTTAGGGCTTAGGGTTTAAGGTTTAGTCAAATTAAAACTAAATATCATGATTTGATCTAACTCATATGAAACTTGGTAAAACTTGGCTTACACTTAATATTAAGAATTTGTCATTATCTTTTGTTCTTACCAAATTTTAATATTTGTAACTTGGTGAAATATTAAAACTTTTAAAAATGTATGTTAAGAGTAGCATTGTTTCAAAGTCGTCGTCACAAGGACCACAAATATGCATACGAAGCATACATTAGATTTTTCAGTTCAAAAGATATAATACATTCAAAATGATAAGTCAAATTAAAAGAATGGAAGAGTGAAAGCATGTTGCGGTTGGTGGAGCATGCAATCTCTGACAAAAGCATACATGCATGGGACTCCACAAAGTAATCAAGGGCTAAGCCATGCACGGGATCAACCAACTCTAAATCATGACGCAGATGTGCGGCACACAAAGTGCGTGTGCGGGACGCTGCATGCTACAAACCCTCTCTCCTTTTCCTAGAGAAATACTGTTTGGATTCATGAGATACCAAGACTTTGACGACCAAATACATAGATTTGGACCATTTACAAAATCATCTGCTCTTGACATTTACAAATTGTCTATTCTCCAGATCGACATATTAGATGTAGTTTTTCCTAGTGTGGTTCCTCATATGGTGTCTTGAATCCAATTCACAAATATAATAAATAAATAACCATGCATTAGAACATGTATTCTAGTAGGTTAGCCCGTGTTTTACATGCTACTCCCTCCTTTTCGGTTTATAGGGCTTATCTATTTTTTTTAGTTTTTTTTCATTTTATAAGGCTCAGTTTGGTTATTTTCCATCACAAGTTCAGATTTCAAGGTGCATTAAATCATTGCATGCAAGTATTTAGAGAAAATTTACCAATGCATGTACTTTATGCATGTATGCATTGCAATTAATGCATTGGTAAACATATTTTTTTGAGGAAAACAAAAGTATTAATTGGGTGCTTTTTCAAACTACAAAAGGTATTCCACCACTCACCATCTATCTTGGTTGGTGAGATTCTTGAATTAAGCCCTATAAACCGAAAAGGAGAGAGTAACAAGATTGTGTAAAAAATAAAATTTGATTAAGCATTTATTGACTACCAAAGAAGACACGCTTCTTTATTTGTAAGCATTCATTGACTTATCAAAGAAGATGTGATTTTATTTGGCAAGCCAATAAAATATGGGGTTGTTGAGGTTCTTTTTATAAAAATGATGAAAAATCAGAAGCACGAGGAAAAAACAAAAATGTAGAGGGAAGGGGAGACATGCATAAAAAGGTTGTACAAAGGGGCAAGCAAAATGCTAGGAGGTGAAATAGGATCCTTACATATTGACGGAGCTAAATCCGGCAGATCTTGAATAGGGGGTCCCAAAGTAAGCGTCTAGATGTGATGGTAATAAGGACATGAGGTTTTACCCAAGTTCGGGTTCTCCCAAGAGATAATGCAGATCTCGGGTAGGGGGTCCCGAAGTAAGCGTCTAGATGTGATGGTAATAAGGACATGGGATTTCACCTAGGTTCGGGCTCCCCGAAGAGATAATACCCTACGCCCTTCTTGTGTTTATTGCTTTGGGTCGGAGTGTAAAGTACGGATGATTTACCCTGAGATTGTTGGGTCTCTAATGTAAGGTGTAAGATGCTCTATTGAATAGCCTAGTCTTAGTTTATATAAGATACCATAGGCCTAGGATTACAAGAGTCCTAGTCGATTACGGTGGTGGAGGAGAGTCCTTGTTTTGTACGTAAAGGCTTCTTGTATATTGCCATGGGACGCCCAAAGTGGCCTAAGATGAAACCGATGTAGGGGTCCTCAGCCAGGCCTACCAGATTAGGAGTCCACATGGTGAGAGGCCCACTACCCGGTGAAGGAAATATGCCCTAGAGGCAATAATAAAGTTGTTATTTATATTTCCTTATATCATGATAAATGTTTATTATTCATGCTAGAATTGTGTTAACCGGAAACTTAGTACATGTGTGAATACATAGACAAAGAGAGTGTCCCTAGTATGCCTCTACTTGACTAGCTCGTTAGTCAAAGATGGTTAAGTTTCCTAACCATAGACATGTATTGTCATTTGATGAACGAGGTCATATCATTAGAGAATGATGTGATGGACAAGACCCATCCGTTAGCTTAGCATAATGATCATTTAGTTTTATTGCTATTTCTTTCTTCCTGACTTATACATGTTCCTCTGACTATGAGATTATGCAACTCCCGAATACCACATGAACACCTTGTGTGCTATCAAACGTCGTAACGTAACTGGGTGATTATAAAGATGCTTTACAGGTGTCTCCGATGGTGTTTGTTGAGTAGGCATAGATCAAGATTAGGATTTGTCACTCTGTGTATCGGAGAGGTATCTCTGGGCCCTCTCCGTAATGCACATCACTATGAGCCTTGCAAGCAATGTGACTAATGAGTTAGTTACGGGGTGATGCATTACGGAACGAGTAAAGAGACTTGCCGGTGACGAGATTGAACTAGGTATGATGATACCGACGATCGAATCTCGGGCAAGTAACATGCCGATGACAAAGGGAACAACGTATGTTATTATGCGGTTTGACCGATAAAGATATTTGAAGAATATGTAGGAGCCAATATGAGCATCCAGGTTCCGCTATTGGTTATTGACCGGAGATGTGTCTCAGTCATGTCTACATGGTTCTTGAACCCGTAGGGTCCGCAAGCTTAACGTTCAATGATGATTTGTATTATGAGTTATGTGATTTGATGACCCAAGTTTGTTCGGAGTCCCGGATGAGATCACGGACATGACGAGGAGTCTCGAAATGGCCGAGAGGTAAAGATTGATATATTGGAAGGTTATATTCGGACACCGGAATGGTTCTGAAGTGTTTCGGGTATTTTCCGGAGTACTGGGAGGTTACCGAAACCCCCCGGGGAAGTAATGGGCCTTAATGGGCTTTAGGGGAAAGGAGAGAAGGGCCTCAAGGGGTGGCTGCCCCCCCATGTCTGGTCCGAATTGGACTTGGAGGGGGCGGCGCCCCCTCTTTCCTTCTCCCCTCTTCCTCCTTTCCCTCCTTCTCCTAGTTGGAATAGGAAGGGGGGGGGGCGAATCCTACTTGGACCGGGAGTCCAAGTAGGACTCCCCCTATGGCGCCCCCCTTGGTCCGGCCTCCTCCTCCCCCTCCTTTATATACGTGGGAGGGGGGCACCCCAAAGACACACCAAGTCTTTTCTTAGCTGTGTGCGGTGCCCCCTTCCACAGTTACACACCTCGGTCGTATCATTGTAGTGCTTAGGCGAAGCCCTGCGTCTGTAACTTCATCATCACCGTCAACATGCTGTCGTGCAGACGAAACTCTCCCTCGTCCTCAACTGGATCAAGAGCTCGAGAGACGTCATTGTGCTGAACGTGTGCTGAACGCGGAGGTGTTGTACGTTCGGTGCTAGGATTGGTTGGATCGCAAAGAAGTTCGACTACATCAACCGCGTTACTAAACGCTTCCGCTGTCGGTGTACGAGGGTACGTAGACACACTCTCCCCTCTCGTTGCTATGCATCTCCTAGATAGATCTTGCATGATCGTAGGAATTTTTTTGAAATACTGCGTTCCCCAACAGTGGCATCCGAGCCAGGTCTATGCGTAGATGTTATATGCACGAGTAGAACACAAAGAGTTATGGGCGATAATAGTCATACTGCTTATCACCAACGTCTTACTTTGATTCGGCGGTATTGTTGGATGAAGCGGCCCAGACCAACATTACATGACTGTGTTCATGAGACTGGTTCTACCGACGTGCTTCGCACACAGGAGGCTGGCGGGTGTCTCTTTCTCCAACTTTAGTTGAATGGAGTTTGACTACGTCCGGTCCTTGTTGAAGGTTAAAACGGCACACTTGACGAAAAATCGTTGTGGTTTTGCTGCGTAGGTAAGAACAGTTCTTGCTAGAAGCCCGTAGTAGCCACGTAAAACTTGCGACAACAAAGTAGAGGATGTCTAACTTGTTTTTGCAGGGCATGTTGTGATGTGATATGGTCAAGACGTGATGAGATATAAATTGTTGTATGAGATGATCATGTTTAGTAAAAGTTATCGGCAACTGGCAGGAGCCTTGTGGTTATCGCTTTATTGTAATAAATGCAATTGCCATGTAATTGCTTTACTTTATCACTAAGCGGTAGTGATAGTCATAGAAGCAATAGTTGGCGAGACGACAACGATGCTGCGATGGAGATCAAGGTGTCAAGCTGGTGACGATGGTGATCATGATGGTGCTTTGGAGATCGAGATCAAAGGCACAAGATGATGATGGCCATATCATATCACTTATTTTGATTGCATGTGATGTTTAGCCTTTATGCATGTTATTTTGCTTAGTACGGCAGTAGCATTATAAGATGATCCCTCACTAAATTTCAAGGTACAAGTGTTCTCCCTGAGTATGCACCGTTGCTACAATTCGTCGTGTCGAGACACCACGTGATGATCGGGTGTGATAATCTCTACGTTCACATACAACGGATGCAAGCCAGTTTTGCACGTGCAAAGTACTTGGGTTAAACTTGACGAGCCTAGCATATGCAGATATGGCCTCGGAACACTGAGACCGAAAGGTCGAACGTGAATCATATAGTAGATATGATCAACATAGTTATGTTCACCATTGAAAACTACTGCATCTCACGTGATGATCAGACATGGTTTAGTTGATATGGATCACTTTATCATTTATATGACTAGAGGGATGTCTATCTAAGTGGGAGTTCTTAAGTAATATGATTAATTGAACTTTAATTTATCACGGACTTAGTACCTGATATTATTTGCATGTCTATGTTGTTGTAGATCAATGGCCCGTGCTACCGTTCCCTTGAATTTTAATGCGTTCCTAGAGAAAGCTAAGTTGAAAGATGATGGTAGCAACTACACGGACTGGGTCCGTAACTTGAGGATTATCCTCATTGCTGCACAGAAGAATTATGTCCTGGAAGCACCGCTAGGTGCTAGGCCTCCTGCAGATGCTACTGATGACGTTAAGAACATTTGGCAGAGCAAAGCTGATGACTACTCGATAGTTCAATGTGCCATGCTTTACAGCTTAGAATCGGGACTTCAACGACGTTTTGAACGTCACGGAGCATATGAGATGTTCCAGGAGTTGAAGTTAATATTTCAAGCAAATGCCTGAATTGAGAGATATGAAGTCTCCAATAAGTTCTATAGCTGCAAAATGGAGGAGAGTACTTTTGTCAGTGAATATATACTCAGAATGTCTGGGTACCACAACCACTTGAAACAACTGGGAGTTAATCTTCCTGACGATAGTGTGATCGACGGAGTTCTTCAATCACTGCCACCAAGCTACAAAAGCTTCGTGATGAACTATAATATGCAAGGGATGGATAAGACAATTCCCGAGCTCTTCGTGATGCCAAAGGCTGCGAAGGTAGAAATCAAGAAGGAGCATCAAGTGTTGATGGTTAACAAGACCACTAGTTTCAAGAAAAAGGGCAGTGGGAAGAAGGGGAACTTCAAGAAGAACGGCAAGCAAGTTGCTTCTCAAGTGAAGAAGCCCAAGTCTGGACTTAAGCCTGAGACTGAGTGCTTCTACTACAAAGGGACTGGTCACTAGAAGCGGAACTACCCCAAGTATTTGGCGGATAAGAAGGATGGCAAAGTGACAGGTATACTTGATATACATGTTATTGATGTGTACCTTACTAATGCTCGTAGTAGCGCCTGGGTATTTGATACTGGTTCTGTTGCTCATATTTGCAACTCAAAACCGAGGCTACGGATTAAATGAAGATTGGCTAAGGATGAGGTGACGATCCGCGTGGGAAATGGTTCCAAAGTCGATGTGATCACTGTCAGCACGCTACATATACATCTACCGTCGGGATTAGTTTTAGACCTAAATAATTGTTATTTGGTGCCAGCGTTGAGCATGAACATTATGTCTGGATCTTGTTTGATGCAAGACGGTTATTCATTTAAATCAAAGAATAATGGTTGTTCTATTTATATGAGTAATATCTTTTATGGTCATGCACCCTTGATGAGTGGTCTATTTTTATTGGATCTCGATTGTAGTGATACACATATTCATAATATTGAAGCCAAAGAAGCAAGGTTAATAATGATAGTGCAACTTATTTGTGGCACTACCGTTTAGGTCATATTGGTGTAAAGCGCATGAAGAAACTCCATGCCGATGGGCTTTTGGAATCACTTGATGCTTGCGAACCATGCCTCATGGGGAAGATGACTAAGACTCCATTCTTCCGAACAATGGAGTGAGCAACTGACTTATTGGAAATAATACATACTGATGTATGCGGTCCGATGAGTGTTGAGGCTCGCGGCGGGTATCATTATTTTCTAACCTTCACAGATGATTTAAGCAGATATGGGTATATCTACTTGATGAAGCATAAAGTCTGAAACATTTCAAAAGTTCAAAGAATTTCAACGTTAAGTGGAAAATCATCGTAACAAGAAAATAAAATTTCTACGATATGATCGTGGAGGTGAATATTTGAGTTATGAGTTTGGTCTTCATTTGAAACAATGTGGAATACTTTCACAACTCACGCCACCTGGAACACCACGGCGTAATGATGTGTTCGAACATCGTAACCATACTTTATTAGATATGGTGCGATCTATGATGTCTCTTACTGATTTACTGCTATCGTTTTGGGGTTATGCTTTAGAGACGGTTGCATTCACGTTAAATAGGGCACCATCTAAATCCGTTGAGACGACACCATATGAACTATGGTTTGGCAAGAAACCTAAGCTGTCCTTTCTTAAAGTTTGGGGCTGCGATGCTTATGTGAAAAAGCTTCAACCTGATAAGCTCGAACCCAAATCGGAGAAATGTGTCTTCGTAGGATACCCAAAGGAAACTGTTGGGTACACCTTCTATCACAGATCCGAAGGCAAGATATTCGTTGCGAAGAATGTATCCTTTCTAGAGAAGGAGTTTCTCTCGAAAGAAGTGAGTGGGAGAAAAGTAGAACTTGATGAGGTAATTGTACCTTCTCCCTTATTGGAAAGTAGTTCATCACAGAAATCAGTTTCAGTGATTCCTACACCAATTAGTGAGGAAGCTAATGATGATCATGAAACTTCTGATCAAGTTACTACCAAACCTCGTAGGTCAACCAGAGTGTGATCCGCACCAGAGTGGTACGGTAATCCTGTTCTGGCAGTCATGTTACTTGACCATGATGTACCTACGAACTATGAGGAAGCGATGATGAGCCCAGATTCCATGAAATGGCTTGTGTCGGTGTCAAAACCGACGGATCTTGGGTAGGGGGTCCCGAACTGTGCGTCTAAGGCGGATGGTAACAGGAGGCGGGGGACACGATGTTTACCCAGGTTCGGGCCCTCTCGATGGAGGTAATACCCTACTTCCTGCTTGATTGATCTTGATGATATGACTATTACAAGAGTTGATCTACCATGAGATCGTAGAGGCTAAACCTTGGAAGCTAGCCTATGGTATGATTGTTCTTGTCCTACGGACTAAACCCTCCGGTTTATATAGACACCGGAGGAGGCTAGGGTTACACAGAGTCGGTTACAAGGAAGAAGATCTACATATCCGTACTGCCAAGCTTGCCTTCCACGCCAAGGAGAGTCCCATTCGGACACGGGACGAAGTCTTCAATCTTGTATCTTCATAGTCCAACAGTCCGGCCAAAGGATATAGTCTGGCTGTCCGGAGACCCCCTAATCTAGGACTCCCTCAGTAGCCCCTGAACCATGCTTCAATGACGATGAGTCCGGCGCGCAGATTTGTCTTCGGCATTGCAAGGTGGGTTCTTCCTCCGAATACTCCATAGAAGATTTTGAGCACAAGGATAGTGTCCGGCTCTGCAAAACAAGTTCCACATACCACCATAGAGAGAATAATATTTCCACAAATCTAATCTGCTGACACGTTTTGCAACATGACATCATGCCATGGCCCGGTCATTATTCGATCCGTTTTTCTCAACCAGCACTGCACATATCGCGGGGCGGTTTTCTTGACACATCTTGTCGAAGCAGAGATCGTGTCCCCTTATCATGGGATTCTCATCAATACGGGTATAGGTAACCCAACCGCGCCATCAATTACGGCGTTCGGGGAATAAGCGATTTTACCAGGTAAGTGGGGAGGCGCATCGCCTCTTCTGCCCTTATAAAGGGACAAAGATTCACCCTTTTTACCCACGCCTTCTTCCTCCTTTCTTATCCATTCTCGCACACTCGAGCTCCAGCGCCCAAGTTCGCATATTTCTCCTTAAACCACTCCAAGCATGTCCGGAGCGGGAGGCAAGTGGATGGTCTCCTTCGTCACGGAGGAGAACATCACAAAGCTACGGGAAGCCAGATATCTGGTCGTGGACATCGCGCACCGGCTACCAGATGCGGGGCAGATCATCCCTACAGCCGAACCCCATGAGAGGGTAGTTTTCCTTACCCACTTTGTCCACGGTATGGGATTTCCGCTTCACCCGTTTGTCCGCGGGCTCATGTTCTACTACGGGCTGGATTTTCATGATCTGGCTCCCAATTTCATCCTCAACATCTCGGCATTTATCGTCGTGTGCGAGGCCTTCCTCCGCATCAGGCCCCACTTCGGCCTGTGGCTGAAGACCTTCAATGTTAAACCGAAGGTGGTGGTCGGCCAGCAAGCAGAGTGCGGAGGCGCCATGGTGGGCAAAATGCCTAACGTCACCTGGCTCGAAGGCTCCTATGTGGAGACCATAAAGGGGTGGCAATCGGGGTGGTTCTACATCACCGAGCCGCGCGACACCAACTGGGTGGAAGCCCCCGAATTTCGATCTGGAATCCCCACACGACTCGCTTCCTGGAAAGAGAAGGGCCTGTCCTGGGGTTCCCCGGTAGAGCTGACCAGACTCCAGACCTGCATCAAGAACATGATGAGCAAGAAAATCAAGCTCGTCAACGTGGTCCCGGTCATGCTCTTCCGCCGGATCCTCCCGTGTCAACAACGGGTATTCAATTTGTGGGAGTTCGACCCGCCAAGCACCAGACGCTGCGAGAGCTCTTCGACATGATGCACAAGGACGTCTGGAAGGTGTTGTTCAAGGGCGGCGAGGTACCTCCTCCCCTTACCGAGGACCGCGGACTCAGCGCAAAGCGCCATGCCAATCCGGTAAGTTTCTATAACTCACAGGATATTCATTTGCCCCAGTTTAATCATGTGCGGGACCTAAGCTTCCATGCCATTAACAGGACTGGGTAGAGACAACAGAGCAGATTGATTGCCCAGCCCCCCTGCCTGAAGATCCTGCAGATGCTCTCCTAACGGAGATGCTGGTTCCGGCGCCTTACTAGGTGCCGGTGAAGAAGGCCAAGAAGAAGGCCACGGGGACCCAAAGGGTCTCCGGCACAAGGTTATATCGGACTCATCGCCCGATAACTCCGAAGCGCACTCCTCCCACGAAAACGAGGAGGAGGAAGAGGAAAGTTCTCCTCCCAGCCGGGGGAGACAAGAAAAGGAAGGCCGCCCCAACCGGGGAGGCTAAAGAGTCCAAGAAGGGAAGGACCCTCCTTTCGGACTGCTCCACGATGGCCGCCTACAGCGACGATGAGTGGTTACCCAGGGACAAGCCCCTGGCGAAGTTGTAAGTATCCGGATACCATAGTAATTCATGGTATGTTTTATTGCACTGCTTCTCCTTACGTTGAATATGATAATGCAGTCCATCCCGAGCCCGTCTCGACGTATCTTCGTCGGACGGTTCTTTGGACTCGTTGGATATGAATAGCGATTCACTTCCGACCGCCTCCACCCCTTTCCCTACGGACAACATCGAGGTATTGTCTCAAAAAGCACCAAGCCGAGGGGAGGTAGTCCTGGGGGCGCCTCGAGGCGACCTTCCGGACCCTGGGCGTAAAGGGAGCAAGACTCCCACGGGCTACAAGTTCGGCCCCCAACCGAACACTGCACCGGAACCTTCGGTGGTTCCGGACTTCGGCAGGCGACCCCCCGGTAAGAGGGGCAAGCCGCCCGTGACGGTGGCCTCTGTCCATCCAGAGGCACCGGACAACTTGCTGGAAGCGCTTCGCGGCGCTTCCATCGACGAAGAGCACCGCACTATCATGAGTGCGGTGATCGAGAAAGTTCAGTCCACCAAAAACAAATTAACCGAAGCTTGTGCCAGCCTCCTAACAGGCTTTCAGGTAAGCAATCAAAATATAGGAAAATATTACCGCATAGACAGTAGCCCCTGATGCTCTATTTGGCGTTCGCGAAGAAAGGCCGAATAGAGGATCAAATAATGACTCAGGAGTCTAATCAGAATATGTCTATGTGCATATGCAGGCTTCATTACTGGCCGCTGCCGCACGTACTGCGGAGGTCGCTGCACTGAAGCAGGACCTTGAGTAGTCCGAGGGAGAGCTCGGCCTTACCAAGAGGCAGCTCGAGGAGAGAAAAGGTAAGCAATACCTTGTCTATATATTAAAAAGAAATTCAGTTGTAATGTAATAGGATCATCATGAATTTGCCAGGGGCCACAACCGAGGTGGCAACCCTGAAGAAGGCGCTGTCCGAGGCTGAAGACAAAGCGGCCAAGGAGCGCATTGAGCGGGAAAAGAAAGAAGCCCGGGTAGGCAAGGTGCAGCAAGAGCTCGAGGCTCTCGCCAAAAAACACGAGTCCTTGGAGCTTGACTCTAAGACGCGAGAGTCCGAGCTTGCGAAGGCGCTCGAAAGTGCACAGGGCGCCAAGGCTAAAGCCCACAAGGCCCTCTAGGAGATTGATGCGGTGAAGAAGATAGCAGCGGGTAAGGCATTCATTATGCAAAGCAAGCATGAGAAGGAAACTTTCCTTTTACTTACTCCAGTTCAGAGCTCTCTAGGAGCGTTCGCAGATCTTCCCCGTAGTGTACTAGATGCCGCGGAGTTTTACCGAGCTGAGGAGGGGAGCTCGACGGAAAAGTTGTTCTAGTCTCAGTATACTGGGACCGAACACCCAATGCCCTTGAGCGACCAGCTGAAGCAACTGGTCGAGCTTCACAAGGCGGCCGAACAGGCCATGAAGGGTCTTATAGTCCGGATGTGGCCTGGCGATCCCCTGCATAGAAGCTACTTCAGTCTGGTGAGGCGACTTGTGGATGCCTGCCCATGGCTTGAAGTCATAAAGCGGTCTGTCTGCATCGAGGGTGCGCGCAGGGCTTTTGCCCGGGCGAAGGTGCACTGGGCGAAGCTGGACGCCGTAAAGCTAGTGAAGGAGGGGCCGCCGGAGGGAAAGGAGCATCGCTGCCCCGAAATGTATTATGACAGTGTCCTGAAGGGTTCCCGCCTTGTGGCGGAGGAATGTGCTAGAGATGTAATTTTTGAATGAACATGCTCATGTGATCCTGTAATGTGAAACTAGTTCATTTGCGCTATGCAACACTTTTTGAATTTAAGATATTACCTTCTGTGCGGCCGTTTATAAAATCTGAGAGTTGGCCAGTCGTTGGCTTCTGCCCCCATGTAACTAGTACTGGGGTGTTCGGGATAAACCTGAGTACTCTTTATCCCAATTTTGGGTCCTTCGAGGGAGGTGTTCAGCACAACGAACCAGGCAATCGGACTATAAGGCTGTATCACTCTCACTTAGCCATAGATATCTACAATTTTAAATTTTGGCGAAGCCCCTAGTATTCGGAAGGCCGAATTTGGGGCGCTATATACGCCTAAGTCGGGCAAGGCCGACTCCTCGCCCGAAGCGGAAAAAGTCTTTAAGGACTTGAGACCTCTCGAACAGCGACCAGCTCTCGCCTTATCATGACAGTCAGTTTTCGGCTTTCTCTACTGAGGTGCTCGTCCGGAAGAACTAGGACACAATCGTAGTAGTTCTCCCAGTGCTACCTTAGCCGATATAGCGGAACGTAAGGTACCAAAACATGGGAGCCGGGCAAACCCAACTATTGACCCAAGACATGATTCGGAGCTGACGCATATAATGCTATAAGTTCGGGGTGCCGCACTGTCGAAAGTGTTCGGACTTCTCATGTCGTATTATGGGGTAAACGAAAGCCCCTGGCGTACTGACCGTACCAGAATGTATGGGTGCAAGTTGTCGTAAATGAACATATAAGAAAAAAGGGATGGATAATGCAATAATAGACTAACGTTGTGCATTGTTATTTAAATAATACGTCGAAGCGTACTGGTACAAGTAGTGCAATAAGCAAAAAATAGGACTATTTGACATGTCCTATCCAAGGGCAAGCTACGTATGGGTAGTAAAAAGCGGGTATATCGATTGTTATTAGAGACCACCTGGGGGTTCCCTTGTACGTCTTAGCTTCTTGCCTCCTTGGTTGTTCCTTCCCGTAATGTGTCCAGCAATCATACTGCCGGAAAGGGCTTCCAGAGAGTAAGGTCCTGAAAGAGAAAAAAATGATAAAGGTATGTAGCCCCTAGGGCGGTTAAGCCGCATTGCGGGACGTGCCCTGATCGTGTCGCCGCCTATGCCCATGGTATTTTCAGTGCGTAATTATGTACGCACGGCATGGATTTCGTCGCTGGACTGGGACTGGGACGGGGGCCGAATTGCTAGGCGAGCTCTGAACATGCCAGGCGATCCTGTTGCAGGTTACTCCGGACTCGCTTGACGGTGTCGGGGGGCTGTATCGCCGAATTGGCGGTATGCCTTAAAGGCTGCTTTGTGCTTCTGCTGCGAGGGCCGCAGTGTGCTCTTCCATGCGGAGCAAGCGTTCTGTGTTTCCATTGACTGTTATGACCCCCCTAGGTCCTGGCATCTTGAGCTTGATGTATGCGTAATGCGGTACTGCATTGATTGCAAATGCGGTTCGCCCGAGCAGTGCGTGATAGCCACTGCGGAACGGGACGATATCGAAGATTAACTCCTCGCTTCGGAAGTTGTCCGGAGATCCGAAGACCACTTCCAGTGTGATTAAGCCCGTGCAATGGGCCTCTACACCTGGGATGACGCCCTTAAAGGTGGTTTTGGTGGGTTTGATCCTCGAGGGATCTATACCCATTTTGCGCACTATATCCTGATAGAGCAGGTTCAGGCTGCTGCCACCATCCATAAGGACTCGAGTGAGGTGAAATCCGTCGATGATGGGGTCTAGGACCAATGCGGCGGATCCGCCATGACGGATACTAGTGGGGTGGTCCCTGCGATCGAAGGTGATCGGACAAGAGGACTGTGGGTTGAACTTTGGGGCGACGGGCTCCATCGCATAGATGTCCCTTAGTGCATGCTTCCGTTCCCTCTTGGGAATGTGGGTTGCGTATATCATGTTCACCATCTTCACTTGTGGGGGGAACCTCTTTTGTCCTCCCATGTTTGGCGGCCGGGGCTCCTCCTCGTCATCACTATGCCGCCCCTTGTCCTTGTTTCCGGCATTCAACTTGCCGGCCTGCTTGAACACCCGACATTCTCTGTTGGTGTGATCGGCTAGCTTATCGGGGGTGCCGTGGATTTGACACGAGCGATTAAGTATGCGATCCAAACTGGACAAGCCCGGAGTACTTCTTTTGAATGGCTTTTTCCGCCGACCGAATCTAGAGCCTCCGAATCCGGCATTGACTGCCGTATCATCGGCGTTATCGTTGTTGTTGCGGTGTTTGTGTCTGTTACGACGTGGTCTGCCATTGGCATCTTTGGTATCCGAAGTGCCTGGGTTCCTTGATGTGTTGTTGCTGCGAGCCAGCCAGCTATCCTCGCTCGCGAAAAATCGGGTCATGAGTGTCGTGAGGGCTGCCATAGACTTCGGCTTCTCCTGGCGGAGGTGCCGGGTGAGCCACTCGTCACGGATGTTATGCTTGAATGCCGCTAAGGCCTCTGCATCCGGACAATCGACAATTTGGTTTTTCTTGGTTAGGAACCGTGTCCAGAATTGTCTGGCCGATTCCCCTGGCTGCTGAGTTATATGGCTCAAGTCATCAGCATCCGGTGGTCGCACATAAGTGCCTTGGAAGTTGTCAAGGAATGCATCTTCTAAATCCTCCCAACTGCCGACGGAGTCTGGTGGCAAGCTATTCAGCCAATGCCAAGCTGGTCCTTTGAGTTTTAGTGGGAGGTACTTGACGGCATGCAGATCATAACCGCGAGCCATGTGGATGTGGAGAAGGAAATCCTCAATCCATACAGCGGGATCTGTTGTACCATCATACGATTCGATATTTACGGGTTTAAAACCCTTCGGGAATTCATGGTCCATAACTTCATCAGTGAAGCATAGGGGGTGTGCAGCGCCTCTGTGCCGGGCTATATCACGACGCAGTTCATATGAGTCTTGTCTGCTGTATTCGGCTCGGCCGGATTTACTTTTAGTGTATCCGACGTGACGGTCATCGTCCCGCGTTGGCACGCGCCCCCGTGACCGGTATATCGACCTTGCATGTTTTTCCCTGCTTTCCAATACGTCTCGCAGGTCCCGTGTGTTGCCCCAGGCCTTGGTATTTTTGTTTGAGTGGCGGCGGGGTGCAGGCTGAACTTCAGGCTGAAACGCCTCTCTAGCTCGGCCACGAGGTGGCCGGTCAGCCGCATCGTACACTGGTGATGTAGGTTTCAATGCTTCCACCTCGAGTCGGGGTAGCGACCTACACTTTGGGTAACTCTTGAAGGGGCGCTCGAGTTCGTATTCCTCAGCCGCAAGGACTTTGGTCCATCTGTCTGCTAGCAAATCTTGATCAGCTCGAAGCTGTTGTTGATTTTTCTTCAAGCTATTTGCTGTGGCTATAAGCTGGCGCTTGAAGAGCTCCTGCTCGACGGGATCCTCAGGCACGATAAATTCTTCGTCGCCAAGGCTCACCTTGTCTTCGGAGAGAGGCATGTAATTGTCCTCCTCCGATTCTCTATCTGCTGCCCGCTCTCGAGGGCTAGCTTGTTCACCCTCCCGCTCTAAATCGTGCTGGAGGGGATTGTTGTCATCTTCGGCACTATCCGGAGTGTTATTGTCTCTTGTGCCGGTATCACTACTTTTGCTATGGAGGGACTTAGAGCGGCGCCGCTGACGTCGGCGCTTGGGTTGCTTCTTGGAGGGGTCATCCCCCGCTGTCTCGTCGCCATTGCCTTCTTTGGGGGTGTCCACCGTGTATATATCATATGATGAGGTGGCGGTCCAGTGCCCTATGGGCCGTGGTTCCTTTTCGTCTCCTACATCGTCGTCCATACCATCGATGTCTTCGGAGTCGAAGTTGAGCATGTCAGTTAAATCGTCGAAAGTTTCTACTAAGTGGGTGGTGGGTGAGGAGTGAATTTCTTCATCGTCCACATACCATTCTAGCCGGACATAGTTCGGCCAAGGTTCTCCTGACAAGGAGAGAGACCTTAATGAATTTAGCACGTTGCCAAGAGGTGAGTGCTGAAAGATATCCGCGGAGGTGAACTCCATGATCGGTGCCCAATCGGATTCGATAGGCATGGACGTAGGCGGCTCAGAGTCCGTGGTCGGAGACGAATCCAGTGGTTCGGCAACACGGCTCTCGTAAGGGGTGAAGTCAGTATCCGGCTCTATCACCCCTGAGAGTGCAGCCTCCATGGCGGGGTCTATCCACTCATCCTCGGATGGCGCAATTTGCTCCGGATTGAAGGCCAGAGTAGTTGCAGGTGTGATCTCCCGAACACTGTCCGACGACAGAGCTAAATCATGCTCGTCGTGATCATGCGGCACACCTGACATGGGCTCGAATCCGTCGAAGATCAAGTCTCCGCGGATGTCGGCAGTGTAGTTTAAGTTTCTGAACCTGACCTGATGGCCAGGGGCGTAGCTCTCGATCTGCTCCAGATGGCCAAGCGAGTTGGCCCGCAGTGCGAAGCCGCCGAATACGAAGATCTGTCCGGGGAGGAAAACCTCACCCTAGACCGCATCATTACCGATGAATGAAGGAGCCATCAAGCCTTATGGTGACGGCACAGTGGAACTCTTAATGAAAGCACCAATGTCGGTGTCAAAACTGGCGGATCTCGGGTAGGGGGTCCCGAACTGTGCGTCTAAGGCAGATGGTAACAGGAGGCGGGGGACACAATGTTTACTCAGGTTCGGGCCCTCTCAATGGAGGTAATACCCTACTTCCTACTTGATTCATCTTGATGATATGAGTATTACAACAGTTGATCTACCACAAGATCGTAGAGGCTAAACCCTAGAAGCTAGCCTATGGTATGATTGTTCTTGTCCTACGGACTAAACCCTCTGGTTTATATAGACACCGGAGGAGGCTAGGGTTACACAGAGTCGGTTACAAGGAAGAAGATCTACATATCCGTACTGCCAAGCTTGCCTTCCACGCCAAGGAGAGTCCCATCCGGACACGGGACGAAGTCTTCAATCTTGTATCTTCATAGTCCAACAGTCCGGCCAAAGGATATAGTCCGGCTGTCCGGAGACCCCCTAATCCAGGACTCCCTCAGCTTGAGTCCATGAAATCTGAGATGGGATCCATGTATGAGAACAAAGTGTGGACTTTGGTTGACTTGCACGATGATTGGCAAGCCGTAGAGAATAAATGGATCTTCAAGAAGAAGACTGACGCTGACGGTAATGTTATTGTCTACAAAGCTCGACTTGTTGCGAAAGGTTTTCGACAAGTTCACGGAGTTGACTACGATGAGACTTTTGCACCCATAGCAATGCTTAAGTTTGTCTGAATCATGTTAGCAATTGCCACATTTTATGATTATGAAATTTGGCAAGGATGTCAAAAATGCATTCCTTAATGGATATCTTAAAGAAGAGTTGTATATGATGCAACCAGAAGGTTTTGTCGATCCAAAAGGTGCTAACAAAGTGTGCAAGCTCCAGCGATCCATTTATGGATTGGTGCAAGCCTCTTGGAGTTGGAATATACGCTTTGATAGTGTGATAAAAACATATGGTTTTATACAGACTTTTGGAGAAGCATGTATTTACAAGAAAGTGAGTGGGAGCTCTGTAGCATTTCTAATATTATATGTGGATGACATATTATTGATTGGAAATAATACAAAATTTCTGGATAGCATAAAAGGATATTTGAATAAGAATTTTTCAATGAAAGACCTCGGTGAAGCTGCTTACATATTGGGCATCAAGATCTATAGAGATAGATCAAGACGCTTAATGAGTCTTTCACAAAGCACATACATTGATAAAGTTTTGAAGAAGTTCAAAATGGATAAGTCAAAGAAAGGGTTCTTGCCTGTGTTACAAGGTGAGAATGTTGGGGAACGCAGTATCTCAAAAAAATTCCTACGACCAAGCAACATCTATCTAGGAGATGTATAGCAACGAGAGGGGAGAGTGTTGTCTACGTACCCTCGTAGACTATAAGTGGAAGAGTTATGACAATGCGGTTGATGTAGTCGAACGTCTTCACGATCCAACCGATCAAGCACCGAACGCATGGCACCTCTGCGATCTGCACGCGTTCAGCTCGGTGACGTCCCTCGAACTCTAGATCCAGCTGAGGCCGAGGGAGATATTCGTCAGCACGATGGTGTGGTGACGGTGATGATGAAGTTACTGACATAGGGATTCACCTAAGCACTACGACAATATGACCGAGGTGAAAATATGTGAAGCGGGGCACCGCACACGGCTAAGAGATCAACTTGTGTGTCTATGGGGTGACCCCTGGCC
>NC_041390.1:191688727-191802062 GCF_002162155.2 Triticum dicoccoides
ACCACCTCTTGGCCCTTCTCCCATCTCTCCACTAAATCCCAATAAGGCCCATTACTTCTCCCAGTGAATTCTCGTAACTCCCCGGTAGTCCGAAAAATACCCGAATCACTCGGAACCTTTCCGATGTCCGAATATAGCCTTCCAATATATCGATCTTTATGTCTCGACCATTTCGAGACTCCTCTTCATGTACGCAATCTTATCCGGGACTCCGAACAACCTTCGATACATCAAATCACATAACTCATAATACCAATCATCATTGAACGTTAAGCGTGCGGACCCTACGGGTTCGAGAACTATGTAGAAATGACCGAGACACATCTCCGGTCAATAACCAATGGTGGAACCTGGATGCTCATATTGGCTTCTACATATTCTACGAAGATCTTTATCGATCAAACCGCATAACAATATATGTTGTTCCCTTTGTCATCGATATGTTACTTGCCCAAGATTCGATCGTTGGTATCACCATACCTAGTTCAATCTCGTTACCGACAAGTCTCTTTACTTGTTATGTAATGCATCATCCTGCAACTAACTCATTAGTCACATTGCTTGTAAGGCTTATAGTGATGTGCATTATCGAGAGGGCCTAGAGATACCTCTCCGACAATCGGAGTGACAAATCTTAATCTCGATCTATGCCAACACAACAAACACCTTCGGAGAGACCTGTAGAGCATCTTTATAATGACCCAGTTACGTTGTGATGTTTGATAGCACACAAGGTGTTCCTCGGTATTCGGGAGTTGCATAATCTCAGTCAGATGAACATGTATAAGTTCATGAAGAAAGCAATAGCAATAAAACTCAAAGATCATAATGCTAAGCTAACGGATGGGTCTTGTCCATCACATCATTCTCTAATGATGTGATCCCGTTCATCAAATGACAACACATGTCTATGGCTAGTAAACTTAACCATCTTTGATTAACGAGCTAGTCAAGTAGAGGCATACTAGGGACACTCTGTTTGTCTATGTATTCACACATGTACTAAGTTTCCGGTTAATACAATTCTAGCATGAATAATATAAATTTATCATGATATAAGGAAATATAAATAAAAACTTTATTATTGCCTCTAGGGCATATTTCCTTTAGTCTCCCACTGGCACTAGAGTCAATAATCTAGTTCACATCGTCATGTGATTTCACACCAATAGTTCACATCTTTATGTGATTAGTTCACATCTCCATGTCAGTAATACCCAAAGGGTTTACTAGAGTCAATAATCTAGTTCACATTGCTATGTGATTAACACCCAAAGAGTGATCATGTTTTGCTTGTGAGAGAAGTTTAGTCAACGGGTCTGCCACATTCAGAGCCGTATGTATTTTGCAAATTTTCTATGTCTACAATGCTCTGCACGGAGCTATTCTAGCTAAACACTCCCACTTTCAATATGTATCAAGATTGAGACTTAGAGTCATCCAGATCAGTGTCAAAGCTTGCATCGACGTAACTCTTTACGACAAACTCTTTGTCACCTCCATAACCGAGAAACATTTCCTTATTCCACTAAGGATAATTTTGACCGATGTCCAGTGATCCACTCCTAAATCACTATTGTACCCTCTTACCAAACTCATGGTGAGGTACACAATAGGTCTGGTACACAACATAGCATACTTTATAGAACCTATGACTAAGGCATAGGGAATGACTTTTCATTCTCTTTCTATTTTCTGCCGTGGTCGGGTTTTGAGTCATTACTCAACTTCACACCTTGCAACACAGACAAGAACTCCTTATTTGACTGTTCTATTTTGAACTACTTCAAAATCTTATCAAGGTATGTACTCACTGAAAAAACTTATCAAGCGTCTTGATCTATCTCTATAGATCTTGATACTCAATGTGTAAGCAGCTTCACCGGGGCATTTCTTTGAAAAACTCCTTTCAAACACTCCTTTATGCTTTCCAGAAAATTCTACATCATTTCTGATCAACAATATGTCATTCACATATACTTATCAGAAAGGCTGTAGCGCTTCCCACTCACTTTCTTGTAAATACATGCTTCTCCAAAAGTCTGTATAAAACCATATGCTTTGATCACACTATCAAAGTGTATATTCCAACTCCGAGAGGCTTGCACCAGTTCATAAATGGATCGTTGGAGCTTGCTCACTTTGTTAGCACCTTTAGGGTCGACAAAACTTTCTGGTTACATCATATACAACTCTTCTTTAATAAATCCATTAAGGAATACAGTTTTGACATCCATTTGCCAGATTTCATAAAATGCGGCAACTGCTAACGTGATTCAGACAGATTTTTAAGCATCGATACGAGTGAGAAAATCTCATCGTAGTCAACACTTTGAACTTGTTGAAAACCTTTTCGGACAATTCGATATTTGTAGATAGTAACACTACTATCAGCGTCCATCTTCCTCTTGAAGATCCATTTATTCTCAATGGCTCGCCGATCATCGGGCAAGTCAATCAAAGTCCATACTTTGTTCTCATACATGGATCCCATCTCAGATTTCATGGCCTCAAGCCATTTTGCGGAATCTAGGCTCATCATCGCTTCCTCATAGATCGTAGGTTCATCATGGTCAAGTAACATGACCTCCAGAACAGGATTACTGTACCACTCTGGTGCAGATCATACTCTGGTTGACCTACGAGGTTCGGTAGTAACTTGATCTGAAGTTTCATGACCATCATCATTAACTTCCTCACTAAGTGGTGTAGGCATCACTAGAACTGATTTCTGTGATGAACCATTTTCCAATTCGGGAGAAGGTACAATTACCTCATCAAGTTGTACTTTCCTCCCACTCACTTCTTTCGAGAGAAACTCATTCTCTAGAAAGGATCCATTCTTAGTAATGAAAATCTTGCCTTCGGATCTGTGATAGAAGGTGTACCCAATAGTTTCCTTTGGGTATCCTATGAAGACACATTTCTCCTATTTGGGTTCGAGCTTATCAGGTTGAAGCTTTTTCACATAAGCATCATAGCCCCAAACTTTAAGAAACGACAACTTAGCTTTCTTGCTAAACCACAATTCATATGGTGTCGTCTCAACGGATTTAGATGGTGCCATATTTAACGTGAATGCAACTGTCTCTAATGCATAACCCCAATATGATAGTAGTAAATCGGTAAGAGACATCATAAATCGCACCATATCTAATAAAGTACGGTTACGATGTTCAGACACACCATCATGCTATGGTGTTCCAGGTGGCATGAGTTTGTGAAACTATTTCACATTGTTTTAATTGAAGGCCAAACTCGTAACTCAAATATTCGCCTCCATGATCAGATCGTAGAAACTTTATTTTCTTGTTACAATGATTTTCCACTTCACTCTGAAATTCTTTGAACTTTTCAAATGTTTCAGACTTTATGTTTCATCAAGTAAATATACCCATGTTTGCTCAAATCATCTGTGAAGGTTAGAAAATAACGATACCCGCCGCGAGCCTCAACACTTATGGACCGCATACATCAGTATGTATTATTTCCAACAAGTTTGTTGCTTGCTCCATTGTTTCGGAGAACGGAGTCTTAGTCATCTTGCCCATGAGACATGGTCCGCAAGCATGAAGTGATTCATAATCAAGTGATTCCAAAAGCCCATCAGCATGTAGTTTCTTCATGCGCTTTACACCAATATGACCTAAACGGCAGTGCCACAAATATGGGTTGCACTATCATTATTAACTTTGAATCTTTTGGCTTCAATATTATGAATATGTGTATCACTATGACCGAGATTCAATAAACCATTTATATTGAGTGTATGACCATGGAAGGTTTTATTCATGTAAATAGAACAACAATTATTCTTTGACTTAAATGAATAACTATATTGCAATAAACATGATCCAATCATATTTATGCTCAACGCAAACACCAAATAACATTTATTTTAGGTTCAACACTAATCCCGAAGGTAAAGGGAGTGTGCGATGGTGATCTTATCAACCTTGAAATCATTTCCAACACACATCGTCACTTCGCCCATAACTAGTCTGTGTTCATTCTATAACTCCCTGTTTTTAGTTACTACTCTTAGCAACTAAACCAGTATCAAATACTGAGGGGTTGCTATAAACACTAGTAAAGTACACATCAATAACATGTATATCAAATATACTTTTGTTCACTTTTCCATCCTTCTTATCCGCCAAGTATCTTGGGCAGTTCCACTTCCAGTGACCATTTCCTTTGTACTAGAAGCACTCAGTTCCAGGCTTGGGTCTAGCTTTGGGCTTTTTCATGGGAGCAGCAACTTGCTTGCTATTCTTCTTTGAAGTTCCTATTTCTTTCCCTTTGCCCTTTTCTTGAAACTAGTGGTCTTGTTAACCATCAACACTTGATGCTATTTCTTGATTTCTACCTTCGCCGATTTCAGCATCGCGAAGAGCTTGGGAATTACTTTCGTCATCCCTTGCTTATTATAGTTCATCACTAAGTTCTAGTAACTTGGTGATAGTGACTAGATAACTTTGTCAATTACTATCTTATCTGGAAGATTAACTCCCACTTGATTCAAGTAATTGTAGTACCCAGACAATCTGAGCACATGCTCACTGGTTGAGCTATTCTCCTCCATCTTGTAGGCAAAGTACTTTCAGAGGTCTCATACCTCTCGACACGGGCATGAGTATGAAATACCAATTCCAACTCTTCGAACATCTTATATGCTCCATGTCATTTCAAAACATTTTTGAAGTCCCGGATCTAAGCCGTAAAGCATGGTGCACTAAACTATCAAGTAGTCATCATACCGAGCTTGTCAAACGTTCATAACGTCTACATATGCTCCTGCAATAGTTCTGTCACTTAGTGGTGCATCAAGGACATAATTCTTCTGTGCAGCAATGAGTATAATCCTCAAATCACGGAACTAGTCCACATCATTGCTACTAACATCTTTCAACATAGTTTTCTCTAGGAACATATCATGAATAAATGGGGAGCTACATCGCGAGCTATTGATCTACAACATAGTTATGCAAATACTATCAAGACTAAGTTCATGATAAATTAAAGTTTAATTAATCATATTACTTAAGAACTCCCACTTAGATAGACATCCCTCTAGTCATCTAAATGATCACGTGATCCAAATCAACTAAACCATGTTCGATCAGCACGTGAGATGGAGTAGCTTTCAACGGTGAACATCACTATGTTGATCATATCTACTATATGATTCACGCTCGACCTTTCGGTCTCAGTGTTTCGAGGCCATATATTCATATGCTAGGCTCATCAAGTTTAACCCAAGTATTCTGTGTGTGCAAAACTGGTTTGCACCTGCTGTATGTGAACGTAGAGCTTATCACACGCGATCATCACGTGGTGTCTCGGCATGACGAACTGTAGCAGCAGTGCATACGCAGGTAGAACACTTGTACCTTGAAATTTAGTGAGAGATCATCTTATAATGCTACCACTGAACTAAGCAAAATAAGATGCATAAAGGATAAACATCACATGCAATCAATATAAGTGATATGATATGGCCATCATCATCTTGTGCCTTTGATCTCCATCTCCAAAGCACCGTCATGATCACACATCATCACTAGTTGACACCTTGATCTCCATCGAAGCATCATTGTCGTCTCGCCAACTATTGCTTCTATGACTATCGCTACCGCTTAGTGATAAAGTAAAGCAATTACATGGCGATTGCATTTCATACAATAAGCGACAACCATATTGCTCCTGCCAGTTGCCGATAACTCTGTTACAAAACATGATCATATCATACAATAAAATTTAGCATCATGTCTTGACCATATCACATCACAACATGCCCTGCAAAAATAAGTTAGACGTCCTCTACCTTGTTGTGCAAGTTTTACGTGGTTGCTACGGGCTTCTAGCAAGAACTGCTCTTACCTACACATCAAAAACCACAACGCGGTATAGCGATTGCTTTTTGATCTTTAGAAAGAACCCTGTTCATTGAATCCGATTCAACTAAAGTTGGAGAAACTGACACCCACCAGCCACCTGTGTGCGAAGCACGTCGATAGAACCAGTCTCGGGTAAGCGTACGCGTAATGTCGGTCTTAGCCGCTTCATCCAACAATACCGCTGAATCAAGAATCAACTAGTGATGGCAAGCAATATGTATATACCCACGCCCACAACTCCTTTGTGTTCTACTCATGCATATAACATCTACGCATAGACCTGGCTCGGATGCCACTGTTGGGGAACGCAGTATTTCAAAAAAATTCCTACGATCATGCAAGATCTATCTAGGAGATGTATAACAACGAGGGGAGAGTGTTGTCTACGTACCCTCGTAGACCGTAAGTGGAAGCGTTATGAAAACGCGGTTGATGTAGTCGAACGTCTTCACCATCCAACCGATCAAGTATTGAACGCACAACACCTCCGCGATCTGCACACGTTCAGCTCGGTGACGTCCCTCGAACTCTAGATCCAGCTGAGGCCGAGGGAGATATTCGTCAGCACGACGGCGTGGTGACGGTGATGATGAAGTTACCGACATAGGGCTTCACCTAAGCACTACGACAATATGACCGAGGTGAAAATCTATGGTGCGGGGCACCGCACACGGCTAAGAGATCAACTTGTGTGTCTATGGGGTGACCCCTGCCAACGTATATAAAGGAGGGGAGGGAAGAGATGACCGCGCCCTCACCCCTTGTTCAATTCGGTTTGGGCAGGGGGGCACACCACCTCTTGGCCCTTCTCCCCTCTCTCCACTAAAGCCCAATAAGGCCCATTACTTCTCCCGGTGAATTCCCGTAACTCCCCGGTACTCCGAAAAATACCCGAATCACTCGGAACCTTTCCGATGTCCGAATATAGCCTTCCAATATATCGATCTTTACGTCTCGACCATTTCGATACTCCTCTTCATGTACATAATCTCATCCGGGACTCCGAACAACCTTCGATACATCAAATCACATAACTCATAATACCAATCGTCATTGAACGTTAAGCATGCGGACCCTACGGGTTCGAGAACTATGTAGACATGACCGAGACACATCTCTGGTCAATAACCAATAGCGGAACCTGGATGCTCATATTGGCTTCTACATATTCTACGAAGATCTTTATCGGTCAAACCGCATAACAACATACGTTGTTCCCTTTGTCATCGATATGTTACCTGCCCGAGATTCGATCGTCGGTATCACCATACCTAGTTCAATCTCGTTACCGACAAGTCTCTTTACTCGTTCTACAATGCATCATCCCGCAACTAACTCATTAGTCACATTGCTTGCAAGGCTTATAGTGATGCGCATTATCGAGAGGGCCCAGAGATACCTCTCTGACAATCAGAGTGACAAATCCTAATCTCGATCTATGCCAACCCAACAAACACCTTCGGAGACACCTGTAGAGCATCTTTATAATCACCTAGTTACGTTTTGATGTTTGATAGCACACAAGGTGTTCCTCCGGTATTCAGGAGTTGCATATAAAGGAGGGGAGGGAAGAGGTGGCCGACCCAAAGGGGGTGCGCCAGGTGTGGGGAATCCTACTAGGACTCCCCAGTCCAAGTAGGATTCCCCTCCTCTTTCCTATCCGGAGTAGGAGAGAAGGAAAGAGAGGGAGCGGGAGAAGAAAAGGGGGCCCGCGCCCTCACCCCTTGTCCAATTCGGTTTGGGCAGGGGGAGGCGCGCGCCACCTCTTGGCCCTTCTCCCCTCTCTCCACTAAAGCCCAATAAGGCCCGTTACTTCTCCCAGTGAATTCCCGTAACTCCCCAGTACTCCGAAAAATACCCGAATCACTCGGAACCTTTCTGATGTCCGAATATAGCCTTCCAATATATCAATTTTTATGTCTCGACCATTTAGAGACTCCTCGTCATGTCTGTGATGTCATCCGGGACTCCGAACAACCTTCGGTACATCAAATCACATAACTCATAATACCAATCGTCATCGAACGTTAAGCGTGCGGACCCTACGGGTTCGAGAACTATGTAGACATGACCGAGACACATCTCCGGTCAATAACCAATAGTGGAACCTGGATGCTCATATTGGTTCCTACATATTCGACGAATATCTTTATCGGCAAACCGCATAACAACATACGTTGTTCCCTTTGTCATCGGTATGTTACTTGCCTGAGATTCGATCCTCGGTATCATCATACCTAGTTCAATCTCGTTACCGGCAAGTCTCTTTACTCGTTCCATAATGCATCATCCCATGACTAACTCATTAGTCACATTGCTTACAAGGCTCATTGTGATGTGCATTACCGAGAGGGCCCAGAGATACCTCTCCGATACACGGAGTGACAAATCCTAATCTCGATCTATGCCAACTCAACAAACACCATCGGAGACACCTGTAGAGCATCTTTATAATCATCCAGTTATGTTGTGACGTTTGATAGCACACTAAGTGTTCCTCCGGTATTCGGGAGTTGCATAATCTCATAGTCAAAGGAACATGTATAAGTCATGAAGAAAGCAATAACAATAAACTAAATGATCATAGTGCTAAGCTAACGGATGGGTCTTGTCCATCACATCATTCTCTAATGATGTGATCCCCTTCATAAAATGACAACACATGTCCATGGCTAGGAAACTTAACCATCTTTGATTTACGAGCTAGTCAAGTAGAGGCATACTAGGGACACTCTGTTTGTCTATGTATTTACACATGTACTAAGTTTCTGGTTAATACAATTCTAGCATGAATAATAAACATTTATCATGATATAAGGAAATATAAATAACAACTTTAGTATTGCCTAGTGGCGGAAGAGAGGAGGCATGCCAAGAGGTGGCGCGCGCCCCCTAGACCAAACCGAATTGGACTAGGGCTAGGGTGGCCGCCCCCCCATTCCTTCTCTTCTTCATCTCCTTCCTTCTTCTCCTACTTGGACTAGGAAAAGGGGAAACCTACTCCTACTAGGAGTAGGAATCCCCCCTTGGGCGCTCCCCTTGAGGCCGGCCCTCCTCCTCCTCCCCTCCTTTATATACGGGGGAGGGGGCACCCCATAGACACACAAGTTGATCTTTAGCCATGTGCGGTGCCCCCCTCCACATTTTTCCACCTCGGTCATATTGTCATAGTGCTTAGGCGAAGCCCTGCGTCGGTAACTTCATCATCACCGTCACGCCATCGTGCTGACGCAACTCACCCTCGGCCTCAGCTGGATCAAGAGTACGAGGGACGTCACCGAGGTAAAAGTGTGCAGATCATGGAGGCGTCGTGCATTCAGTACTTGATCTGTTGGATCATGAAGACGTTCGACTACATCAACCGCGTTACTTAACTCTTCCTCTTTCGGTCTACGAGGGTACGTAGACACACTCTCCACTCTCGTTGCTATGCATCTCCTAGATAGATCTTGCGTGATCATAGGAATTTTTTTAAATACTGCATTACCCAACAGTGGCATCCGAGCCAGGTCTATGCGTAGATGTTATATGCACGAGTAGAACACAGAGAGTTGTGGGCGATAATAGTCATACTACTTACCAGCATGTCATACTTTGATTCCACGGTATTGTTGGATGAAGCGGCCCAGACCGACATTACATGACCGCATTCATGAGACTGGTTCTACCGACGTGCTTCGCACACAGGTGGCAAGTGGGTGTCTGTTTCTCCAACTTTAGTTGAATCGAGTGTGACTACGTCCGGTCCTTGTTGAAGGTTAAAACAACACACTTGATGAAAAATTGTTGTGGTTTTGATGCTTAGGTAAGAACGGTTCTTGCTAGAAGCCCGTAGCAGCCACGTAAAACTTGCAACAACAAAGTAGAGGACGTCTAACTTGTTTTTGCAGGGCATTTTGTGATGTGATATGGTCAAGATGTGATTATATAAATTGTTGTATGAGATGATCATGTTTTGTAACAAAGTTATCGGCAACTGGCAGGAGCCATATGGTTGTCGCTTCATTATATGAAATGCAATCGCCATGTAATTGCTTTACTTTATCACTAAGCGGTAGCGATTGTCGTAGAAGCAATAGTTGGTGAGACAACAAAGATGCTAAGATGGAGATCAAGGTGTCAAGCCGGTGACGATGGTGATCATGACGGTGCTTTGGTGATGGAGATCAAAGGCACAAGATGATGATGGCCATATCATATCACTTATTTTGATTGCATGTGATGTTTATCCTTTATCCATCTTATTTTGCTTAGTACGACGGTAGCATTATAAGATGATCTCTCACTAAATTTCAAGGTACAAGTGTTCTCCCTGAGTATGCACCGTTACTACAGTTTGTCGTGCCGAGACACCACGTGATGATCAGGTGTGATAATCTCTATGTTCACATACAACGGGTGCAAGCCAGTTTTGCACACGCAGAATACTTGGGTTAAACTTGACGAGCCTAGCATATGAAGATATGGCCTCGGAACACTAAGACCGAAAGGTCGAGCATGAATCATATAGTGGATATGATCAACATAGTGATGTTCACCATTGAAAACTACTCCATCTCACGTGATGATCGGACATGGTTTAGTTGATATGGATCACGTGATCACTTTGATGATTAGAGGGATGCCTATCTAAGTGGGAGTTCTTAAGTAATATGATTAATAGAACTTTAATTTATCATGAACTTAGTACCTGATAGTATTTTGCATGTCTATGTTGTTGTAGATAAATGGCCCGTGCTATTGTTCGTTTGAATTTTAATGCGTTACTAGAGAAAGCTAAGTTGAAAGATGATGGTAGCAACTACACGGACTGGGTCCGTAACTTGAGGATTATCCTCATTGCTGCACAGAAGAATTATGTTCTAGAAGCACCGCTGGGTGCTAGGCCTGCTGCAGATGCTACTGATGACGTTAAGAACGTCTGGCAGAGCAAAGCCGATGACTACTCGATAGTTCAGTGAGCCATGCTTTACAGCTTAGAACCGGGACTTCAACGACGTTTTGAACGTCATGGAGCATATGAGATGTTCCAGGAGTTGCAGTTAATATTTCAAGCAAATGCCCGGATTGAGAGATATGAAATCTCCAATAAGTTCTATAGCTGCAACATGGAGGAGAATAGTTCTGTGAGTGAACATATACTCAGAATGTCTGGGTACCACAACCACTTGACTCAACTAGGAGTTAATCTTCCTGATGATAGTGTCATTGACAGAGTTCTTCAATCACTTCCACCAAGCTACAAAAGCTTCGTGATGAACTATAATATGCAAGGGATGGATAAGAAAATTCCCGAGCTCTTCGCAATGCTAAAAGCCGCGGAGGTAGAAATCAAGAAGGAGCAACAAGTGTTGATGGTTAACAAGACCACTAGTTTCAAGAAAAATGGAAAATGGAAGAAGGGGAACTTCAAGAAGAACGACAAGCAAGTTGCTTCTCAAGTGAAGAAGCCCAAGTCTGGACCTAAGCCTGAGACAGAGTGCTTCTACTGCAAAGGGACTGGTCACTGGAAGCGGAACTGCCCCAAGTATTTGGCAGATAAGAAGGATGGCAAAGTGAAAGGTATATTTGATATACATGTTATTGATGTGTACCTTACTAATGCTCGCAGTAGTGCCTGGGTATTTGATACTGGTTTTGTTGCTCATATTTGCAACTCGAAACAAGGGCTACGGATTGAGCGAAGATTGGCTAAGGACGAGGTGACGATGCGCGTGGGAAATGGTTCCAAAGTCGATGTGATCGCGGTCGGCACGCTATCTCTACATCTAACTTCGGGATTAGTATTAGACCTGAATAATTGTTATTTGGTGCCAGCGTTAAGCATGAACATTATATCTGGATCTTGTTTGATGTGAGACGGTTATTCATTTAAATCAGAGAATAATGGTTGTTCTATTTATGTGAGTAATATCTTTTATGGTCATGCACCCTTGATGAGTGGTCTATTTTTATTGAATCTCGATAGTAGTGATACACATATTCATAGTATTGAAGCCAATAGATATAAGTTTAATGATGATAGTGTGACTTATTTGTGGCACTGTCGTTTAGGTCATATTTGTGTAAAGCGCATGAAGAAACTCCATGCTGATGGGCTTTTGGAATCACTTGATGCTTGCAAACCATGGCTCATGGGCAAGATGATTAAAACTCCGTTCTCCGGAACAATGGAACAAGCAACAGACTTATTGGAAATAATACATACTGATGTATGTAGTCCGATGAGTGTTGATGCTCATGGCGGGTATCGTTATTTTCTGACCTTCACAGATGATTTGAGCAGATATGGGTATATCTACTTGATGAAACATAAGTCTGAAACATTTGAAAAGTTCAAAGAATTTTAGAGTGAAGTGGAAAATCATCGTAACAAGAAAATTAAGTTTCTACGATCTGAACGTGGAGGTGAATATTTGAGTTATGAGTTTGGTCTTCATTTTAAACAATGCGGAATAGTTTCGCAACTCACGCCACTTGGAACACCACAACATAATGGTGTGTCCGAACATCGTAACCGCACTTTATTAGATATGGTGCCATCTATGATCTCTCTTACTGATTTACCGCTATCGTTTTGGGGTTATGCTTTAGAGATGGTTGCATTCACGTTAAATAGGGCACCATCGAAATCCATTGAGATGACACCATATGGACTGTGGTTTGGCAAGAAACCCAAGTTGTCGTTTCTTAAAGTTTGGGGTTGCGATGCTTATGTGAAAAAGATTCAACTTGATAAGCTCGAACCCAAATCAGAGAAATGTGTCTTCATAGGATACTGAAGGAAAGATATTCGTTGCTAAGAATGGATCCTTTCTAGAGAAGGAGTTTCTCTCGAAAGAAGTGAGTGGGAGGAAAATAGAACTTGATGAGGTAACTGTACCGCCTCCCTTATTGGAAAGTAGTTCATCACAGGAATCAGTTCCAGTGATTCCTACAACAATTAGTGAGGAAGCTAATGATGATCATGAAACTTCTGATCAAGTTACTACCGAACCTCATAGGTTAACCAGAGTAAGATCCGCACCAGAGTGGTACGGTAATCCTATTCTAGAGGTCATGTTACTGGACATGATGAAGCTATGAACTATGAGGAAGCGATGATGAGCGCAGATTCCGCAAAATGGCTTGAGGCCATGAAATATGAGATGGGATCCATGTATGAGAACAAAGTGTGGACTTTGGTTGACTTGCCCGGTGAACGGCAAGCCATAGAGAATAAATAGATCTTCAAGAGGAAGACTGACACTGACAGTAATGTTACTGTCTACAAAGCTCGAATTGTTGCGAGAGGTTTTCAACAAGTTCAAGGAGTTGACTACGATGAGACCTTCTCACCCATAGCGATGCTTAAGTCCGTCCAAATCATGTTAGCAATTGCTGCATTTTATGATTATGAAATTTGGCAAATGGATGTCAAAACTGCATTCCTTAATGGATATCTTAAAGAAGAGTTGTATATGATGCAACCAGAAGGTTTTGTCGATCCAAAAGGTGCTAACAAAGTGTGCAAGCTCCAGCGATCCATTTATGGACTGGTGCAAGCATCTTGGAGTTGGAATATATGCTTTGATAGTGTGATCAAATCATATGGTTTTATACATACTTTTGGAGAAGCCTGTATTTACAAGAAAGTGAGTGGGAGCTCTGTAGCATTTCTGATATTATATGTGGATGACATATTGTTGATCGGAAATGATACTGAATTTATGAATAGCATAAAAGGATACTTAATAGGAATTTTTCAATGAAAGACATCGGTGAAGCTGCTTATATATTGGGCATCAAGATCTATAGAGATAGATCAAGACGCTTAATTGGACTTTCCCAAAGCACATACCTTGATAGAGTTTTGAAGAAGTTTAAAATGGATCAAGCAAAGAAAGGGTTCTTGCATGTGTTACAAGGTGTGAAGTTGAGTCAGACTCAATGCCCGAGCACTGCAGAAGATAGAGGGAAAATGAAAGTCATTCACTATCCTTCAGCCATAGGTTCTATCATGTATGCAATGTTGTGTACCAGATTTGATGTGTGCCTTGCTATTAGTTTAGTAGGGAGGTACCAAAGTAATCCAGGAGTGGACCACTGGACAGCGGTCAAGAACATCCTGAAATACCTGAAAAGGACTAAGGATATGTTGGGTAACATAGCAATAATTCAAAAAAAATTCCTACGTGTCACCAAGATCAATCTAGGAGATACTAGCAATGAGATAGAGGGAGTGCATCTGCATACCCTTGAAGATCGCTAAGCGGAAGCGTTACAAGAACGCGGTTGGTGGAGTCGTACACGTAGCGATTTAGATCGAGGTCGATTCTGATCTAAGCGCCAAACAACGGCGCCTCCGCGTTCAACACACATAAAGCCCGAGAACATCTCCTCCTTCTTGATCCAGCAAGCGAATAGGAGAATTTGAGGGAGAACTCCGACAGCACGACGGCGTGGTGGTGATGGAGCTCGTGGTTCTCCAGCAGGGCTTCACCAAGCGCTACGGAGGAGGAGGAGGTGTAGGAGAGGGGGAGGGGCTGCGCTAGGGGAAGGGTGCAGCTGCCCTCTCTCTCCCTCACTATATATAGGGGCAAGGGAGTGGGGGGCCGGCCCCCTCAGATCCCATCTAGGGGAGGGGTGGCGGCCACGGAGGGGAAACTTGCCCCCCAAGCCAAGGGGGGGCGCTCCCTTTAGGGTTTCCTCTCAACCCTAGGCGCATGGGCCCTAGGGGGGGTGGCACCCAGCCCACTTAGGGGCTGGTTCCCCTCCACATATAGCCCATAGGGCCCTCCGGGGCAGGTGGACCCTCCCGGTGGACCCCCGGAACCCTTTCACTGGTCCCGGTACAATACCGGTAAACCCCGAACACTTTCGGTGACCGTATGAGGAATTACCATATATAAATCTTCACCTCCAGACCATTCCGGAACTCCTCGTGACGTCCGGGATCTCATCCGGGACTGCAAAAAACCTCCGGTAACCACATACTATTTCCCATAACAACTCTAGCGTCACTGAACCTTAAGTGTGTAGACCTTACGGGTTCGGGAACCATGTAGACATGACCGAGACATCTCTTCGGCCAATAACCAACAGCGGGATCTGGATACCCATGTGGGCTCCTACATGTTCCATGGTGATCTCATCGGATGAACCACGATGTCAAGGATTCAATCAATCCCGTATGCAATTCCCTTTGCCTATCGGTATGTTACTTGCCCGAGATTCGATCAACTGTATCCCCATACCTCGTTCAATCTCGTTACCGGCAAGTCTCTTTACTCGTTCCGTAACGCATGATCCCGTGATCAACTCCTTAGTCACATTGAGCTCATTATGATGATGCATTACCGAGTGGGCCCAGAGATACCTCTCCGTCATACGGAGTGACAAATCCCAGTCTCGATTCGTGCCAACCCAACAGACACTTTCGTAGATACCTGTAGTGCACCTTTATAGCCACCTAGTTACGTTGTGACGTTTGGTACACCCAAAGCATTCCTACGGTATCTGGGAGTTGCACAATCTCATGGTCTAAGGAAATGATACTTGACATTAGAAAAGCTTTAGCAAACTAACTACACGATCTTGTGCTACGCTTAAGATTGGGTCTTGTCCATCACATCATTCTCCTAATGATGTGATCCCTTTATCAATGACATCCAATGTCCATGGTCAGGAAACCATGACCATCTATTGATCAATGAGCTAGTCAACTAGAGGCTTACTAGGTACATATTATGATCTATGTATTCACACATGTATTACGGTTTCCGGTTAATACAATTGTAGCATGAACAATAGACAATTATCATGAACAAGGAAATATAATAATAACCATTTTATTATTGCCTCTAGGGCATATTTCCAACAGTCTCCCACTTGCACTAGATTCAATAATCTAGTTCACATCGTTATGTGATTAACACTCATAGTTCACATCGCCATGTGACTAACACCCAAAGAGTTTACTAGAGTCAATAATCTAGTTCACATCACCATGTGATTAACACCCAAGAGTTTACTAGAGTCAATAATCTAGTTCACATCACCATGTGATTAACACTCAATGAGTTCTAGGGTTTGATCATGTTATGCTTACGAGAGAAGTGTCAGTCAACGGGTCTGCAACATTCACATCCGTGTGTTCTTCGCAAATGTCGATTTCATATTGTAGATGTTGCTACTATGCTCCACTTGGAGCTATTCCAAATGGTTTCTCCACTATACGTATCCGGTTTGCTACTCAGAGTCATCCGGATAGGTGTTAAAGCTTGCATCGACGTAACCCTTTACACCGAACTCTTTATCACCTCCATAAACGAGAAACATTTCCTTATTGCTAAGGACAATTTTGACCACTGTCCAATGATCCACTCCTGGATCACTCTTGTACCCCCTTGCCAGACACGTGGCAAGGCACATCGCGGTACACAGCATGGCATATCATATAGAGCCTATGGCTAAGGCATAGGGGATGACTTTCATCCTTTCTCTTTCTTCTCCCGTGGTCGAGCTTCAAGTCTTAACTTCACACCTCACAACTCAGGCAAGAACTCCTTCTTTAACCGATCCATCTTGAACTCCTTCTAGATCATGTCAAGGTATGCGTTTTGTGAAATTCTTATCAGGCATCTTGATCTATCTCTATAGATCTTGATACCCAATATGTAAGCAGTTTTACACAAGTCTTCCTTTGAAAAACTCCATTCAAACAACCCTTTATGCTTTCTAGAAATTCTACATCATTTCCGATCAAAAATATGTCATCCATATATACATATCAGAAATGTTGTAGTGCTCCCACTCACTTTCTTACAAATACAAGTTTCTTGCAAACTTTGTATAAACCCAAATGCTTTGATCGCCTCATCAAAGCGTATGTTCCAACTCAGAGATGCTTGCTCCAGTCCATAGAAGGATCGCTGGAGTTTGCATACCTTTTAGCATCCTTAGGATTAACAAAAATATTTTGGTTGCATCACATACAACCTTTCCTCACGGAAACCGTCAAGGAAACTTTGTTTTGACATCCATCTGCCTGATTTCGTAAATGAAAATGCAGCAACTACTAGCATAGTTCTAACAGACTTTAGCATCGCTATGATTGAGAGAGTCTCATCATAGTCAACTCCTTGAACTTGCCGCAAACTTCTTTGACACAAGTCGAGCTTCACAAATGGTGACATTAATTACCATCAGCGTATGTCTTCTTCTTAAAGATCCATTTATTCTCAATGGCTTGTCGTTCATCTGGCAAGTCCACCAAAGTCCATACTTTGTTCTCATACATCCTATCTCGGATTTCATGGCTTCTAGTCATTTGTTGGAATCTGGGCCCACCATCGCTTCTTCATAGCTCATAGGTTCATCGTTGTCCAACAACATGACCTTTAAGACAGGTTTACCACTGAGAAGTTGTACACACCCTTGTCGACCTACGAGGTTCGATAGTAATTTGATCTGAAGCTTCATGATCATCATCATTAGCTTTCTCTTCAACTGACATAGTTGCCACAGAAACATCTTTCTGTGCTGCGCTACTCTGTGGTTGAAGTGAAGGTTCAACAACCTCATCAAGTTCTATCTTCCTCCCACTCAATTCTTTTGAGAGAAACTATTTCTCGAGAAAGGACCTGTTCTTAGCGACAAACACTTTGCCCTCAGATCTGAGATAGAAGGTATACCCAATCGTCTTGTTTGGGTATTCTATGAAGATACAATTTTCCGCTTTGGGTTCGAGCTTTTCCGACCGAAGCCTATCGACATAAGCATCGTAGCCCCAAACCTTAAGAAACAACAACTTTGGTTTCTTGCCAAACCATAGTTCATACGGTGACGTCTCCACAGACTTAGATGGTGCCCTATTTAAAGTGAATGTAATTGTCTTTAATGCATAACCCCCCAAAATAGCGGTAGATTGGTAAGATACATCATACACCATATCCAATAAGGTTCGATTATGACGTTCAGACACACCATCATGCTATGGTGTTCTAGGCGGCGTCAACTGTGAAACTATTCCACCTTGTCTCTAGTGGTTGCCGAACTCATAACTCAGATACTTTCCCTTTGATCAGATCGAAGGAACTTGATCTTCTTGTTATGATGATTCTCAACTTCACTCTGAAATTGCTTGAACTTTTCAGACATTCCAGACTTATGCTTCATTAATTAAATATACCCATATATATATATATATATATATTCAATTCACCAGTGAAGGTGAGAAAATAACGATATCCACCGCGTGCGTCAACACTCATCGGACCACACACATCAGCATGTATGATTTCCAACAAGTCACTTTCCCGTTCCATTGTTTCAAAGAATGAGGTTTTAGTCATGTTGCCAAAGAGGCATGGTTCGCATGTGTCAAGTGATTCAAAATCAAGTGACTTCAAAAGTCCATTAGCATGGAGGTTCTTTCATGCTCTCAATATGATCTAAGTGGCAGTGCCACATGAAAGTGGTACTATCATTATCAACTCTACATCTTTTGGCATCAATGTTATGAACATGTGTATAACTACGATCGGGATTCAATAAACCATTCACATTGGGTGCATGACCATAGAAGGTATTATTCATGTAATCTGAATAACCATTATTCTTTGACTTAAATGAATAACTATATTGCAATAAACATGATCTAATCATGTTCATCCTCAATGTAGACACCAATGAAAACAACATTTATCTAGGTTCAACACTAATCCCGAAGGTAGAGGGAGCGTGCGATGGTGATCACATCAATCTTGGAAACACTTCCAACACACATCGTCACCTCACCCTTAGCTAGTCTCCGTTAATTCTGCAGCTTTTGTTTCGAGTTACCAATATTAGCAACTGAACCGGTATCTAATACCCAGGTGCTACTAGGAGTACTAGTAAGGTACACATCAATAACACACATATATAAAATATACTTTTGTTGAAGTTGACATCCTTCTTATCTACCAAGTATTTGAGGAGGTTCCGCTACCAGTGACCGTTCCCCTAATAGAAATACTTTGTCTCGGGTTTGGGTTATTGGGTTTCTTCACTGGAGCGACAACTGGCTTGCCATTCAAGAAGTTTCCCTTCTTTCCCTTGCCCTTCTTTGAAACCAGTGATCTTGTTAACCATCAACACTTGATGCTCCTTCTTAATTTCTACCTTTATGGCCTTAAGCACGACGAACAGCTCCAGGATTATCTTCCCTTGCATGTTATAGTTCATCACGAAACTCTACTAGCTTAGTGATAGCGACTGGAGAACTTTTGTCAATCACTCTCTTACCTGGAAGATTAACTCCCACTTGATTCAAGTGATTGAAGTACCCAGACATTCCGAGCACATGCTTACTGGCTGAGCTATTCTCCTCCATCTTGTAGGCAAAGGTCTTGTCAGAGGTCTCAACCTCTCAACACGGGCATGAGCCTGAAATACCAATTTCAGCTCTTCGAACATCTCATATGTTCTATGGGGTTCGAAACGCTTTTGGAGCCCCGACTCTAAGCCGTAAAGCATGGCGCACTAAACTATCAGGTAGTCATTAGAACGTGTCTACCAGATGTTCACAACATCCACAGATGATGCCAGAGGGGTTGGCACACTGAGTGGTGCATCAAGGACAAAAGCTTTCTGTGTAGAGGTGAGGACGATCCTCAGACTACGGACCTAGTCCACACAATTTCTTACAATATCTTTCAACTTAGTCTTTCTCTAGGAACGTATTAAAACAAAGAGCTAAAGCGCGAGCTATTAATCCACAACATAATTTGCAAAGACAACTTAGACTATGTTCATGATAATTAAGTTCATCTAATTAAATTATTCAATGAACTCCCACACAGATAGACATCCCTCTAGTCATCTAAGTGATACATAATCCGAATCAACTAAGTCGTGTCCAATCATCACGTGAGACGGACTAGTCATCAACGGTGAACATCTCCATGTTGATCGTATCTACTATACGACTCATGTTCGACCTTTCGGTCTCTTGTGTTCTGAGGCCATGTCTGTACATGCTAGGCTCGTCAAGTCAACCTAAGTGTTTAGCATGTGTAAATCTGGCTTACAACCGTTGTATTCGAACGTTAGAATCTATCACACCGATCATCACGTGGTGCTTCGAAACAACGAACCTTCGCAACAGTGCACAGTTAGGGGGAACACTTTCTTGAAATTTTAGTGAGGGATCATCTTATTTATGCTACTGTCGTTCTAAGCAAATAAGATGTAAACATGACAAACATCACATGCAAATCATAAAGTGACATGATATGGCCAATATCATCTTGCGCCTTTGATCTCCATCTTCTAGGCGCAACATGAAACACCATTGTCACTGGCATGACACCATGATCTCCATCATCGTGTCTTTATGAAGTTGCCTCGCCAACTATTACTTCTACTACTATGGCTAACGGTTAGCAATAAAGTAAAGTAATTACATGGCATTTTCATTGACACGCATGTCATAAATAAATTAAGACAACTCCTATGGCTCCTGCTGGTTGTCATACTCATCGACATGCAAGTCGTGATTCCTATTACAAGAACATGATCAATCTCATACATCACATATATCATTCATCACATCCTTTTGGCCATATCACATCACATAGCATACCCTGCAAAAACAAGTTAGACGTCCTCTAATTGTTGTTGCATATTTTACGTGGCTGCTATGGGTTTCTAGCAAGAACGTTTCTTACCTACGCAGAAGCCACAACGGTGATATGCCAATTGCTATTTACCCTTCATAAGGACCCTCTTCATCGAATCTGATCCGAATAAAGTGGGAGAGACAGACACCCGCTAGCCACCTTATGCATCAAGTGCATGTCAGGCGGTGGAACCAGTCTCACGTAAGCATACGTGTAAGATCGGTCCGGGCCGCTTCATCCCACAATGCCGCCGGATCAAGATAAGACTAGTAACGGTAAGTGTCGGTGTCAAAACCGGTGGATCTCGGGTAGGGGGTCCCAAACTGTGCGTCTAGGCCGGATGGTAACAGGAGACAGGGGACACTTTGTTTTACCCAGGTTCGGGCCCTCTCGATGGAGGTAATACCCTACTCCTGCTTGATTAATATTGATGATATGGGTAGTACAAGAGTAGATCTACCACGAGATCAAGGAGGCTAAGCCCTAGAAGCTAGCCTATGGTATGATTGTTGTGTATGGAGTTGATTGCCTACGGACTACAACCCTCCGGTTTATATAGACACCGGATAGGGTTAGGGTTACACAGAGTCGGTTACAATGGCAGGAGATCTTGAATATTCGCATCGCCAAGTTTGCCTTCCACGCCAAAGAAAGTCCCATCTGGACCGGGATGAAGTCTTCAATATTATATCTTCATAGTCCAGGAGTCCGGCTGAAGGTATAGTCCGGCTACCCAAACACCCCCTAATCCAGGAATCCCTCAGTAAGAAAATTGAACAAATCATCGCCCACAACTGCTTTGTGTTCTACTCATGCATAGAATCTGCACATAGACCCAGCTCATGATGCCACTGTTGGGTAACGTAGCAATAATTCAGAAAAAAATCCTACGTGTCACCAAGATCAATCTAGGAGATACTAGCAACGAGAGAGAGGGAGTGCATCTTCATACCATTGAAGGTCTCTAAGCGGAAGCATTACAAGAACGTGGTTGGTGGAGTCGTACACGCAGCGATTCAGATCGCGATCGATTTCGATCTAAGCGTCGAACAACGGCGCCTCCACGTTCAACACAAGTACAGCCCGGGAATGTCTCCTCCTTCTTGATCTAGCAAGGGGAGAGGAGAAGTTGAGGGAGAACTCCGACAGCACGACGGTGTGGTGGTGATGGAGCTCGTGGTTCTCTGGCAGGGCTTCGCCAAGCGCTACGGAGGAGGAGGAGGTATAGGAGAGGGGGAGGGGCTGTGCCAGGATAAGGGTGCGGATTCCCTCTCTCTCCCTCACTATATATAGGGGCAAGGGAGAGGGGGGCGACCCCCTCATATCCCATCTAGGGGAGGGGTGGCGGCCAGGGAGGGGAAACTTGCCCCCAAGCCAAGGGGGCGCCCCCTTTAGGGTTTCCCATCAACCCTAGGTGCATGGGCCCTAGGGAGGATGGCACCCTACCCACTTAGGGGCTGGTTCCCCTCCACATACAGCCCATAGGGCCCTCCGGGGCAGGTGGACCCTCCCGGTGGACCCCCGAAACCCTTTCGGTGGTCCCGGTACAGTACCGGCAAAACCCGAACACTTCCGGTGACCGTATGAGGACTTCCCATGTATAAATCTTCACCTCGGGACCATTTCGGAACTCCTCGTGATGTCCAGATCTCATCCAGGACTCCGAACAAGCTTCGGTAACCACATACTATTTCCCATAATAACTCTAGCGTCACCGAACCTTAAGTGTGTAGACCCTACGGGTTCGGGAACCATGTAGACATGACCGAGACATCTCTCCGGCCAATAACCAACAACAGGATCTAGATACCCATGTTGGCTCCTACATGTTCCACGATGATCTCATCGGATGAACTACGTGTTCCTACATGTTCCCTTTGCCTATCGGTATATTACTTGCCCGAGATTCGACCGCCGGTATCCCCATACCACGTTCAATCTCTTTACCGGCAAGTCTCTTTACTCGTTCCATAAAGGATGATCCCGTGACCAACTCCTTAGTCACATTGATCTCATTATGATGATGCATTATCTAGTGGGCCCAGAGATACCTCTCCATCATACGGAGTGACAAATCCCAGTCTCGATTCGTGCCAACCCAATAGACACTTTCGAAGATACCTGTAGTGCACCTTTATATCCACCCAGTTACGTTGTGATGTTTGGTACACCAAAAGCATTCCTATGGTATCCGGGAGTTGCACAATCTCATGGTCTAAGGAAATGATACTTGACATTACAAAAGCTTTAGCAAACGAACTACACGATCTTGTGCTACGCTTAAGATTGGGTCTTGTCCATCACATCATTCTCCTAATGATGTGATCCCGTTATCAATGACATCCAATGTCCATGATCAGGAAACCATGACCATCTATTGATCCACGAGCTAGTCAACTAGAGGCTTACTAGGGACATATTACGATCTGTGTATTCACACATGTATTAAAGTTTCCGGTTAATACAATTATAGCATGAACAATAGACAATTATCATGAACAAGGAAATATAATAATAACCATTTCATTATTGCCTCTAGGGCATATTTCGAACGGGATATGTTTCACGCTTATGGAGGTGACAAAGAGGTCGACGTAAACGGTTATGTCGATGCAAGCTTTGACACTGATCCGGATGACACTAAGTCACAAACGGATACGTATTTTATTGAATGGTGGAGCTATCAGTTGGTGCAGTTATTAGCAGAGCATCGTGGCAGGATCTACGTGTGAAGCAGAATAAATAGCTGCTTCAGAAGTAGCAAATGAAGGAGTCTGGATGAAGGAGTTCATATCCGATCTAGGTGTAATACCTAGTGCATCGGGTCCAATGAAAATCTTTTGTGACAATACTGGTGCAATTTCCTTGGCAAAGGAATCCAGATTTCACAAGAGAACCAAGCACATCAAAAGACGCTTCAATTTCATCTGCGATCAAGTCAAGGAGGGAGACATAGAGATTTGCAAGATACATACGGGTCTGAATGTTGCATACCCGTTGACTAAGCCTCTCTCACGAGCAAAACATGATCAACACCAAGACTCCATGGGTGTTAGAATCATTACTGTGTAATCTAGATTATTGACTCTAGTGCAAGTGGGAGACTGAAGGAAATATGCCCTAGATGCAATAATAAAGTTGTTATTTATATTTCCTTATATCATGATAAATGTTTATTATTCATGCTAGAATTGTATTAACCAAAAACTTAGTACATGTGTAAATACATAGACAAACAAAGTGTCCCTAGTATGCCTCTACTTGACTAGCTCGTAAATAAAAGATGGTTAAGTTTCCTAGCCATGGACATGTGTTGTCATTTGATGAACAGGATCACATCATTAGAGAATGATGTGATTGTCGGATTTCGGGTTCCGGCAGACCCTTGAGGTTCGAACACTGGGGTGCGCGCGGAGATCTCTCCCCTACTGATCTACGTCCAATCCCCTCGCGTGATCTAAGCCGGAAACAACGAACAACACAAGGGACACGAGGTTTATACTGGTTCGGGCCACCGTTGTGGTGTAATACCCTACTCCAATGTGTGGTGTGGTGGATTGCCTCAGGGGCTGATGATGAATAGTATAAGGGAAGAACAGCCTCGTGAGAGGCGTTCTTGAGCTGGTGCGATGAACTGCTTGGGTGAGTTCAGTCGCCTCTCTCTCTCTCTCTCTCTCTCTCTCTCTCTCTCTCTCTCTCTCTGTCTCTCTCTCTGCCAGGGCTCTATCAGGTCCCTAGATGTCCAGATGTTTCTTCGCTAGGGTTCTACCAGATCTCTCCTTGTCTCTAGATCATTGTATGGATCCCCCTCTCTCTGTGGTTGGCTAGCTCTATTTATAGAGGCCCTGGCCTCTCCCCAAATAATGAGCGGGAAGGGCGCCAACAATTGGCCATTTTGAAGGGGAACATATAGTACAAGTTATCCTGACCAAAGGTGGTCTTCGGCTGCCAAAAACATTGGTGATGACGGCGTCTTGGGCTCCACGGTGACCTCCGTCCTGCCGCTCTGCTGGTCTTGGTCTTGTTGCACCGAAATGGTAACCTTTCCCCGATGCCTTGGCCTATGCTTTCCCCCTTTGCACCAAAGGGGAAGCAAGGACACTGCGCAGGCCGGCGCCCGCCTGGTCTCGATCATCACGGCTTGCGTCACGGGCTCCTCGCGAGGTATCCCCACCTTGATCTCCCCGCCTCCTCGCGAGCCTGCCTGATGAGGCTGCCTCTGAGGAAGCTTTCCATCGTCCACCCCGCGAGGCTTGGCCCCTCGCGAGGGTCTTGAGCTTGAGGTGATGAAGATGGGCCGCGCTAGGCCCCCACTAGAGCCACGTCGCAGGCCGCAGGCAGGCAAGTCTGGGGACCCCCGTTCCCAGAACACCGACAGTAGCCCCCGAGCCCAAGGCGCGCCCGGGCTTGGCCTAGCAGGGAAGCGAAGGGGCGAGCGCGAAGCACCACGGGCCCCAACAGCCTGCGGCCTTGGGCGCCGCGTGGCGATTGATTGGACATTGGCGTCTGCGCTTCCCACGACGCTTCGGCGACCGCACGACTTGACAAGTCCCTGCATGCAGAGAAATCGGTCATGATTATCTGCGATCGTGGTGTTCGGTAGTTGGCCTCCCCCAGCTATAAGTATGGGGTTGCGTGAGCCCCTTCGGTCCATCCCTTCCTGATGCTCCTTTCCTTCTTCTTCCTTGTTCTTGCTCCTCCTTACGCCAATGGCACCAATCCGCTGGTTTTCGGCAGAAGAGAAGGGAAAGGCCCCCCGAGAGGGTCCTGACCCACTTCCACCAAAGAAGCGGCTGGTCCTCCGCCATCGAGATGAGAGTGCTCAGCAGGAGGCACTGAGGCCCTGGTACGAGCGGCCGCCGCCTGGGTTTCCGCTACCCTTGCACGCCCGCGTCGTGGGTCCTGGGGGAGAAGGTGTCGAGCAACATCGACGGTGCCGCCGTCGACACCGGCGAGTCACGGTGGTGCATGTCGTTCCTCCTGGAGTCCATGCCGAGCGCTCCTCTCGTGAGCTCGTGCTCCATGCCGCCATGCCTCCAAGCTCTTGGATTCGCCTTCCTCCTTCCTTCTCCTTCGAGATGCCGCCGAGCGGGGCTCTGGAGCTCTGGCTGCAGCACGCTGACTGTAGTACCCTTGCGACCGGAGCGGAGGTCGCGGTCGTCGCTCCGGGCAAGGTCTTCATGACCCGGGGCTGGGGCGAAATCGCCCGGGTCTGCCGGACGGTAGGTGCCCTCATAATTCATCTTGAATACGACGCCTCCTCCCTGATGTTCTTCAAGGTCTTCGATGTTGAAGGACGCCGACTGGAGTGCTGCCCTAGGGAGAGCGGCAGGGGCAACGAACTGGCGAGGACTTGGCCCGCCCGTCGGTCCTCCAGCAGCTCTTCAGTCAGCAGCGGAGGAGCTGGGAAATCCAGCGACTCCCCGAGCTCCTCGCGACTCCGGAGACGAGCGACGACAGCTACGAGCCCCCGAGCTCGCGCCGTGCTCGGAGCAGGGCAGCTGCGTCCAGCCGCCGACGCCACTGATCTGGATGGGGTTGGCGTCGATGTTGGGCAGCCCACTGTTGATTATGGCGTCCCTTGCGGCGGTGCCGGTGATTAGCGTTCCTTAGGATTAGTACTCTTGTTCCCTGCGAGGAATCGAAGCAACACCCTGCGGGGGTATGTAAGGCATCTGCCATGTCTTTTATGAATATTATATCCTAATATGAATCAATGCGAAGTGCTTGTCCTGTCTCGGCTCGGCTCCCCCTTTCTATCCTCACGAGGACTTGGCGCTCTATGCTGACAGGTCCCAGTCCCCAGGCAGGCTTCAGCCGTCGCTGGTATCCCAGGTCGTGATGCCGTGGTCAAGGCCAGGAGGTGAGCGGCCCGAGGTCCGGTAAGAGCCCCCGAGTTGCGATGCTCGGGAGGTCCCCTTTAGCGCTCAAGCAACCCTCGCTAGGCGAGAAAGGAAGGCAACGTCGCCGTGATAGAGCCGCACTGGGCGAGGGTTTGGCACTGCGTTGGTCCAACTCTTGTAAGGGCGTGACTTATCTCTTGAGTTTGGTGTAGTTCCTCGATGAAGTGCCCGACCTGAGTGGTGGCAGCTGAGGCACTGCTGGATTAGGTCCTCGCGAGCTTCTTCCCGCTCCCCCGCACTTTCCTTAATGCTCTACGTCCTCAGGTCCTGGCCCTCGAGCGAGCTTAGCCGCCGCTGGTATGACAGGTCGCGATGCCGTGGGTCAAGGCCAGGGGGTGAGGGCTGGAGAGCTAGTAGGAACCCATGAGTCGCGATGCTCAGGCGCCCCCTTTTAACGTGCAAGCGGTCTGTGCCGGAGATAGGGAGAGGCAGCTCACGACGTCCCCAGCGTTGCTCCTGGAGTAGGTCCTGCACACCAATCATGAAGAGAAACAAGACCTGTCGTTATGGTTACCAGCCAACCTTTTGTCGCTCCGAGGAAGTGATTGGGGCACTGAGGGCCTGGTGAGGTGGCACCTTGCGGGGTTGCCGCGGCCAGAGCTCGACCACTCAGATTTATCGGTGTTGCAGGGATGGACCCATGCGCAAATGTTGTGCCAGAGTGAGCGGCTCCATAGGTAGGCGTCAATCGAGCAGGCGATTAGGTCGGGTATGTTAAGCACGCATGAGGAAATTCATTTTAAGTAGACGCGGGAAAGCAAACGTCGCTGGGCCAGGCCCGAGCAGCTCGGGGATGGTGCAGCCTGAGGGGCGCCCCAACAAGGTAAGTAAAGAGCATAAGCAAAACGGATATATGCCGCAGGGACGGACCCACGCGACCTGGGAATGATGCGGCCCTGTGGGCGCTCCCAGCTAAAAACAGAACTTAGAGAGATGTCACCTGATGCCGTTGAAGATGAAGTGATGCTGAAGAAGCGGGTGATGCGCGATGAGGACGTCGATCCTCACGAGCCCCCTGGCCCAGGAGCCTCGGGAGGCTCCGGGGGCACTGGTGGGTCTCCGAGGGCCATCTCCATCTCCGCCAGGACCGCATGATGCCTGGCCTCCTGAGCCTCCAGAATGCTCCTCAGCAGGCGCTGATGAGCAGCGACCGTGTTCGGCAGGCCGAAAGGCATGCGAACGTAGCTGTGTGGTGGACCCTCGCAACGCCCCACGCACGAAGGCCAGAGGCACTCCTAAGACGTGGCTCGGTTGAGCCCTGGCACGTCAACGCAGACGCGCAGCCCACCATTCTCGCCTGGATGTAGGGCCACGGTGGGAAAAACGGCGGCTGCCGTGCATGACTCTCGACTCCTGTAGCTCTTGGGTGTTTCTTGCGATGAACTCCTGAGGGTTTGGTCTTCCTTGCCTTGTACCTTCCTGAGGAAAACGTGCCTGGAAGCACCCCTCCAAGTGGTGCCCGAGCGCCTCCCTCGCAACCTCGGCAAGGTCGGTGGCTCTCCAAGAAAGAGCCCCCGAGCCCTGCCTGAGGAGGGCGCCGGGCGCGCCTTCCTATGTGAGAGAGGGTGGCGCTCCCTGATTGGGCGCAGATCCTGACCCAACACCTCCGGAGGCGCCTGCCTCCTTATGGCTTGGGCCAGGCGAAACCTTCTTCTTCTTAAGGGTCGCCTCGGGAAGTCTTCCGTTTCTGTGGTCCGGGTCTTCGATTGCTGCGGCTTGGAACGCGCGCTCAAGTGAACACACTGCGTCCCTTTCTTCACAGGGTACGGTGATGACTCCACCGCTTCCTGGCATCTTGAGGACGGTGTATCCATGGTGAGTCACTGCCATGAACTTGGCCAGGGCTGGGTACCTGAGGATGGCGTTGTATGGCAGACGGATGTGGGCGACGTCGAAGTCGATGAGCTCGGGGCGGTAGTTGTTGTGCTGCTCGAAGGTGACTGGAAGGCGAACCTGCCCTATTGGAACAGTGGAACCATCAGTGACTCCTGAGAAGGGCTTGGTTGGCTGAAGCTGATCGTACGACACTTGGAGATTGTTGAACGTCTTGATGGACAGGATGTTGAGTCCTGCTGCACCGTCAATGAGGGTCCTGGTGACCTGCACGTTGCTGATGACCGGGGAGCAAAGCATCGGGAGGACTCCTGCCATTGTCGCGCACTTGAGCTGATCCGCTGAGCTGAACGTGATAGCACACGCAGACCACCTGAGAGGGCGTGTGGCCTCAAGCTTGGGATGGACTGCATTCACCTCGCAAGCAAACTGCTTGAAGATGCACTGTGAGGCTGGGGCCTGCGCTCCACCCAAGATGCAAGCGATTGCACGCGGCTCCTGGAAGCCCCCAGCCCCCTCGTCTTGATGTTGGTCTTCGTTCCTCCTTGGCGGTTGCGGCAAAGGAGGAAGGTCTGCGTTGCTGTGCGGGCGATCCTCATGAGGCCGATCTCTCCAGCCTCCCTCACGAGGCTGGTCCTACCAGCGATCCTCGCGAGGGCCACGGTCTTCCCATCGTCCGCCACCTCTTCCTCCTCCTCGGCCATAGCCCCTGTCATTGCGCTCGGGGCATCGGCCGACATGTCCATCTCTCACGGCCCTGAGCTCTTGACATTCGTTGGTGTTGTGGGTGTGGAGGTCGTGGTACACGCAGTACCGGCTGCCCTTGGATGACTCAGGCTGATCCCTGCCTCGCTTGGTGTCTGGCTTCGCTGCAAGCACGGCAGCCCCCTTGCGCTTGACGTCCTTGGCCTTGGGCTTCTTATCTTCTGGGTCGGCAGCCGGGAGTTTGAGGAGGGAAAGGCGCCCTTCCTCAGCCCTGGCGCACTTGGTCACCAAGTTGAACAGCTCCAGGGATCTGCACAGGTCTTCATGGATTGCTAGCTCCTCCTTCATCTTGATGTCGCGTACGCCATCGGAGAAGGCCGAGATGATGGCTTCTTCAGTCACCTTGGGGATCTTGAGGCGAGCGTTGTTGAAGCGCTGGATGTATTTCTGCAGGGTTTCCCTTGCTGCTGCTTGATGCGGCGCAGATCACTCACGGTCGGGGCTGGTCGCGAGTGCCCTGGAAGTTGGCGATGAAGCGGGTGCGCATCTCATCCCAGGAGGAGATTGTGCCAGGAGCCAGGTTCAGGAGCCAGGTGTGGGCCCCGTCCTTGAGCGCCATGGGGAACCAGTTTGCCATGACCCTTTCGTCTCCGTTGGCGGCTTCGATGCATAGCTCGTAGAGCTGTAGGAACTCCGCGGGGTCCGCTGTGCCATCGTAGCGAGGGGGCTGTAGGGGAACGTAGCAATAATTCAAAATTTTCCTACGTGTCACCAAGATCAATCTAGGAGATTCTAGCAACGAGAGAGAGGGAGTGCATCTTCATACCTTGAAGATCACTAAGCGGAAGCGTTACAAGAACGCGCTTGATGGAGTCGTACTCGCGGCGATTCAAATCGTGGAAGATCCGATCTAGCACCGAACGGACGGCGCCTCCGTGTTCAACACACGTACAGCCCGGGGACGTCTCCTCCTTGATCTAGCAAGGGGAGAGGAAAAGTTGAGGGAGAACTCCAGCAACACGACGGCATGGTGGTAATGGAGCTCGTGGTTCTCCAGCAGGGCTTTGCCAAGCACTATGGAGGAGGAGGTGTAGGAGGAGGGAGGGCTGCGCCAGGAAAGAGGTGCGGCTACCCTCCCACCCCTCCACTATATATAGGGGCAACGGAAGAGGGGGAGGCTCTCTAGGGTTTCCCCTACGGGCGGCGGCCAGGCAGATTGGATCTCCCTAGGGAAAATCCTAGGGAGACTTGCCCCCAAAGCCAAGCAGGTGGAAGCTTGCCTCCCAAGCCAGGTGGAGGCGCCCCACCTCCCCATGTAATGTGGGAAAGGGTGTGGGGGGCGCACCACCCCTTAGTGGGCTGGTTTGCCCCTTCCCCTTTGGCCCATGAGGCCCTCCAACACTTGCCGGGGCTCCCGAAACACCTTTCGGTCAGGCTGGCCATAGCCTGGTACCCCCGGAACACTTCCGGACTCCAATACCCTTCGTCCAATATATCAATCTTCACTGCCGGACCATTTTGGAACTCCCCGTGACGTCCGGAATCTCATCTAGGACTCCGAACTACCTTCGGTAACCATATACTATTTCCCATAACAACTCTAGTGTCACCGAACCTTAAGTGTGTAGACCCTACGGGTTCGGGAACCATGCAGACATGACCGAGACACCTCTCCGGCCAATAACCAATAGCGGGATCTGCATACCCATATTGGCTCCCACATGTTCCACGATGATCTCATCAGATGAACCACGATGTTGGGGATTCGATCAATCCCGTATTCAATTCCCTTTGTCAATCGGTATGTTACTTGCCTGAGATTCGATCGTCGGTATCCCAATACCTCGTTCAATCTCGTTACCGGCAAGTCACTTTACTCGTTCCGTAACGCATGATCCCGTGACTAACTGCTTAGTCACATTGAGCTCATTATGATGATGCATTACCGAGTGGGCCCAGACATACCTCTCCGTCATACGAAGTGACAAATCCCAGTCTCAATTCGTGCCAACCCAACAGACACTTTCAGAGATACATGTAGTGCACCTTTATAGTCACCCAGTTACGTTGTGATGTTTGATACTGTTGGAAATATGCCCTAGAGGCAATAATAAAAGTATTATTATTATATTTCCTTGTTCATGATAATTGTCTTTTATTCATGCTATAACTGTATTATCCGGAAATCGTAATACACGTGTGAATACATAGACCACAATATGTCCCTAGTGAGCCTCTAGTTGACTAGCTCGTTGTGATCAACAGATAGTCATGGTTTCCTGGCTATGGACATTGGATGTCGTTGATAACGGGATCACATCATTAGGAGAATGATGTGATGGACAAGACCCAATCCTAAGACTAGCACAAAAGATTGTGTAGTTCATTTGCTAGAGCTTTGCCAATGTCAAGTATCTCTTCCTTCGACCATGAGCGCGTGTAACTCCTGGATACCGTAGGAGTGCTTTGGGTGTATCAAACGTCACAACGTAACTGGGTGACTATAAAGGTGCACTACAGGTATCTCCGAAAGTATCTATTGTTTTATGCGGATCGAGACTGGGATTTGTCACTCCGTGTAAACGGAGAGGTATCTCTGGGCCCACTCGGTAGGACATCATAGTATGCGCAATGTGACCAAGGAGTTGATCACGGGATGATGTGTTACGAAACGAGTAAAGTGACTTGCCGGTAACGAGATTGAACAAGGTATTGGATACCGACGATCGAATCTCGGGCAAGTAACATACCGATAGACAAAGGGAATTGAATACGGGATTGATTAAGTCCTTGACATCATGGTTCATCCGATGAGATCATCGTGGAACATGTGGGAGCCATCATGGGTATCCAGATCCCGCTGTTGGTTATTGACCGGAGAACGTCTCGGTCATGTCTACATGTCTCCCGAACCCGTAGGGTCTACACACTTAAGGTTCGATGACGCTAGGGTTATAAAGGAAGTTTGTATGTGGTTACCGAATGTTGTTCGGAGTCCCAGATGAGATCCCAGACGTCACGTGGAGTTCCGGAATGGTCCAGAGGTAAAGATTTATATATGGGAAGTCCTATTTTGGCCACCGGAAAATGTTCGGGATTTTTCGGTATTGTACCGGGAAGGTTCTAGAAGGTTCCGGAGTGGGGCCCACCTGCATGGGGGGACCCACATGGACGTGGGTAGTGGGGGCAAGGCCCCACACCCCTGGTCAAGGCGCACCAAGATCCCCCCTTAGAAGGAATAAGATCATATCCCGAAGGGATAAGATCAAGATCCCTAAAAAAGGGGGATAACAATCGGTGGGGAAGGAAATAATGAGATTTCTTTCCTCCCACCTTGGCCAACGCCCCAATGGACTTGGAGGGCAAGAAACCAGCCCCTCCACCCCTATATATAGTGGGGAGGCGCATGGGAGCTAAAGACGAAGTTCTGGCGCAGCCCTCCCCCTCTCACAAGTACTCCTCCTCTCCCGCGGTGCTTGGCGAAGCCCTGCAGGATTGCCACGCTCCTCCACCACCACCACGCCGTTGTGCTGCTGTTGGATGGAGTCTTCCTCAACCTCTCCCTCTCTCCTTGCTGGATCAAGGCGTGGGAGACGTCACCGGGCTGTACGTGTGTTGAACGCGGAGGTGCCGTCCGTTCGGCACTAGGATCATCGGTGATTTGAATCACGACGAGTACGACTCCATCAACCCCATTCACTTGAACGCTTCCGCTTAGCGATCTACAAGGGTATGTAGATGCACTCTCCTTCTACTCGCAGCTGGTTTCTCCATAGATAGATCTTGGTGACACGTAGGAAATTTTTTGAATTTCTGCTACGTTCCCCAACAGATACACCCAAAGCACTCCTACGGTATCCGGGAGTTGCACAATCTCATGGTCTAAGGAAATGATACTTGACATTAGAAAAGCTCTAGCAAACGAACTACATGATCTTGTGCTATGCTTAGGATTGGGTCTTGTCCATCACATCATTCTCCTAATGATGTGATCCCATTATCAATGACATCCAGTGTCCATGGTCAGGAAACCATAACCATCTATTGATCAACGAGCTAGTCAACTAGAGGCTTACTAGGGACATGTTGTGGTCTATGTATTCACACATGTATTACGGTTTCCAGTTAATACAATTATAGCAGGAACAATAGAAAATTATCATGAATAAGTAAATACAATGATAACCATTTTATTATTGCCTCTAGGGCATATTTCCAACAGCCTCCCACTTGTACGAGAGTTAATAATCTAGTTCACATCACTATGTGATTGTAATGAATCCAACACCCATGGGGTTTGTTCATATCTCGCTTGTGAGCGAGGTTATTAGTCAATGGGTCTGAACTTTTCAGATCCGTGTGTGCTTTACAAATCTCTATGTCATCTTGTAAATGCAGCTACAACGCGCTACTTGGAGCTATTCCAAATAACTGCTCTACTATATGAATCCGGTTTACTACTTAGAGTCATATGGATTAGTGTCAAAGTTTGCATCGACATAACCCTTTACGACGAACTCTTTTACCACCTCCATAATCGAGAAAATTCCTTAGTCCACTAGTTACCAAGGATAAGTTCGACCGCTATCATGTGATCCATTCCTGGATCACTCCTGTACCCCTTGACTGACTAATGGCAAGGCACACTTCAGGTGCGGTACATAGCATAGCATACTATAGAGCCTACGTCTAAAGCATAGGGGACGACCTTCGTCCTTACTCTCTCTTCTGCCGTGGTCAGGTCTTGAGTCTTACTCAATGCTCACACCTTGTAACACAGCCAAGAACTCCTTTACTGATCTATTTTGAACTCCTTCAAAATCTTGTCACGGTATGTATTCATTTGAAAGTACTATTAAGCATTTTTGATCTATCCTTATAGATCTTGATGCTCAATGTTCAAGTACCTTAATCCAGGTTTTCCATTGAAAAACACTTTTCAAATAACCCTGTATGCTTTCCAGAAATTCTACATCATTTCTGATCAACAATATGTTAACAACATATAGTCATCAAAAATTCTATAGTGCTCCCACTCACTTCTTTGGAAATACAAGTTTCTCATAAACTTTGTATAAACCCAAAATCTTTGATCATCTCATCAAAGCGTACATTCCAACTCCGAGATGCTTACTCCAGTCCTTAGAAGGATTGCTGGAGCTTTGCATACTTGTCAACATCTTTCAGGATTGACAAAACCTTCTGGTTGTATCACATACAACCTTTACTCAAGAAAATCGTCGAGGAAACAATGTTTTGACATCCTATCTGCAAGATTTCATAAATGATGCAGTAACTGCTAATATAATTCCAACTGACTCTTAGCATCGCTACAAGTGAGAAAGTCTCATCGTAGTCAACTCCTTGAACTTGTTGGAAAACATCTTAACGACAAGTCGAGCTTTCTTAATGGTGACACTTACCATCATTGTCCGTCTTCCTTTTAAAATCCATCTGCACCCAACAGCCTTACGACCATCAAGTAGTTCTTCCAAAGTCTATACTTTGTTTTTATACATGGATCCTCTCTCGGATTTTATGGCCTCGATCCATTCATCGGAAGGGCCCACCATTGCTTCTCCATAGCTCGTAGGTTCATTGTTGTCTAGCAACATGACTTCCAAGATAGGATTACGTACCACTCTGAAGTAGTACGCATCCTTGTCGTCCTACGAGGTTTGCTAGTGACTTGATCCGAAGTTTCATGATCACTATCATAAGCTTCCACTTCAATTGGTGTAGGTGCCACAGGAACAACTCCCTGTGCCCTGCTACACCCTAGTTGAACTGACGGTTCAATAACCTCATCAAGTCTCCACTATCCTCCCACTCAATTCTTTCGAGAGAAACTTTTCCTCGAGAAAGGACCCGTTTCTAGAAACAATCACTTTTGCTTCCGGATCTGAAATAGGAGGTATAGCCAACTATTTTGGGTATTCTATGAAGATGCATTTATCCGCTTTGGGTTCGAGCTTATCAGCCTAAAACTTTTTCACATAAGCGTCGCAACCCCAAACTTTTAAGAAATGACAGCTTAGGTTTCTGTAAACCATAGTTCAAACGGTGTCGTCTCAACGGAATTGCATGGTGCCCTATTTAAAGTGAATGCGGTTGTCTCTAATGCCTAACCCATAAACGATGGTGGTAATTTGATAAGAGACATCATGGTGTGCACCATATCCAATAGGGTGCAGTTGATGTTCGGACACACCATCACACTATGGTGTTCCAGGCGGTATTAGTTGTGAAACAATTTCCACAGTGTCTTAATTGTGTGCCAAACTCATAACTCAGATATTCATCTCTATGATCATATCATAGACATTTTATCCTCTTGTCATGACGATCTTCACTCTGAAATTACTTAAACCTTTCAATAATTCAGACGTGTGTTTCATCAAGTAAATATACTCAGCATCTACTCAAATCATCTGTGAAGTAAGAACATAACGATATCCACTGCGTGCCTCAACACTCATTTGACTGCACACATCAAAATGTATTACTTCCAACAAGTTGCTTTCTTGTTCCATCTTACTGAAAACGAGGTCTTTCAGTCATCTCGCCCATGTGGTATGATTTGCATGTCTCAAGTGATTCAAAATCAAGTGAGTACGAATGATCCATCTGTATGGAGCTTCTTCATGCATATCTACCAATAGACATGGTTCGCATGTCTCAATCTTTTCAAAACGAGTGAGTCCAAAGATCCATCAACATGCAGCTTCTTCATGCGTTTTATACCAACATGACTCAAATGGCAGTGCCACAAGTATGTGGTACTATCATTACTATCTTATATCTTTTGGCATGAACATGTGTATCACTACGATCGAGATTCAATAAACCATTCATTTTAGGTGCAAGACCATTGAAGGTATTATTCAAATAAACAGAGCAACCATTATTCTCCTTAAATGAATAACAGTATTGCGATAAACATAATCCAATCATGTCTATGCTCAACGCAAACACCAAATAATAATTATTTAGGTTTAACACCAATCCCGATGGTAGAGGGAGCGTGCGATGTTGATCACATCAACCTTGGGAACACTTCCAACACTTATCGTCGTCTCACCTTTGGCTAGTCTCCGTTTATTCTGTAGCCTTTTATTTCAAGTTACTAACACTTAGCAACCGAACCGGTATCTAATACCCTAGTGCTACTAGGAGTACTAGTAAAGTACACATTAATATAATGTATATCCAACATACTTCTGTCGACCTTGCCAGCCTTCTCATCTACAAAAGTATCTAGGGTAGTTCTTCAGTGACCGTTCTCCTCATTACAAAAGCACTTAGTCTCAGGTTTGGGTTCAACCTTGGGTTTCTTCACTAGAGCAACAACTCATTTGCCGTTTCATGAAGTATCCCTTCTTTGCCCTTGCCCTTCTTGAAACTAACCATCAACAATTGATGCTCCTATTTGTTTTCTACTTTCGCGGTGTCGCGAATAGCTCAAGGATCATCATATCTATACCTGATATGTTATAGTTCATCATGAAGCTCTAGTAGCTTGGTGGCAGTGACTTTGGAGAACCATCACTATCTGATCTGTAAGATTAACTCCCACTCGATTCAAGCGATTGTAGTACTCATACAATCTAAGCACATGCTCAATGATTGAGCTTTTCTCCTTAGTTTGCAGGCTTAAGGAACTTGTCAGAGGTCTCATACCTCTTGACATGGGCACTAGCTTGAAATCACAATTTCAGTCCTTGGAACATCTCATATGTTCTGTGATGTTTCAAAAACGTCTTTGGTGCCTCAATTCTAAACCATTTAGCATTACGCACTGAACTATCATGTAGTCATCAAAACGTGCATGTAAAATGTTCGCAACATCTACAGACGATGCTCGAGGTTCAGCACACTGAGCGGTGCATTAAAGACATAATCCTTCTGTGCAGCAATGAGGACAATCCTCAGTTTACGGACCCAGTCCGCATAATTGCTACTATCAACTTTCAACTAAATTTTCTCTAGGAACATATCTAAAACAGTAGAACCAAAGCCTGAGCTACGACATAATTTGCAAAGACCTTTTGACTATGTTCATGATAATTAAGTTCATCTGATTATTTAATGAACTCCCACTTAGATAGACATCCCTCTAGTCATCTAAGTGATACATGATCCGAGTCAACTAGGCCGTGTCCGATCATCACCTGAGACGGACTAGTCATCATCGGTGAACATCTTCATGTTGATCGCATCCACCATACGACTCATGTTCGACATTTCGGTCTCTCGTGTTCCGAGGCCATGTCTGTACATGCTAGGCTCGTCAAGTCAACCTAAGTGTTTCGCATGTGTAAATATGGCTTACACCTGTTGTATGCGAACGTTAGAATCTATCACACCCGATCATCACGTGGTGCTTAGAAACAACGAACCTTCGCAACGGTGCACAGTTAGGGAGAACACTTTATTGAAATTATTGTGAGGGATCATCTTATTTATGCTACCATCGTTCTAAGCAAATAAGATGTAAACATGACAAACATCACATGCAAATCATAAAGTGACATTATATGGCCAATATCATCTTGCGCCTTTTGATCTCCATCTTCGAGGCACGGCATGATCACCTTCGTCACCGGCATGACACCATGATCTCCATCATCGTGTCTTCATGAAGTTGTCTCGCCAACTATTACTTCTACTACTATGGCTAACGGTTAGCAATAAAGTAAAGTAATTACATGGCGTTTTCATTGACACACAGGTCATAAATAAATTAAGACAACTCCTATGGCTCCTGCCGGTTGTCATACTCATCGACATGCAAGTCGTGATTCCTATTACAAGAACATGATCAATCTCATACATCACATATATCATTCATCACATCCTTTTGGCCATATCACATCACATAGCATACCCTGCAAAAACAAGTTAGACATCCTCTAATTGTTGGTGCATGTTTTACGTGGCTGCTATGGGTTTCTAGCAAGAACATTTCCTACCTACGCCAAACCACAACGGTGATATGCCAATTGCTATTTACCCTTCATAAGGACCCTTTTCATCGAATCCGATCCGACTAAAGTGGGAGAGACAGACACCCGCCAGCCACCTTATGCATCAAGTGCATGTTAGTCGGTGGAACCTGTCTCACGTAAGTGTACGTGTAAGGTCGGTCCGGGCCGCTTCATCCCACAATGCTGCCGAATCAAGATAAGACTAGTAATGGCAAGCAAATTAAACAAATCATCGCCCACAACTACTTTGTGTTCTACTCGTGCATAGAATCTACGCATAGACCTGGCTCATGATGCCACTGTAGGGGAACGTCGCAGTAATTCAAAATTTTCCTCTGTGTCACCAAGATCAATCTAGGATATGCTAGCAACGAGAGAGAGGGCGTGCATCTTCATACCCTTGAAGATCGCTAAGCGGAAGCGTTACAAGAACACGGTTGATGGAGTCATACTCGCGGTGATTCAAATCGCGGAAGATCTGATCTAGCGCCGAACGGACAGCGCCTCCACGTTCAACACACGTACAGCCCGGGGACGTCTCCTCCTTCTTGATCCAGCAAGGGGAGAGGAGAAGTTGAGGGAGAACTCCAGCAGCACGACGGCATGGTGGCAATGGAGCTGGTGGTTCTCCAGCAGGGCTTTGCCAAGCACTATGGAGGAGGAGGAGGTGTAGGAGGAGGGAGGGCTGCGCCAGGGAAGAGGTGCGGCTGCCCTCCCACCCCTCCACTACATATAGGGGCAAGGGGAGAGGGGGAGGCGCCCTAGGGTTTCCCCTAGGGGCGGCGGCCAGGCAGATTGGATCTCCCTGGGGAAAATCCTAGGGAGACTTGCCCCCAAAGCCAAGCAGGTGGAGGCTTGCCTCCCAAGCCAGGTGGAGGCGCCCCACCTCCCCATGTAATGTGGGAAAGGGTGTGGGGGGCGCACCACCCCTTAGTGGGCTGGTTTGCCCCTTCCCCTTTGGCCCATGAGGCCCTCCAACACTTGCAGGGGCTCCCGAAACACCTTTTGGTCATGCTGGCCATAGCCTGGTACCCCCGGAACACTTCCGGACTCCAATACCCTTCGTCCAATATATCGATCTTCACCGTCGGACCATTCCGGAACTCCCCGTGACGTCCGAAATCTCATCCGGGACTCCGAACTACCTTCGGTCACCACATACTATTTCCCATAACAACTCTAGCGTCACTGAACCTTAAGTGTGTAGACCCTACAGGTTCGGGAACCATGCAGACATGACCGAGACACCTCTCCAGCCAATAACCAATAGTGGGATCTGCATACCCATATTGGCTCCCACATGTTCCACGATGATCTCATCAGATGAACCACGATGTTGGGGATTCAATCAATCTCGTATTCAATTCCCTTTGTCAATCGGTATGTTACTTGCCCGAGATTCGATCATCGGTATCCCAATACCTCGTTCAATCTCGTTACCGGCAAGTCACTTTACTCGTTCCGTAACGCATGATCCCGTGACTAACTGCTTAGTCACATTGAGCTCATTATGATGATGCATTACCTAGTGGGCCCAGAGATACCTCTCCGTCATACGGAGTGACAAATCCCAATCTCGATTCGTGCCAGCCCAACAGACACATTCAGAGATACCTGTAGTGCACCTTTATAGTCACCCAGTTACGTTGTGACGTTTGATACACCCAAAGCACTCCTACGATATCCGGGAGTTGCACAATCTCATGGTCTAAGGAAATGATACTTGACATTAGAAAAGCTCTAGCAAACGAACTACACGATCTTGTGCTATGCTTAGGATTGGGTCTTGTCCATCACATCATTCTCCTAATGATGTGATCCCGTTATCAATGACATCCAATGTCTATGGTCAGGAAACCATAACCATCTATTGATCAACGAGCTAGTCAACTAGAGGCTTACTAGGGACATGTTGTGGTCTATGTATTCACACATGTATTATGGTTTCCAGTTAATACAATTATAGCATGAACAATAGAAAATTATCATGAACAAGGAAATACAGTGATAACCATTTTATTATTGCCTCTAGGGCATATTTCCAGCAGGGGCAGGTCAGGCTTGAACTTGCCTGCCCATGCGACGCCGCGTAGCTCGGGGGTGAGGGCACGGCAGCCTGCTGTGGCCACTGCTGCCTTTTGCTGGTACTGGACTTGCTCCTGGGGATTACCGCGCGCCGCCGCTTGGAGCAGCGCGGGGTCTTGGCGTGGAGGTGCAGGGACGCGATCTTGGCACACCGGCGCTAGGAGCGTGCGAGCACCTTCTTGGGGATGAGGGATCTCTTGGCAGCTCCTTTCTTGCTGCGCAGGTGCCAGACGCGGAGGGTCTCGCCCTGGGGCTGCGCGCCTCGGAGCCAGGGCACCTCCTTGGGGAGGAGGTGGTGGAGGCACCTCCTGATCCTCGTCTCCTGCGCGGAATGGAGGGCGAGGCAGCGAGAAGGACGACAAGGGGGAGCCCCCTACGGTGCTGACGAGCTCGGTGATGCGCAGCGTGCACGTCCGTGGGGGCGCGACGGGCGTGGGACGATGAAGCGGCTGGGGTTAGCAATGGTGTGGCGGTGCGGCCCTCCCGCCGCACCGAAGGATGCTGGGACGAGGCCTGCTGCTCGTTCCCCGCCGGGCCGGTGGCGGCGTTGGCGGCAGGCGATGGGGAACGACGAGGGCGTCCTCCGACGGGCGCCGTCTGGGTGACGCGGGTGGCGAGAGCAGCCCGGCGCTCGGCGCGAGCCTGACGAGCGTCAGCCATGGACACGACGGAAGATCACACGCGAACAGCGGAAGAAAGATTCCGGCCCACCCCTACCTGGCGTGCCAAATGTCAGATTTCAGGTTCCGGCAAACCCTTGAGGTTCGAACACTGGGGTGCGCGCGGAGATCTCTCCCCTACCGATCTACGTCCAATTCCCTCGCGTGATCTAAGCCGGAAACAATGAACAACACAACAGACACGAGGTTTATACTGGTTCGGGCCACCGTTGTGGTGTAATACCCTACTCTAGTGTGTGGTGTGGTGAATTGCCTCAGGGGCTGATAATGAACAGTACAAGGGAAGAACAGCCTCGCAAGAGGCGTTCTTGAGCTGGTGCGATGAACTGCTTGGGTGAGTTCAGTCGCCTCTCTCTCTCTCTGCTAGGGCTCTATCAGGTCCCTAGATGTCCAGATGTTTCTTCGCTAGGGTTCTACCAGATCTCTCCTTGTCTCTCGATCATTGTATGGATCCCCCTCTCTCTGTGGTTGGCTAGCTCTATTTATAGAGGCCCTGGGCCTCTCCCCAAATAATGAGCGGGAAGGGCACCAACAATTGGCCATTTTGAAGGGGAACATATAATACAAGTTATCCGGACCAAAGGTGGTCTTCGGCTGCCAAAAGCACTGGTGATGATGCCGTCTTGGGCTCCACAGTGACCTCCGTCCTGCCGCTCTACTGGTCTTGGTCTCGTTGCACCGGAATGGTAACCTTTGCCCGATGCCTTGGCCTGTGCTTGCCCCCTTTCTACCAAAGGGGAAACAAGGACACTGCACAGGCCGGCGCCTGCCTGGTCTCGATCGCCACGGCTTGCGTCACGGGCTCCTCACGAGGTTTCCCCGCCTTGATCTCTCTGCCTCCTCGCGAGCCTGCCTGATGAGGCTGCCTCTGAGGAAGCTTTCCGTCGTCCTCCCCGCGAGGCTTGGCCCCTCGCGAGGGTCTTGAGCTTGAGCTGATGAAGATGGGCGGCGTTGGGCCCCCACTTGCGCCACGTCGCAGGCCGCAGGCAGGCAAGTCTGGGGACCCTCGTTCCCAGAACACCGACAGTGATGGACAAGACCCATCCGTTATCTTAGCACTATGATCGTTTAGTTTATTGCTATTGCTTTCTTCATGACTTATACATGTTCCTTTGACTATGAGATTATGCAACTCCCGAATACCAGAGGAACACTTAGAATGCTATCAAACGTCACAACATAACTGGATGATTATAAAGATGCTCTACAGGTGTCTCCGATGATGTTTGTTGAGTTGGCATAGATCGAGATTAGGATTTGTCACTCCGTGTATCGGAGAGGTATCTCTGGGCCCTCTCGGTAATGCACATCACAATGAGCCTTGCAAGCAATGTGACTAATGAGTTAGTCACGGGATGATGCAAATATGGAATGAGTAAAGAGACTTACCGGTAATGAGATTGAACTAGGTATGATGATACCGACGATCGAATCTCGGGCAAGTAACATACCGATGACAAAGGGAACAATGTATGTTGTCGTGCGGTTTGACCGATAAAGATCTTCGTAGAATATGTAGGAACCAATATGAGCATCCAGGTTCCGCTGTTGGTTATTAACCGGAGATGTGTCTCGGTCATGTCTACATAGTTCTCGAACCCGTAGGGTCCGCACGCTTAATGTTCGATGACGATATGTATTATGAGTTATGTGATTTGATGTACCGAAGGTTGTTCGGAGTCACGGATGAGATCACGGACATGAAGAGGAGTCTTGAAATGGCCTAGACATAAAGATTCATATATTGTAAGGTTACATTCGGACACCGGAATGATTCAGGTCATTTCGGATAAGTTTTGGAGTACCGGGGGTTATTGGACCCCCCCCCCCCTGGGAAGTTATTGGGCCTTATGGGCCTAGTGGCGGAAGAGAGGAGGCAGGCCAAGAGGTGGCACCCCCCTAGCCCAAACAAAATTGGACTAGGGCTAGGGGGGCTGGCCCCCCTTTCCTTCTCTTCTCCATCTCCTTCCTTCTACTCCTAGTTGGACTAGGAAAAGGGGAAACCTACTCGTACTAGGAGTAGGAATCCCCCTTTGGGCGCGCCCCTTGAGGCCGAACCTCCTCCTCTTCCCCTCCTTTATATACGGGGGAGGGGGCACCCCATAGACACACAAGTTGATCTTCAGCCGTGTGTGGTGCCCCCCTCCACAGTTTTGCACCTCAGTCATATTGTCGTAGTGCTTAGGCGAAGCCCTGCATCGGTAACTTCATCATCACCGTCAACACGCAGTCGTGCTGACGCAACTCACCCTCATCCTTGATACGTCTCCAACGTATCTATAATTTTTGATTTCTCCATGCTATATTATCTACTGTTTTGGACTATATTGGGATTTATTTTCCACTTTTATATTATTTTTGGGACAAACCTATTAACCGGAGGCCCAGCCCAGAATTGCTGTTTTTTTGCCTATTTCAGTGTTTCGAAGAAACGGAATATCAAACGGAGTCCAAACGGAATGAAACCTTCGGAAACGTGATTTTCTCACCGAACGTGATCCAGGAGACTTGGACCCTACGCCAAGGCATCAGAGAGGCGGTCACGAGGGTGGGGGGTGCCCCCCCCTAGGGCGCGCCCCCTACCTCGTGGGCCCCTTGGAGCTCCACTGACGTACTCCTTCCTCCTATATATACGTACGTACCCCCAAACGATCAGAACAGGAGCCAAAAAAAACTAATTCCACCGCCGTAACTTTCTGTATCCACGAGATCCCATCTTGGGGCCTGTTCCGGAGCTTCGCCGGAGAGGGCCGTCATCACGGAGGGCTTCTACATCATCATAGCCTCTCTGATGAAGTGTGAGTAGTTTACCTCAGACCTTCGGGTCCATAGTTAGTAGCTAGATGGCTTCTTCTCTCTTTTTGGATCTCAATACAAAGTTCTCCCCCTCTCTTGTGGAGATCTATTTGATGTAATCTTCTTTTTGCGGTGTGTTTGTTGAGACTGATGAATTGTGGGTTTATGATCAAGTCTATCTATGAATAATATCTGAATCTTCTCTGAATTCTTTTATTCATGATTGGTTATCTTTGCAAGTCTCTTCAAATTATCCGTTTGGTTTGGCCAACTAGATTGGTAGTTCTTGCCATGGGAGAAGTGCTTAGCTTTGGATTCGATCTTGCGGTGTCCTTTCCCAGTGACAGAAGGGGCAGCAAGGTACATATTGTATCATTGCCATCGAGGATAACAAGATGGGGTTTATTTCATATTGCATGAATTTATCTCTCTACATCATGTCATCTTGCTTAAGGCGTTACTCTGTTTTTAACTTAATACTCTAGATGCATGCTGGATAGCGGTCGATGAGTGGAGTAATAGTAGTAGATACAGAATCGTTTTGGTCTACTTGTCACGGACGTGATGCCTATATACATGATCATGCCTAGATATTCTCATAACTATGCTCAATTCTGCCAATTGCTCAACAGTAATTTGTTCACCCACCGTAGAATACTTATGCTCTTTAGAGAAGCCACTAGTGAAACCTATGGCCCCTGGGTCTATTCTCATCATATTAATCTCCATCACTTTAATCTTGTTTTGCTTTTTTACTTTGCCTTTACTTTTTACTTTGCATCTCTATACTAAAAATATTACATCTATCAGATCTCACTCTCGTAAGTGATCGTGAAGGGATTGACAACCCCTAATCGCGTTGGTTGCGAGTAGCTATCGTTTTGTGCAGGTATGAGGGACTTGAGCGTGGCCTCCTACTGGATTGATACCTTGGTTCTCAAAAACTAAGGGAAATACTTACGCTACTCTGCTGCATCATCCCTTCCTCTTCGGGGAAAACCAACGCAAGCTCAAGACGTAGCAAGAAGGATTTCTGGCACCGTCGCCGGGGAGTCTACGCAAAAAGTCAACATACCAAGTACCCATCACAATTCCTATCTCTCGCATTACATTATTTGCCATTTGCCTCTCGTTTTCCTCTCCCCCACTTCACCCTTGCCGTTTTATTCGCCCTCTCTCTCTCTATCCTCGCTCTCCTTTCTCGCTTGCCTTTTTGTTTGCTCGTGTGCTTGTTTGCTTGCTTGCCATTATGTCTGAAATTGGGGAAGTTATCGCCAATATGGGCGATAGCAATATCATGGAAAATTCTGATGCTCCTGCTGAAGAACCCCCTACCTACCATAGAAAAAGATTTCGAATCGGTAGTGGTAATATTATTGGAAAAGGAGTTATTCAAGATTTCTTTACTTGTGCCGGTGCTTTGCCCTCTATGGGCGGTTCTATTCTCCATAGAACTAGTAGTCTTGCGGATGCTATTTCTATGCTTATCGTTGAACTTGAAAGGCAATTTATGCATATGCACCCATCTATACAAAGAGTTTTCCTAGAATTTTCTAATATCGAGCATTCCTCTGTTAAGCGTGCCGCTACTATCATTTTGGCTCATGAATTCAGATTTATAATAAAATAAGCCAAAGAAATCTTTGCGCACTATAGGGTGGACGCTGGTTGTCCTCCCATAGAATCTATCCTCTTCGATCAAGAAGAAATTATGCGCTTTCAATCTCCTGACTATGTTGCTTTTAATGAAAACCTTAGAAAAAAGGTACCAATCAATATTTTAATTGATAGAATCTCTGAACTTAATGATGATTTGGCTATTTTAAATAATGAGCTAGGATGCTCTCTTGATTCTAGGCTCACAAGGTTCTGTCAAAAGAAGGCTTATAATGATGAATTGGTTGTACAATACGAAGGGCCGAAAGAGGAACCTATACCTCCTAAAATTGATCTTGGGGACTTCTGTCCTATTAAATTTAGCCCTTTTGATTACTTTTTCTTGCCTCAAAGAAAACTTGCTGTCGAACGTAGAGAATATGAAATGAGTTTCACCGATCTATCTTATTACTACGGCACAACTTAGATCTATCCTCACTTTTATGCCTAGCTAGGGGCGTTAAACGATAGCGCTTGTTGGGAGGCAACCCAATTTTATTTTTATTCCTTGCTTTTTGCTCCTGCTTAGTAATAAATAAATTATTTATCCTCTGTTTTGGTTGTGTTTTTTGTGTTTAATTAGTGTTTGTGCCAAGTAGAACCGTTGGGAAGACTTGGGGAAAGTCTTGTTGAACTTGCTGTAAAAAACAGAAACTTTAGCGCTCACGAGAACTGCTGTCATTTTTATTTGAAGACTGATATTTAGTTAATTATTTTTGAAGATGATTAATAGATAAATTCCTCACGTCTGGAAAATTATTTTAGAATTTTTGGGGTTCCAGATCTTGCGCTAGCTACAGATTACTACAGACTGTTCTGTTTTTGACAGATTCTGTTTTTCGTGTGTTGTTTGTTTATTTTGATGAATCTATGGCTAGTAAAATAGTTTATAATCCATAGAGAAGTTGGAATACAGTAGGTTTAACACCAATATAAATAAAGAATGAGTTCATTACAGTACCTTGAAGTGGTCTTTTGTTTTCTTTCGCTAACGGAGCTCACGAGTTTTCTACTTTAAGTTTTGTGTTGTGAAGTTTTCAAGTTTTGGGTGAATTCTTGTGATGGATCATGGAACAAGGACTGGCAAGAGCCTAAGCTTGGGGTGCCCATGGCACCCCCAAGATAATCCAAGGACACCAAAAAGTCAAAGCTTGGGGATGCCCCGGAAGGCATCCCCTCTTTCGTCCACTTCCATCGGTAATTTACTTGGAGCCATATTTTTATTCACCAACATGATATGTGTTTTGCTTGGAGCGTCTTATATTATTTGTGCCTTTATGTCTTAGTATGCCACAATCATCCTTGCTGTACACACCTTTTGAGAGAGCCATACATGAATTAAAATTTGATAGAATACTCTATGTGCTTCACTTATATCTTTTGAGTGTTATAATTTTGCTCTATGTGCTTCACTTATATCTTTTGAGCTATATAATTTTGCTCTATGTGCTTCACTTAGATCTTTTAGAGCACGGTGGTGGATTTGTTTTAAAGAAACTATTGATCTCTCATGCTTCTCTTAAATTATTTTGAGAGTCTCTTAGTAGCATGGTAATTTGCTTAATAATAATATGCTTGGTATTCAAGATTTGTGAAACTTTCTTTTGAGTGTGTTGAATACTAAGAAAAGATTGAAGCATGATAATTGTTTTGAGATATGGAGGTGATAATATTAGAGTCATGCTAGTTGAGTAGTTGTGAATTTAAAGAATACTTGTGTTAAAGTTTGTGATTCCCGTAGCATACACGTATGGTGAACCGTTATGTGATGAAGTTGGAGCATGATTTATTTATTGATTGTCTTCCTTATGAGTGCTGGTCGGGGACGAGCGATGGTCTTTTCCTACCAATCTATCCCCCTAGGAGCATGCGCGTAATACTTTGCTTTGATAACTTATAGATTTTTGCAATAAGTATATGAGTTCTTTATGACTAATGTTGAGTCCATGGATTATACGCACTCTCACCCTTCCACCTTTGCTAGCCTCTCTAATACCGCGCACCATTCGCCGGTATCATACACCCACCATATACCTTCCTCAAAACAGCCACCATACCTACCTATTATGGCATTTCCATAGCCATTCCGAGATATATTGCCATGCAACTTTCCACCGTTCCGTTTATCATGACACATTCATCATTGTCATATTGCATATCCCGGTACACCGCCGGAGGCATTCATATAGAGTCATATTTTGTTCTAAGTATCGAGTTGTATTTGTTGATTTGTAAGAAAAATAAAAGTGTGATGATTATCATTTTTAGAGCATTGTCCCAAGTGAGGAAAGAATGATGGAGACTATGATTCCCCCATAAGTCAGGATGAGACTCCGGACGAAAAAAAGAGAGGCCAAAGAAGCCCAAATAAAAAGGCCATAAAAAGAGAAAAGGCCCAAATAAAAAAATAAAAAAATGAGAGAAAAATAGAGAAGGGACAATGTTACTATCCTTTTACCACACTTGTGCTTCAAAGTAGCACCATGATCTTCATAGTAGAGAGTCTCTCATGTTATGTCACTTTCATATACTAGTGGGTATCTTTCATTATATAACTTGGCTTGTATATTCCAATGATGGGCTTCCTCAAATTGCCCTAGGTCTTCATGAGCAAGCAAGTTGGATGCACACCCACTTAGTTCCTTTTTGAGCTTTCATATACTTATAGCTCTAGTGCATCCGTTGCATGGCAATCCCTACTCACTCACATTGATATCTATTGATGGGCATCTCCATAGCCCATTGATACGCCTAGTTGATGTGAGACTATCTTCACCTTTTTGTCTTCTCCACAACCACCATTCTCTTCCACCTATAGTGTTATATCCATGGCTCACGCTCATGTATTGCGTGAAGATTGAAAAAGTTTTGAAAAACTTAGAGTACGAAACAATTGCTTGGCTTGTCATCGGGGTTGTGCATGATTTAAATACTTTGTGTGGTGAAGATAGAGCATAGCCAAACTATATGATTTTGTAGGGATAACTTTCTTTGGCCATGTTATTTTGAGAAGACATAATTGCTTTGATAGTATGCTTGAAGTATTATTATTTTTATGTCAATATAAACTTTTGTCTTGAATCTTTCGAATCTGAATATTCATATCACAATTAAGAAGATTTGCATTGAAATTATGCCAAGTAGCACTCCGCATCAAAAATTCTCATTTTATCATTTACCTACTCGAGGACGAGCATGAATTAAGCTTGGGGATGCCTGATACGTCTCCAACGTATCTATAATTTTTGATTGCTCCATGCTATATTATATACTGTTTTGGACTATATTAGGCTTTATTTTCCACTTTTATATTATTTTTGGGACTAACTTATTAACCGGAGGCCCAGCCCAGAATTGTTGTTTTTTGCCTATTTCAGTGTTTCGAAGAAACGGAATATCAAACAGAGTCCAAACGGAATGAAACCTTCGGAAACGTGATTTTCTCACCGAACGTGATCCAGGAGACTTGGACCCTATGCCAAGGCATTAGAGAGGCGGTCACGAGGGTGGGGGGCGCCCCCCTAGGGCGCGCCCCCTGCCTCTTGGGCCCCTCGGAGCTCCACTGACGTACTCCTTCCGCCTATATATACCTACGTACCCCCAAACGATCAGAACAGGAGCCAAAAAAACCTAATTCCACTGCCGCAACTTTCTGTATCCACGAGATCCCATCTTGGGGCCTGTTCCGGAGCTCCGCCAGAGAGGGCCGTCATCACAGAGGGCTTCTACATCATCATAGCCTCTCCGATGAAGTGTGAGTAGTTTACCTTAGACCTTCGGGTCCATAGTTAGTAGCTAGATGGCTTCTTCTCTCTTTTTGGATCTCAATACAAAGTTCTCCCCCTCTCTTGTGGAGATCTATTCGATGTAATCTTCTTTTTGCGGTGTGTTTGTTGAGACCGATGAATTGTGGGTTTATGATCAAGTCTATCTATGAATAATATTTGAATCTTCTCTAAATTCTTTTATGTATGATTGGTTATCTTTGCAAGTCTCTTCAAATTATCCGTTTGGTTTGGCCAACTAGATTGGTAGTTCTTGCCATGGGAGAAGTGCTTAGCTTTGGGTTCGATCTTGCGGTGTCCTTTCCCAGTGACAGAAGGGGCAGCAAGGCACGTATTGTATCGTTGCCATCGAGGATAACAAGATGGGGTTTATTTCATATTGCATGAATTTATCTCTCTACATCATGTCATCTTGCTTAAGGCGTTACTCTGTTTTTAACCTAATACTCTAGATGCATGCTGGATAGCGGTCAATGAGTGGAGTAATAGTAGTAGATGCAGAATCATTTCGGTCTACTTGCCACGGACGTGATGCCTATATACATGGTCGTGCCTAGATATTCTCATAACTATGCTCAATTCTGTCAATTGATCAATAGTAATTTGTTCACCCACCATAGAATGCGTATGCTCTTGAGAGAAGCCACTAGTGAAACCTATGGCCCCCTGGTCTATTCTCATCTTATTAATCTCCATCACTTTAATCTTGTTTTGCTTTTTTACTTTGCCTTTACTTTTTACTTTGCATCTCTATACCAAAAATATTATATCTATCAGATCTCACTCTCATAAGTGACCGTGAAGGGATTGACAACCCCTAATCACGTTGGTTGCGAGTAGCTATCGTTTTGTGCAGGTACGAGGGACTTGAGCGTGGCCTCCTACTGGATTGATACCTTGGTTCTCAAAAACCGAGGGAAATACTTACGCTACTCTGATGCATCATCCCTTCCTCTTCGGGGAAAACCAATGCAAGCTCAAGACGTAGCAGGCCTCAGCTGGATCAAGAGTACGAGGGACGTCACTGAGCTGAACGTGTGTAGATCGCAGAGGTGTCGTGCGTCCGATACTTGATCGGTTGGATCGCGAAGACGTTCGACTACATCAACCGTGTTACTAAACGCTTCCGCTTTCGGTCTATGAGGGTATGTAGACACACTCTACCCTCTCGTTGCTATGCATCTCCTAGATAGATATTGCGTGATCATAGGAAAAAAATTGAAATACTGCATTACCCAACATTTAGACTACCTTTTTTCTTGTCTACAGGCTGGTACTTCTACACGCGGCTAGACTCCCCTCCCAAGATCTCTCTCCAGACACCACAGGGCCCTCCTAATGCGAGCTTCTCTTGGCTCGAGCTGCAATGTCCATCCCCATCTCACCTTAGTCAAGGTACAATTTTGGCTACGTTCTTAAACCACTGTTCTTTTCATGTACTACTAATGTATTTTACTAGAAGTGGTAGCATCTAATAGTCTTTCTTCTCTATGCTCTAAAATCTAAAAGACCATGCCAATTATGAGAACATAAATAAATACACAACATAAAAAAGAAAATTCTAAAGTCGTTGGAAATTTACCAGCCATCTCACTGCATAAAAAGAAACTACCAATACAGCTTGCAACCACCCAAAAGTAAAACAAGTTGACAATTATAGATAGGTTGCATCTATTTGCTCTGATGCAATGGAGGGAATATTGCAACCTAATAGGTAGAACCAAACATTTGGAGTTCTGAGATGTCAGGTTTTAATAACATCCAGGGCACATATTTTCGTCGAACGCAGCCAGTTAAGTGGTGGTCATCTGAGATAGCATAAGTTGGCCCTTGTTCTTTTTTGTTTGAACCATATTTGTTGGTTCCGAATTTTGCAGCCATGTGTTGTGTTGTATTAATGTTTGTCTTGTTCTGTTTGCATTACATGGACACCTGATGATGTATCAAAATCTGCCTTAGAAAACAAAGCAGCGCTCAAGACGATGAGTTTCATCTTGGCTTGGATGATGTGGGTTCGGTAGTGGCCTCTGATATCTCAGGTTATCTCAAAATGTTCTGTTTCTTCTTGGGGTATCTCATATTTGCTCATTCTTCATTAGATTCCTCTGTTCTTGTAGGGTGTTTCCTATTGTGTTGGGTTTGTTGTGATTCAGGTACGACTATGCTACTTGTGAGCTGTGTTGGGATTTTCTTGAGGAGGAGAGCATGAAGAAGTACAGTAGGTATAAGTATTTCCCTCAGTTAAGAACCAAGGTTAAGACTCCAGTAGGAGAACCAAGAACCTCGTTAGCAGCACCTACACACACAAAAGTAAATACTTGCACCTAACGCAAACAAGGGGGTTGTCAATCCCATCGGTGGTTATTTGCAAGGATTAAATCTCGCAGTGGTAGGCAAATTAATAAACTACAAAATAAAATAGAACTAAATAGAAGTGCAACAAGGTTTTTTGGATTTTATATAAGATAAAAGTACATCCGAGGGCCATAGTTTTCACTAGAGGCTTCTCTCTCGAGCACATAAAGTATGGTTGGTAAACAAATTACTATCGGGCAATTGATAGAAAGCGCATAGTTATGACAATATTCAAGGCAATGATCATTGTCTATAGGCATCACGCCCAGCACAAGTATACCGACTCTTGTCTGCATCTGCTACTATTACTCCACCCATCGACCGCTATCCAGCATGCATATAGGGTATTAAGTTAATAAAAACAGAGTAATGTCTTAAGCAAGATGACATGATGTAGACAAAGTAAACCCGAGCAATATGAATAAACCCCATCTTTTTATCCCAAAGTAAACCCAAAGCAATTTTTTCAGATTTTCTTTCTTCTTCTTAAATCTCAGTCGAGTGAGACATAGCCATGCCATAAACAGAGGCTCAGGCACCATTAAGGGAGACGTTGGGAGAGAGGTGGGTGGCGGATCGAGGCCAAAGGGCTATCTTCCTGATAAGCATGCACAGGGGTCTGATCGCATGCCTCCCCTCAAATAGCTACTCCGCACGGCGCCTCCTAGACAATAAAAAAAGGAAAGCATGGCGGCACGTAAATGGTAAGTAGAACGCCCACGGTTTCAATAATACTTGTGTTTCTAATTCTAACTTGACAGCGCTTGTTCTAAAATGACTTTGTTGGTTGTTAATGTGTGCGCATTCGCAAATCAGATAAAAACATTACCACAACATGTTGGTGCCATGTCATGACACCATGCCAAGTTTCATGATTTTCACGCGAGTTTTGGATTTACAATAATTTAAAAACCAAGTTTCTCGATGTTTCCGGCCAAGCCACGACACACAGATGTTTGAATTACATTCTCATTTCTAGCATGGGACCTAGAAATGAACCCAAGTACAAATAAATAACCCAAGCATTTATTGCCTTACCGAAGAATACATGATTTTATTTGGCTAGCCAATAAAATGTGGTGCTGTTGAGATTTCTTTTTCTGTGAAACTGATGAAAAAATCAGAAGTGTGAGGAAAAATGAAGAGGGAAGGGGAACATGCATAAAAAGGTTGTACGGAGGGGCAAGCAAAACAATAGGAGTTGAAACAGGAACCATACATATTTTTTGGTTATATAGTTATATTAGATAATTACTCATGCGTTACAACGGGTGCATAAATATTCCAACAGGCTACCTTACGATTTACTTGCCCGTATTAATTTGACCGAGTACAAAAAAATAGGAATATGTATTTGATAAACACCTGTTTGATAAGCATTTATTGGCTTAAAAATTATGATCTATTATGTAAATAAGAGGCCGACCAGTTGAAGTGTGTTTAGACAGAATTGGTGGAAAAAATTAGATATGGAAGGGAAAGAAAATCAAAACTTGGGAGAAAGAGGGTGGAGGAGGGGGTACTTATGGTTAGACGAAAGAGGAGCAAAAGACAGAACCATGTTTTTTTCTCCAAAAAAGATAGTTGCTCGTGTATTGCAATATGATATAAATATTTTAGTATGTTACCACGCGATTTTACCTTACCATATTACTATTCTGGTGTATATTTGTGCTTACAAAATGTCTTGCCCATGATTTACTTTCCCAAACAAAATGTAGAATTTTATTCGATAAACAATGCCGGCGTCCTGGGAATGGGGGTACCCAGACTTGCCTGCCTGCGGCCCAGGGCGTGGCTCCACCAACGGCCTGGTATAGCCCATCTTCATCAGCAACCACTCAAGACCCCCACGAGGGGCCAAGCCTCACGAGGCGGATGACACCAAGACCTCCTCTGAGAGGCCTCGCTAGGCTAGCTCCCGAGGAGCGGAGATATCTATGCAAGGGTGTCGGTGTCAAAACCAGCGGATCTCGGGTAGGGGGTCCCGAACTGTGTGTCTAAGGCGAATGGTAACAGGAGGTAGGGGACAGGATGTTTACCCAGGTTCGGGCCCTCTCGATGGAGGTAATACCCTACGTCCTACTTGATTGATCTTGATGATATGAGTATTACAAGAGTTGATCTACCACGAGATCGTAGAGGCTAAACCCTAGAAGCTAGCCTATGGTATGATTGTCTGTTGTCCTATGGACTGAACCCTCCGGTTTATATAGACACTGGAGGGTGCTAGGGTTACACAGAGTCGGTTACAAGGGAGGAGATCTACATATCTGTATTGCCAAGCTTGCCTTCCACGCCAAGTAAAGTCCCATCCGGACATGGGACGAAGTCTTTAATCTTGTATCTTCATAGTCCAATAGTCCGGCCAAAGGATATAGTCCGGCTGTCCGGAGACCCCCTAATCCAGGACTCCCTTAGTAGCCCCTGAACCAGGCTTCAATGACGATGAGTCCGGCGCGCAGATTTGTCTTCGGCATTGCAAGGCAGGTTCTTCTTCCGAATACTCCATAGAAGATTTTGAACACAAGAATAGTGTCCGGCTCTGTAAAATAAGTTCCACATACCACCGTAGAGAGAATAATATTTCCACAAATCTAATCTGCGGACACGTTTAGCAACATGACATTATGCCATGGCCCAGTCTTTATTCGAACCGTATTTCTCAACCAGCACTGCACATATTGCGACGCGGTTTTCTTGACACGTCTTGTCAAAGCAGAGATCGTGTCCCCCTTATTACGGGATTCTCATCAATACGGATGTGGGTAACCCAATCATGCCTGCTGGTATGACTCCTCGATTTTAGGCAAGTCCCAAACGGCCACGAGGGGGACGCTTGATATTCACCCTCTTTATAAAGAGGCCAAGGTCTGTCCTTTTTTTCCCTCTCGTGCTCAATCGAATCCTTCCTCTGCCTCGAGTTCCAACACCCAAGGCTCAGGTCAAGCGCTTCGGACCTTCAACCATGTCCGGATCCAACCTTCAAGGTCGGTGGATTCCCTCCTGTGTCACAAAGAAAGACATCAAGAAGCTAAGAGAGGCCAGGTATCTGACCGCCGTAATCTCGCACAGGCTGCCTGCCCGAGGGCAGGTCATCCCCACTCCCAAACCCAACGAGAGTGTTGTATTCGTCTCTCACTTCCTCCGAGGGCTAGGCCTCGCTCTGGATCCCTTTGTTAGGGGGTCATGTTCTATTATGGGCTGGATTTCCATGACTTGGCCCCGGATTCCCTCCTTCACATTTCGTCATTCATCGTCGTGTGTGAGGCCTTCCTCCGCATTACCCCACACTTTGGCCTGTGGCTCAAGACCTTCAATGTGAAGCCGAAGATGATCGAGGGGCGACACACAGAGTGCGGAGGTGCCGTAATAAGCAAAAGCGCTGATGCTCCAGGGCCAGAGGGTTCCTTCCCAGAGGTGTCCAGTTTCTGGCAGCGGGAGTGGTTTTATATCACAGCTCCCCGGAGTACCAAGTGGGTAGCCGCCCCTGCCTTTCGCTTAGGCCCCCACCACAACTGATGTCATGGATCAACAAGGGGCTGAAGTGGGGGCCAGTAAACGATGTGCCGATATTGCAGAGTCGCATCCGAGATCTCCTTGAGAGAGATGTGATACGTCTCCGTCGTATCTCCTTTTCCAAACACTTTTCCCTTGTTTCGAACTCTAACTTGCATGATTTGATTGGAACTAACACAGACTGACGCTGTTTTCAGTAGAATTACCATGGTGTTATTTATGTGCAGAAACAAAAGTTCTCGGAATGACCTGAAACTTCACGGAGCAACTTTTTGGAAAATATAAAAAATACCTGCAAAAGATGAAGGCCAGGGGGCCCACCACCTGTCCACGAGGGTGGGGGGCGCGCCTGCCCCCTCCCTAGGGTGCGCCCCCTACCTCATGGGCCCCCTGGAGCTCCTCCGACCTCAACTCCAACTCTATATATTTGGTTTTGGGGAGAGAAAAATCAAAGAGAAGGATTCATCGCGTTTTATGATACAGAGCCGCCGCCAAGCCCTAAAACCTCTCGGGAGGGCTGATCTGGAGTCCGTTTGGGGCTCCGGAGAGGGGAATCCGTCGCCATCGTCATCATCAACCATCCTCCATCACCAATTTCATGATGCTCACCGCCGTGCGTGAGTAATTCCATCGTAGGCTTGCTGGATGGTGATGGGTTGGATGGGATCTATCATGTAATCGAGTTAGTTTTGTTAGGGTTTGATCCCTAGTATCCACTATGTTGTGAGATTGATGTTGCTATGACTTTGCTATGCTTAATGCTTGTCACTAGGGCCCGAGTGCCATGATTTCAGATCTGAACCTATTATGTTTTCATCAATATATGAGAGTTCTAGATCCTATCTTGCAAGTCTATAGTCACTTATTATGTGTTATGATCCGTTGACGAAGTGACAGTAATCGGGATACTTACTAGTGATGACCGTAGTTTGAGGAGTTCATGTATTCACTATGTGTTAATGATCTGTTCCGGTACTCTATTAAAAGGAGGCCTTAATATCCCTTAGTTTCCATAAGGACCCCGCTGCCACGGGAGGGTAGGACAAAAGATGTTATGCAAGTTCTTTTCCATAAGCACGTATGACTATATTCAGAATACATGCCTACATTACATCAATGAACTGGAGCTAGTTCTGTGTCACCCTAGGTGAGGGAGTCCTGGATTAGGGGGTGTCCGGATGGCCGGACTATACCTTCAGCCGGACTCCTGGACTATGAAGATACAAGATTGAAGACTTCGTCCCGTGTCCGGGAGGGACTTTCCTTGGCATGGAAGGCAAGCTTGGTGATATGGATATGCAGATCTCTTACCATTGTAACCGACTCTATGTAACCCTAACCCTATCCGGTGTCTATATAAATCGGAGGGTTTTAGTCCGTAGGACAAGATACACAACAATAATCATACCATAGGCTAGCTTCTAGGGTTTAGCCTCTCTGATCTCGTGGTAGATCTACTCTTGTACTACCCATATCATCAATATTAATCAAGAAGGACGTAGGGTTTTACCTCCATCGAGAGGGCCCGAACCTGGGTAAAACTTTGTGTCCCTTGCCTCCTGTACCATCCGGCCTAGACGCATAGTTCGGGACCCCCTACCCGAGATCCGCCGGTTTTGACACCGACATTGGTGCTTTCATTGAGAGTTCCTCTGTGTCATCGCCGTCAGGCTTGATGGCTCCTACGATCATCAATGGCGATGCAGTCCAGGGTGAGACCTTCCTCCCCGGACAGATCTTCGTCTTCGGCGGCTTCGCACTGCGGGCCAATTCACTTGGCCATCTAGAGTAGATCGAAAGCTATGCCCCTGGCCGTCAGGTCAGATTTGGAAGCTTGAACTACACGGCTGACATCCGCGGGGACTTGATCTTCGACGGATTTGAGCCACTGCCGAGCGCGCCGCAATGTCACGACGAGCATGGTCTAGCTCTGCCGCCGAACAGTGCCCTGGAGGCCGCACCCGCATCGGCTTCGACCCTTAATTCAGAGCCAACTGCGTCGATCGAGGATGGGTGGTTGGACGCCGCCTCGGGGGCTGCGATCCCAACGGCAATCGAGCCGAACACCAGCCCCGCACGCTGCGAGACTCGTGACTCCAAGGAGCCGGACTCCTCGTAGGACTCCGAACCCTCCGCGCCCCTGCCGATCGAATCCGATTGGGCGTCGATCATGGAGTTTACTGCCGTGGACATCTTTCAGCACTCGCCTTTCAGCGATATTCTGAAGACTCTGAAGTCCCTCTCTTTATCAGGAGAGCCCTGGCCGGACTACGGTCAGCAAGGTTGGGATTTGGACGATGAGGAAATTCAAAGCCCACCCACCACCCACTTTGTAGCCATTGTCGACGACTTAACCGACATGCTCGACTTTGACTCCGAAGACATCGACGGTATGGACGCCGATGAAGGAGACGATGAAGAACCAGCGCCTATCAGGCCCTGGAAAGCCACCTCGTCATATGACATATGCATGGTGGACACCCCAAAAGAAGGAGATGGCGATGGAACAGCGGAGGATGACCCCTCCAAGAAACAGCCTGAGCGTCGGCGTCAGCAGCGCCGCTCAAAATCCCGCCAAAACAAATACGGTGATTCCAGCACGGGAGATAATAATACTCCGGAAAGTGCCAAAGAAAACTCCCTCCAGCAAGAATTAGCATAGGAGGATGGAGAAACCAGCCCTCATGAGAGAGCGGCATACAGAGAGGTCGAGGACGATAATTATATGCCTCCCTTCGAAGACGAGGAAAGCCTCGACAATGATGAATTCGTCATGCCAGAGGATCCCGTCGAGCAAGAGGGTTTTCAACGCAGGCTTATGGCCATGGCAAGAAGCCTGAAGAAAAAACAGCAACAGCTCAGAGCTGATCAAGATTTGCTAGTCGACAGATGGACTGAAGCCCTTGCGGCCCAAGAGCATAAACTCGAACGCCCCTCCAAGAGCTACCCAAAGCGCAGGTTGCTACCCCGATTAGAGGAGGAAGCACTTGATGCGGCCGACCGGCCACCTCATGGCCGCGACAGAGAGGCCTCTCGGCCCTCCACTCAAGACGCACCCCGTACCAAGGCACGGGAATATGCGCCGGACTTATGAGATATGTTGGAGGACAAGGCAAGGCAAACAAGATCGATCTACGGATCGTGTGGGCACCCCATGGCTCGAGACGGTAACCGTCATGCCGGTCACAAATTCGGCAGGGCCGAACACAGTAGACAAAGCTCATTGGAGCTACGTCGTGATATAGCCTAGTACAGAGGGGCCGCACACCCACTGTGCTTCATAGACGAAATAATGGATCATCAAATCCCCGAGGGTTTCAAACCCGTAAATATCAAATCATATGATGGCACAACAGATCCTGCGGTATGGATCGAGGATTATCTCCTTCATACCCACATGGCCCGCCGCGATGATTTCCACGCCATCAAATACCTCCCACTCAAGCTTAAAGGACCAGCTCAGCATTGGCTTAACAGCTTGCCAACAGGATCAATCAGTTGTTGGGAGGACCTGGAAGCCACATTCCTCGACAATTTCCAGGGCACTTATGTGCGACCCCTAGACGCCGATGACCTAAGTCACGTAATTCAGCAGCCAGAGGAATCGGCCAGGCAATTCTGGACACGGTTCCTAACAAAGAAAAATCAAATATTCGACTGTCCGGACGCTGAGGCCCTAGCAGCCTTCAAACATAATATCCGTGACGAGTGGCTTGCCCGGCACCTTGGACAGGAAAAGCCAAAGTCTATGGCAGCACTCGCGACACTCATGACCCGCTTTTGTGCGGGAGAAGACAGCTGGCTTTCTCGTAGCAACAATATGACCAAGAACCCTGGTAATTTGGATACCAGGGATAGTAGTGGCAGGTCGCATCGCAACAAGCAAAAGCGCCGCATTAACGGCGACAATTCTGAGGATACGGCAGTTAATGCCGAATTCAGAGGCTCTAAATCCGGTCAGCGGAAAAATCCATTCAAAAGGAATCCGAGGGGCCCATCCAGTTTGGACCGAATACTCGACCGCTTGTGCCAGATACATGGCACCCCCGAAAAGCCGGCCAATCACACCAACAGGGATTGTTGGGTGTTCAAGCAGGCAGGCAAGTTAAACACCGAAAATGAAGACAAGGGGCTGCATAGCGATGACGACGAGGAGCCGCTAAACAACAGTGGACAGAAGGGTTTTCCCCCACAAGTGCGGATGGTGAACATGATATACGCAACCCACGTCCCCAAGAGGGAGCGGAAGCGCGCGTTAAGGGACATATACACGGTAGAGCCAGTCGCCCCAAAGTTCAACCCATGGTCCTCCTGCCCGATCACCTTTGATCGAAGGGACCACCCCACTAGCATCCGTCATGGCGGATTCGCCGCATTGGTTCTAGACCCAATTATTGACGGATTTCATCTCACTGGAGTCCTTATGGACGGCGGCAGTAGTCTGAACCTGCTTGACCAGGATACAATGCGGAAAATGGGCATAGATCCCTCGAGGATTAAGCCCACCAAAACGACCTTTAAAGGCGTAATACCAGGTGTAGAGGCCAACTGTACAGGCTCAGTCACACTTGAAGTGGTCTTCGGATCTCCGCATAATTTCCGAAGCGAGGAGTTAATCTTCGACATAGTCCCATTCCGAAGTGGCTATGATGTCCGGACTATACCTTCAGCCGGACTCCTGGACTATGAAGATACAAGATTGAAGACTTCGTCTCGTGTCCGGGAGGGACTTTCCTTGGCGTGGAAGGCAAGCTTGGCGATACGGATATGCAGATCTCTTACCATTGTAACCGACTCTATGTAACCCTAACCCTATCTGGTGTCTATATAAACCGGAGGGTTTTAGTCTGTAGGACAAGATACACAACAACAATCATAACATAGGCTAGCTTCTAGGGTTTAGCCTCTCTGATCTCGTGGTAGATCTACTCTTGTACTACCCATATCATCAATATTAATCAAGCAGGACATAGGGTTTTACCTCCATCGAGAGGGCCCGAACCTGGGTAAAACTTCGTGTCCCTTGCCTCCTGTTACCATCCGGCCTAGACGCACAGTTTGGGACCCCCTACCCGAGATCCGCCGGTTTTGACACCGACACTAGGTTATGACTGTTACATGAACCGCATCCGGCATAATTCTCCATCACTGATCCATTGCCTACGAGCTTCCTATATATTGTTCTTCGCTTATTTACTTTTCCATTGCTATTGCTATCATCACTACAAAATACCAAAAACATTACTTTTGTTACCGTTTCCTTTTGCTACCGTTACCACTACTATCATATTACATTGCTACTAAACACTTTGTTGCAGATATTAAGTTTCCAGGTGTGGTTGAATTGACAACTCAGCTTCTAATACTTGAGAATATTCTTTGGCTCCCCTTGTGTCAAATCAATAAGTTTGTGTTGAATACTCTACCCTCGAAAACTATTGTGATCCCCTATACTTGTGGGTTATCAAGACTATTTTTTGGCGCCGTTGCCGGGGAGAATAGCTCTATTCTTTGAGTCACTTGGGATTTATATCTGCTTATCATTATGAAGAACTTGAGAGATCCAAAAACCAAGATTTATCCCTCAACTATGAGGGGAGGTAAGGAACTGCCATCTAGCTCTGCACTTGATTCACCTTCTGTTATGAGTAAGCTTGCGACACCTAAACCTGCTTCTGCTATTTGTTTAGATATGTCGCATGTTATTGATGATGCCACTTCTGTTATGCATGATACTTATGATGAAACTACTTCTATGCTTGATACTACTGTGCCACTTGGTGAATTTCTTGATGAAAAACTTGCTAGGGTTAGAGAGAGTGAAAATATTGAATCTGATAATACTGATGAAAGTGATGATGAAGACTTGCCTGTTATTCCTAAGGGTTATGTTTTTGATAAAGAAGCTTCTTTAGCTATTTTAGCTTGCAAAGATAGATACGAACTCAAGGGGTTATTAGCTAAATGGAAGCATCAATCTCTAAATACTAGAATGAAACCTGACCCTACTTTTGCTACTTCACCTATCTGTGTTACCGATAAGGATTATGAATTCTCTGTTGATCTTGATATAATTACTTTGGTTGAATCTGATCCTTTTCATGGCTATGAATCTGAAACTGTTGTGGCACATCTTACTAAATTAAATGATATAGCTACCCTGTTCACTAATGATGAGAGAACTCGTTACTTTTATATCCTTAAAATATTTCCGTTCTCATTAAAGGGTGATGCTAAGATATGGTTTAATTCTCTTGATCCTCGTTGTGTGTGTAGTCCCCAGGATATGATTTATTACTTCTCTACTAAATATTTCCCTGCTCATAAGAAACAAGCTGCTTTAAGGGATATATATATATAATTTTGTGCAAATTGAAGAAGAGAGTCTCCCACAAGCTTGGGGGAGGCTTCTCAAATTACTTAATGCTTTGCCTGATCATCCTCTTAATAAAAATGAAATACTTGATATCTTTTATAATGGACTAACCGATGCCTACAGAGGTTACCTGGATAGTTGTGCTGGTTCTGTTTTCAGGGAAAGAACGCCGGATGAAGCGGAAATTCTATTGAATAATATGCTGACAAATGAAAATAATTGGACACCTCCTGAGCCAGTTCCTGAGCCTATTCCTAAACCAACTCCGAAGAAGAGAGGTGTTCTATTTCTCAGTCCTGAAGATATGCAAGAGGCAAAGAAATCTATGAAAGTAAAAGGTATTAAAGCTGAAGATGTTAAGAGTTTACCTCCTATTGAAGAAATACATGGTCTTAATTTACCGCCTGTTGAAGAAACATATGATCTTAATCCATTACCTATTGAAGAAACTCATGGTCTTGATAACCCGACACAGGTAGTAAAGGTAAATTCTCTCTATAGATATGATAAAGCTGAAATCCCATTTACTAAGTTTGCTAGCCCATGCTTAGATGAGTTTGATAAATTTATGGCTAAGCAAGAAGACTTTAATGCTTATTTTGGTAGATAATTGAAATACAATTCAAATATGCTTGAACACTTGGGTGATTATATGGCTAATGTCAAAGGTGAACTTAAACTTATTAGTAGACATGCTTCTATGGTTACCACTCAAGTAGAACAAGTACTTAAAGCTCAAAATGATTTGCTCAATGAATTGAATAGTAAGAATAATGATAATGTTGTTAGAGTGGCTACTAGAACTGGTAGAATGACCGAGGAACCTTTGTATCCTGAAGGCCACACTAAGAGAATTGAGCAAGATTCTTAGAGAAATAATGTAGATGCACCTAGTCCTTCTAATAGGAAGAAAAAGAAAAATGATAGGACTTTGCATGCTTCTAGTAAACCTATTATTGAAACACCTGAGAATCCAAATGATATTTCTATCTCTGATGCTGAAACACAATTTGGTAATGAACCTGAAACTAGTGATAATGTTAATGATAATGCTCATGAAGATGCTCAACCTAGTAATGATAATGATGTAGAAATTGAACCTGCTGTTGATCTTGATAACCCACAATCAAAGAATCAACATTATGATAAGAAAGACTTTTTTGCTAGGAAACATGGTAAAGAAAGAGAACCATGGGTTCAGAAACCAATGCCTTTTCCTCCCAAACCATCCAAGAAAAAGGATGATGAGGATTTTGAGCGCTTTGCTGGAAGGATTAGACCTATCTTTTTGCGTATGCGATTAACTGATATGCTCAAAATGAATCATTATGCTAAATATATGAAAGATATTGTTACAAATAAAAGAAAGATACCTGAAGCTGAAATTTCCACCATGCTTGCTAATTATACTTTTGAGGGTGGAATACCAAAGAAACTTGGAGATCCAGGAGTACCAACTATACCATGCTCCATTAAAAGAAACTATGTTAAAATGGCTTTATGTGATCTTGGAGCCGGTGTTAGTGTTATGCCTCTCTCTTTATATCATAGACTTGATTTGAATAAGTTGACACCTACTGAAATATATTTGCAAATGGCCGATAAATCAACTGCTATACCTGTCGGTATTTGTGAGGATGTGCCTATTGTAGTTGCAAACATTACTATTTTAACACACTTTGTTATTCTTGATATCCCCGAGGACGATAGTATGTTATTATTCTCGGAAGACCCTTTTTGAATACTGCAGGGGCTGTTATTGATTGCACTAAAGGCAATGTCACTTTTCATGTTAATGGTAATGAGCATACGGTACACTTTCCGAGGAAACAACCTCAAGTTCATAGTATCAACTCTATTGGAAAATGTCCATCGATTATATTTGGAGGTTTTGAATTTACTCTTCCTACTGTCAAGAAGAAATATGATATTCTTATTATTGGGGATGTGCATATCCCCGTTGAGGTAACATAGTGTTATTCGAAATTTCACCGGTTCCATGTTATTCAGAATGAGTTCGTTAACAAGACCTGATTAACCTTGTTAGTGGATTCCTTTTGATCAGCATGAGATGGATGAAACTAGAAGGCACAACATTCTGTACCCCACTTTTACTTTCTGTTATTTATATTAAATAAAACAAAAATAAATATTTTTCTGTCTGTTATCTGATTATCCGTGCAATATAAAAATACCCATAAAATAGAAGTTCTCCAAATGCCCTGAAATTTAAATATGATTTTTTCTAGAATATTTGAGAATATTTGGCACTAAGAACACAACAGGGGGGCCATCCACCTGGCCACGAGGGTGGAGGGCACGCCCTACCCCCTGGGCGCGCCCCCTGCCTCGTGGGCCCATGGTGGCCCTCCTCCACTTATCCTTTCACCCACACAGTCCTTCTTCCTCCCACAAACACAAATAACCAGCTCAAACCCGAGTCCAAGCTCGTTTTGCTGCCATTTTCGATCTCCTTGCTCAAAGCACCACTCACAAAACTGCTTGGGGAGATTGTTCCTTGGTATGTGACTCCTCCATTGGTCCAATTAGTTTTTGTTCTAGTGTTTTATTCATTGCAAATTTGTGCTACCTAGGTGACCATGTGCTTGGGCTTGCATGTCAAATTTATATGGTTCCAAGTAGTTTTGACGCATGATATTGGCCCTAGGCACTTGTAGGAGTAGTTGCTGTCAATATTATTGAGTTTGGTTTACTGTTATTTTGAAGTTACTAAAAATTTCAAAAAATTTCAGAAAATGATGAAGAGACTTTTGAGGGGATCATCGAGTCGAAGCTTGAAGGAAAAGGCACAAAAGCCTAAGTATAATCTGCCTCGCACCGCGGAGGTTCGGGCGTGTGAATGGCCTTCCGATAATTTCTTGAGATCAGCCGGGGTTTATGAAGATTTTTATGAATTGGCTAAGAATGCAAGCCTCACCGCTTTCCTCCACGACCAACGCGATCAGTATCTCTTACTCACAAATACCTTTGTGCAAAACTTTCATTTCCATTCTAGGAGATCACCACCTACGGTGGAGTTTCATTTATATGATGAGCATAAGGATATGTCACTTTATGATTTTTGTCAGGTTTGTTTAGTCCCTTTCGAGGGCAAGATAGAGGAACCACATCACGAGGATGTGGATGGGTTTATTGATACTATCACTGTAGGGGAAACAAGGAAGGTTTCCGATGCATGAATCACTAGCATACATTTCCTGTTTTATGCTATTTTGCATTATTTGCGAGTCATTGTTTAATTGGTTGCGGAAACTGTGGAAACCTTAGTATCCCTGATATTATTATTTTGCTCCACGGTTTATTCAGTGATAACTCTGTTAGTATGGGCGGCATTATTGCTAAACGGTTAAGTCTGAACCGTACAAAGGGCCCCATCTTTGGAGGCATCTATGCTTCACGCGTAGCTGCACATTTTAACATACCTATTAGGCATTATGGGAAGGAAGAATAAGTGTTGCCTCGTGTTTATTTAGATTATAAGAGTATGGTGGCACATGATTTCATTGTTAATAATAGGGAAGGGGTGCTTAAATACAAATTGTTCTTTGATAAACATCATCCTGAGACTATTACCCTGCCTGCTCCTTCTTTGTTTGATTTATCTGCAGGCCAGTACCTTGTTCTGTTAGAGGCTATTCACGCCTACCGGAACCCTGCACCAGCCATGGAGCCAGAGCCGGAACCACAAGTTGATCCTTCACGACAGTCTAATTACCAGTGGGATCCGGAGATGATTGCCAACCAGTGGCAATCGGAGTCTTCTTCTTCTTCGCAGTACAACCCCAACTACTATTATGGATATCCACCAGGCCAGCCGTGGCCATAGACCAACTTAGGACAAAAGCCTAAGCTTGGGGGAGTATGTATTTCCCACCGACATTACATTTATGTTCACACACTCATTGCTAGATGTCGGTGCTCATACTTTTTCATTGTATCATCCATGCTAGTTTACTTTCCTTTCTTTATGCTTTCTTCTTGTGTGTTTAATAAACCTTAAGAAAAACAAAAAAATAGTTGTAGCTTTTAATTAGTTTACTTTCCATGCTTGTAGTAGTAATTAAAAAGAAAACCCAAAAAGATTTCTTGTTCTTCTTTTGCTTGTTGGGAGCTTTCCCCTGTAAATAGTTTTATTTCTTTTCTTTTCTTTGGGGGCGATAGGAGAAGACCATGATTAAATTGTTGAAGTGGCTCTTATATGCATGATTGTTGATCTGACAAAAGAGCCCATATTGCCTTGTCTTCTCCTGTTTATTGAATGCTTGCAGATTCCAGCTTAGTCCAATGCACATGCACAATTATTATTATTCACATCGTTCGGTCATGCAAGTGAAAGGTAGTTATGATGATATATGATGGACTGACTGAGATGAGAAAGGCGGGTATGAACTCGACCTCTTTTGTTTTTTGTAAATATGATTAGTTCATCGTTCCTGATTTGGCCTATTATGAATAAACATGTTTGCAATGACAACTAGAGATCATAATTCTTGTGCCATGCTTGATTAGCTATGAGTTATAATGGTTTACCTTGCGTGCCAACATGCTATTGAAATGGTTATGATGTGGTATGATAGGGTGGTATCCTCCTCTGAATGATTTAAGTGACTTGACTTGGCACATGTTCACGCATGTAGTTGAAACAAAATCAACATAGCCTTCACGATGTTTATGTTCATGGTGGATTATATCCTACTCATGTTTGCATTCGGTGTTGATTAATTTTAATGCATGTTCATGACTGTTGTCGCTCTCTAGCTGGTCGCTTCTCAGTATTTTGCTAGCCTTCACCTGTACTAAGTGGGAATACTGCTTGTGCATCCAATCCTTTAAACCCCAAAGTTATTCCATATGAGTCCACCATACCTACCTATATACTGTATCTACCTGCCGTTCCAAGTAAATTTGTATGTGCCAAACTCTAAACCTTCAAATAAATATTCTGTTTTGTATGCTCGAATAGCTCATGTATCAACTAGGGCTGTCCGTATCTTCCATGTTAGGCGGGTTATTCTCAAGAGGAGTGGACTCCGCTCCTCACTCACGAGAAAATGGCTGGTCACCGGGATGCCCAATCCCATGCTTTATGCAAACTAAATCAAAATAATTGCAAACAAAACTCCCCCTGGGACTCTTGTTAGTTGGAGGCACTTGTTGTTTCGAGCAAGCCATGGATTGATGCTTGTTGGTGGAAGGGGGGTATAAACTTTACCATTTTGTTTGGGAACCGCCTATAATGTGTGTAGCATAGAAGATATCGCCATCTCTTGGTTGTTATGTTGACAATGAAAGTATACCGCTCAAAATATTATTCATCTCTACTTCAAAACCGAGCTCTGGCACCTCTACAAATCCCTGCTTCCCTCTGCGAAAGGCCTACCTATTTACTTTTATGTTGAGTCATCATCTTCTTATTAAAAAGCACCAGTTGGAGAGCATTGTTGTCATTTGCATTCATTATTGTTAGTTTACATTGGGTATGACTTGACTGGATCTCTTTTACCATGAATTACAATGTCTAGTTAGTCCTTGATCTTTAAAGGTGCTCTGCATTTATGTTTTGCGGTCTCGGAAAGGGTTAGCGAGATACCATCTTGTTATATCATATTATGATTGTTTTGAGAAAGTGTTGTCATCCGAGATTTATTATTATTGCTCGCTAGTTGACTATGCCATTGATATGAGTAAACTTGAGACCTAAGTGTTATTGTGAATGTGGTTAGTTATAATCTTTGCTGAAAACATGAATGCTGGCTTTACATATTTACAACAACAAGAGCAAACAGAGTTTGTAAAAGTTTTTCTTTATCACTTTCAGTTTGTCAACTGAATTGCTTGAGGACAAGCAAAGGTTTAAGCTTGGGGGAGTTGATACGTCTCCGTCGTATCTACTTTTCCAACCACTTTTGCCCTTGTTTTGGACTCTAACTTGCATGATTTGAATGGAGCTAACCTGGACTGGCGCTGTTTTCAGCAGAATTACCATCGTGTTATTTATGTGTAGAAACAAAAGTTCTCAGAATGACCTGAAACTTCACGGAGCAACTTTTGGAAAATATAAAAAATACCTGCAAAAAATGAAGGCCAGGGAGCCCACCACCTGTCCACGAGGGTGGGGGCGTGCCTGCCCCCCTAGGGCACGTCCCCTACCTCGTGGGCCCCCTGGAGCTCCTCCGACCTCAACTCCAACTCTATATATTTGGTTTCGGGAGAAAAAAATCAGAGAGAAGGATTCATCGCGTTTAACGATATGGAGCCGCCGCCAAGCCCTAAAACCTCTCAGGAGGGCTGATCTGGAGTCCGTTCGGGGCTCCGGAGAGGGGAATCCGTCGCCATCGTCATCATTCCATCACCAATTTCATGATGCTCACCGCCGTGCGTGAGTAATTCCATCGTAGGCTTGCTGGACGGTGATGGGTTGGATGCGATCTATCATGTAATTGAGTTAGTTTTGTTAGGGTTTGATCCCTAGTATCCACTATGTTCTGAGATTGATGTTGCTATGACTTTGCTATGCTTAATGCTTGTCACTAGGGCCCGAGTGCCATGATTTCAGATCTGAGGCTATTATGTTTTCATCAATATATGAGAGTTCTAGATCCTATCTTGCAAGTCTATAGTCACCTATTATGTGTTATGATCCGTTAACCCCGAAGTGACAATAATCGGGATACTTACCGGTGCTGACCGTAGTTTGAGGAGTTCATGTATTCATGATGTGTTAATGCTTTGTTCCGGTACTCTATTAAAAGTAGGCCTTAATATCCCTTAGTTTCCGTAAGGACCCCACTGCCACGGGAGGGTAGGACAAAAGATGACATGCAAGTTCTTTTCCATAAGCACGTATGACTATATTCGGAATACATGCCTACATTACATCAATGAACTGGAGCTAGTTCTGTGTCACCCTAGGTTATGACTGTTACTTGATGAACCGCATCCGGCATAATTCTCCATCACTGATCCATTGCCTATGAGCTTTCTATATATTGTTCTCCGCTTATTTACTTTTCCGTTGCTATTGCTATCATCACTACAAAATACCAAAAACATTACTTTTGTTACCGTTACCTTTTGCTACCGTTACCACTACTATCATATTACTTTGTTAGTAAACACTTTGCTGCAGATATTAAGTTTCCAGGTGTGGTTGAATTGATAACTCAGCTGCTAATACTTGAGAATATTCTTTGGCTCCCCTTGTGTCGAATCAATAAATTTGGGTTGAATACTCTACCCTCAAAAATTGTTGCGATCCCCTATACTTGTGGGTTATCAAGATGTCAGCCTGGTCTCGGTAATGCAAGTCATGCTAGTTCGTCGGGTCCCGCCTTGCAAACGTCGACCCCTCTGTATGTGGGAGTTCAACCCGGAAGGACCGCGGGTTATTCATCACTTCCTCGGCATGACGCTCAAGGAGATGTACAAATTGTTCTTCGGACCATAAATAAGGTGTCCGGACAGCACCGAGGATGCGGGTCTAAGCTGCAATCGCCTAGATACCCAAGTAAGTAAGCCCGTGGCCGAACACGTTGTCTTTTTATTTATCATAACATTATTCTGAAAAGTCGCTCTTTGACCAGGATTGGGTAACAAAGGCGAAGATGATCAGGTGTTTGGCCCCCCTTCCCGAAGGTTCAGCAAATCCAGTACTAGCCAGAATGCTCGAGTCGGCGCCTTATCAGGCACCCTCAGGGGAAGATAAAGGGGAGAATAAAGAGGCTGAAAGCGGGCCTCGCTCATTATTCATCCAAACCGGGGGAATTAGCGCCTCAGCGAAGGAGGATAACCAGGGAGAAGAATATGAAATTCCCTCTCCCCAAGGAAGGAAGAGGACCACCTCTGAAGACCCAGAAACAAAGGTTTCCAAACGGGGGAAGAAATCTTCGCCAGAGGGTCCTGCCTTGGAGGGTACTCTTGCCACACAGTGTCCGCAAGGGGATCAGCCCTCTACCGAGCTGTAAGTAAACAAAAAGTACTTGATAGTAAAAATATCCTACATTACTTCTGAAGATAATAACCGAAGCATATATCTTGTAGTTCGGATCGTAGCCCTTCTCGACAGAGTTCTTCTTCGGGGATCTTCTTCCGGAGATGATGGAGAGCGAAACACCTCCCCCTGCCATCCCGCCTCATGAGGCGGGCGACCCTGAAGTGTCGTCGCGGAGGGTTTCTCCTGATCCGCCAAGGCTAGAGGATAATCCTTTGGCCACCTGAAGTCCTCAGTATTCGGCTCCTAAAGAGAGCAATAGAAAGAGTCCGGAACCGTACAGTGTGCGGTCGGACGCACTGAAGGATCTTCTGGAGCAAGCGGCCATCTCAGAAGCGCATCATACGCTAATGGGTACGGTGATTGAAAGGATTTCATCCGCCGAAAGCGGGTTGCATGAAGCTTTTATGAGTCTGCTGAAAGGCTTTGAGGTACGTGAAATAGTGTATGTTTTTGACAGTACCGCACACGTTAGGTGTGCCCTATGCAGATAGTAGCCCCTGAGACTCTAGTTGCAGTCGAGAACGGCGGCAAACAGAGGATCATAGTCCCAGGTAATAATCAGACTACCTTCATGTGCAGGTGGCTAAAGGTCCGGTGGCTAGCCGGACTGGTGAGTTTGCCGAGCTGAAGCGGCAACTTGATGCGGCAGATGCCGACATCGTGCTTGTCAACAAGCGGCTCAACGAGGCACAGGGTATGTGATTTCTCCACTGATCAACACATAGTAAGAGGAGCATGATGCCAGTATCTTTAATATGTTGTGACTGCAGATGGAGCTGCCACCATGGAGACCCTTCGGGCGGAACTTGCCCGAGCCAAAGAACAAGCCAGAAATAGCGATGCGGTCGCTCTAAAGGCGGTCGAAGAGCTGAGGGCCGAACAGGCCGCGCATTGCCAGAGCAAGGAAAGAATGGCCAAGATGGCCGTTGAGTTGAAAGATGACTCTGGTCGTTACCAGCTTCTTGAAAAAGAAAGCCGAGCGAAGGCGACGGACCTAGAGAAGGCCATTGTAGCATCCAAAGAAGCCCGCTCCAAAATCAGAGCAGCGAAGGAGGAGCTGCGTCAAGCTGGAGATATCGCGGCTGGGAAGCCTTCTTTGTTGCGGACTAAGTTCGAAGATCCGAAGTATGCCCCTCTTGATCAACTATGGAGTTCTGCAGACGCATACATGGATTTTGGCAGCAAGTGCTGCTGATGCAGCCGAGTATTTCAAGGATCAAAAAGATCATGAAGTGGAAAAGCTGTTTTGGTCACAGTTCCATGCTCCAGTGCGTCCACTGCTGTTGAATAAGCGAATGGCCGAGTGGGCCGAGCTCCATAGGTTGTCCGGACTTGCCATGAGGTTTGTTGTAGATCATCTGTGGCCGGAAGGGCCAAGGCCGAATAGTTACTTTAGTTTAGCGCAACAATTCCTTGGTGTTGTGCCGCACATCGATGCTATGAAGAGGTCGGCGTACATAGAGGGTGCGCGGATGGCACTTGCCCATGTCAAGACATACTGGGCAGAGATGGAGGCCACCACTATTGCAACACAGGGTTCGGCCGTGGACCGAGTAGCTGTCGAGCACTACTTTGAAGGAGTCCTTGAAGGCGCTCGTTCGATAGAGGCGCAGTGCTCGAAGAATATTATGTTCTAGTGACATGTATTCCCGTTGTAGAAACAATGTTTTATTGAATTATAAAGGTTGTGTTTATACTTTTGCCTGAAAGTATTATGATGCCTCCTGTGCGGCCGTTTATGTATATATGAATATAACCTGAAAGTTTGCAGTCGTGGGCTTCAGCCCCCACGCATATAATGCGGGCGTGTTCACAAAAAACGCGTATTCACACTAGATCAAACGTCTTGGTCCATAAAGGAGGTGGTAGCGCAATGAACCAGGCAATCGGACTATATTGCTTTAACACTTTCACTTAGCCATAGGAGTTTGACGGTGGGACTACTATATAGCCCCTGGTACTTCCGCGCTTGTCCGAATACGGGGCGCGTACGTACATGACCGGGAAACGGCCCTTCGTTAATGCGGAGGAATCCCGAAGATTCCGCTAAGTCATCGAGTGGCTGACCAGTTTTGCGCTTTATCATGACAGTCAGTTTTCGGCTTTCTCTACCGAGGTGCTCATCCGGGTGAACCAGGGCACAATCGTAGTAGTTCTCCCGGTGCAGCCTTAGCCGATAGAGCGGAACGTAAGGTAGAAAAACACGGGAGCCGGGCAAACCCAACATTTGACCAAAGACATGATTCGGAGCTGATGCATATAAGGCCAAACTCGCGACGCCGAACACTCCCTAAGGTATTCAGTCTTTATAACATATGTCAGGCTGAACAATGCCCTTAATAATAAACCCTGACTGTCCAGGTACGTGCAATATCCTAACGTGGCCACATGCCAATAACGTCAGCATCCTTCTCGGTTGTATTGAGCATCCGGAGGATGTGAATCAACAAGAGACAGTAAAAAAGGTTTACGCAGGGTCTTAATCTAAAAAGAAACCTTTGAGCGGGTCCCTGTTGCACATCTGCGTTTGTGTCTCCGTTGAGCCATGTCCTGGACGGGTGTAGCACGATTGTCATATGTAAAAGAGAAGAACTTAGGTGAAAGTTGCCGTGCCAGAAAATTGGTTATTATCAATAAGCCATCAAAATTTAAGATAAGTCAAGTTGAGCCGAACTAGCCCTGATTACACGCGGGAAGCCCTTGGTACCGTCTATGAGGGTTTAACCATCAAACCAATCTCATGTATATGTAGTGATGCGCCGGACTCGTCTAACCGTGTTCGTGGTCTTGACGACCTGTCATTTGTTATGGGTGGTGAGGCCGTCTAGTGCTCGGCTGTTAAAGCCGCCGCACGTTCTTCCGCGCGTAGAGAACGCTCAATATTTCCACTAACTGTGATGGTGCCACGTGGACCGGCCATCTTAAGCTTGAGATAAGCGTAGTGCGGTACTGCATTAAAACGAGCGAAAGCTGCTCTTCCGAGTAGTGCTTGATAGCCACTTCGGAATGGAGCGATGTAGAAAGTTAACTTTTCGCTTCGAAAGTTGTCGGAAGAACTGAATACAACCTCTAGTAATAGAGAGCCCGTGCAGCGGGCCTCTTGGCCTGGTATTACTCCCTTGAAGGTAGTATTGTTGCGGCTGATTTTTGTCGGGTCTATCCCCATTTTGCGGACTGTGTCCGGATATATCAGATTTGGACCACTGCCGCCGTCCATAAGGACTCGTGTGAGATGGTATCCGTTTATTATTGGGTCTAACACCAAGGCAGCTAATCCTTCATGTCGGATGCTTGTCGGGTGATCCCTGCAATCAAAAGTGACCGGGCAGGCCAACCAGGGGTTGAACTAGGGGGTGATGGGCTCTATGGCCCGTATGTCTCGGAGTGCATGTTTGCTTCTCCTCTTCGTCACATGGATCATGTTTACTATTTTAACCTCTGGTCGGAATTTTTTCTGTCCTCCAGTGCTTTGTTGGCGAGGTTCGTCCTCGTCTTCGCTTGGTGTCTCCCCCCCTTGTGTTCGGCGTTTAGCTTACCGGCCTGCTTGAAGACCCAGCATTCTCTGTGGGTGTAATTTGCAGGTTTATCGGGGGTGCCATGAATCTGACATAGTTTGTCGAGAATCTTGTTTAGGCTAGACGGTCCATCTCTGCTGCCTTTGAAAGGCTTTTTTCGCTAACCTGGTCGAGAGCCCCTGAATCCGGCATTTACCACCGTATTATCTGGGCTGTCTTCTTTATTGCGACGCTTGCTTTTACTGCGTCGTGGTTTTCCATTGCCATCCTTGACTTCGGATGTGCTTGGGTCGCTGGTGCTACTGCGGGCTAACCAGCTATCTTCGCCCGCGCAAAAGCGGGTCATGAGGCTTGTCAGGGCTGCCATTGTTCTCGGTTTTTCTTGACCGAGGTGTCTAGCGAGCCATTCGTCTCAGACGCTGTGTTTGAAAGCTGCTAAGGCTTCGGCGTCCGGACAGTCGACTATTTGGCTCTTCTTAGTGAGAAACCTGTTCCAAAGCTTTCGGGCTGACTCTCCGGGCTGTTGAATTATATGACTTAAATCATCTGCATCCGGAGGTCGGACATAGGTCCCTTGAAAATTAGCCCGAAAAGCGTCCTCGAGCTCCTCCCAACTTCCAATTGAGTTTTCTGGGAGGCTTTTCAGCCAGTGCCGAGCTGGTCCTTTAAGCTTGAGGGGATAGTACTTGATGGCATGGAGATCGTCTCCGCGAGCCATATGGGTACGGAGGATAAAGTCCTCAATCCAGACCCCCAGGGTCTGTGGTCCTGTCGTACGCCTCTATGTTCACCGGTTTGAATCCTTCTGGGAATTCTTGGTCCAGCACCTCGTCGGTGAAACATAGGGGGTGTGCGGCACCCCTGTATTTGGATGTACATGGCGTTCGAACAGTTGTAGTATTCGGTTTTAATTTTGTGCCGGAGCGCGCTTCCTAGATCCATAGATGGATCTGGTCATACTGGATTTTTGGCGCAAGTCCTCACGTAGATCGTTTGTTGACTTATGTGCGACCTTGTTAGCCGCTCTATTGCGGTCACAAGGTGGTTGATCCAGCCGGTTGGCCGTTTTTATTTTTCGGCTGTATGGGCTCTAAGGCCTCATCATCGAATTCGGGTAATAGCTTGCGCTTTGGATAGCTCTTTGTGTGATAACCTCCACCATACTTTTCTTTGTTGTTGAGCACTTTGTTCCACCTGTTGTTGAGCATATTTTGTTCAACCTTAAGCCTTTGCTTCTGCTTCTTCAGACTCCTCGCTGTGGCAATAAGCCTTCTGCAGAGGTTCTCTTGCTCCAAATGCGTTTCCAGGATGATGTGTGCATCTTCATCCGGACTATTTTCCTCCCTAGAGGGGGTTTGATGAAGTTTATCCTCGGCGTCGCCATGTTCAGACGTCGGATATGTACTATGTTCGCCGTTTGCAACTTCATCATGCTCTGCCGCCGGGGCAATGTGGTCGTCGTTTCCTCTGGAGTCGACTGGAGTGTTATTTTCTCTTGCGCTGTTATCGCTGTTTTTGCCGAGGCGGGATCTGGAGCGGCGCCTACGCCGACGCTTTGTTTGCTTCTTGGAGGGTTCATCCTCCACTGTCTCCTCTCGTTCCTCGTCATTGTTTTCTTTGGGTGTATCCACCATGTATATGTCATGTGATGAAGTGGTTGTCCAGTGCCCTGTGGGCACTAGTTCCTGTTCCTCTCCTGCATCGTCGTCCATGCCGTCGATGTTTGCGGAGTCAAAATCAAGCATGTCGGTTAAATCGTCGACAGAGGCTACTAAGTGGGTGGTGGGTGGGCAGCGAATTTCTTTGTCGTCCGCATCCCATTCTAGCCAGAAATAGTTCGGCCAAGGATCTCCTGACAAGTAGAGAGACCTTAATGAATTTAGCACGACGCCGAAAGGTGGGTGTTGAAAGATATCCGCGGGAGGTGAACTCCATGATCGGCGCCCAATCTGATTTGATAGGCACGGACGCAGGCGACTCGGAGCCCGTGGCCAGAGATGAATCCAATGGTTCAGCAACACGGCTCTCGTAAGGGGTGAAGTCAGTATCCGGCTCCATCTCCACTGAGAGTGCGACCTCCATGGCGGGGTCTATCCCTCCATCCTCGGATGGCGCAGTTTGCTCCGGATTGAAGGCCAGAGTAGTTGTAGGTGTGATCTCCCGAACACTGTCCGACGGCAGAGCTAAATCATGCTCATCGTGATCGTGCGGCGCGCCTGACATGGGCTCGAATCCGTCGAAGATCAAGTCTCCGCGGATGTCGGCAGTGTAGTTTAAGTTTCCGAACCTGACCTGATGGCCAGGGGCATAGCTCTCGATCTGCTCCAGATGGCCAAGCGAATTGGCCCGCAGTGTGAAGCCGCCGAATACGAAGATCTGTCCGGGGAGGAAAACCTCACCCTGGACCGCATCGTTACCGATGATCGAAGGGGCCATCGAGCCTTACGGTGAAGGCACAGTGGAACTCTCAATGAAAGCACCAATGTCGGTGTCAAAACCGGAGGATCTCGGGTAGGGGGTCCCGAACTGTGCGTCTAAGGCGGATGGTAACAGGAGGCAGGGGACACGATGTTTACCCAGGTTCGGGCCCTCTCGATGGAGGTAATACCCTATGTCCTGCTTGATTGATCTTGATGATATGAGTATTACAAGAGTTGATCTACCACGAGATCGTAGAGGCTAAACCCTAGAAGCTAGCCTATGGTATGATTGTATGTTGTCCTATGTACTAAACCCTCCGGTTTATATAGACACCGGAGGGGGCTAGGGTAACACAGAGTTGGTTACAATGGAGGAGATCTACATATCCATATTGCCAAGCTTGCCTTCCACACCAAGGAAAGTCCCATCCGGACACGGGACGAAGTCTTTAATCTTGTATCTTCATAGTCCAACAGTCCGGCCAAAGGATTAGTCCGGCTGTCCGGAGACCCCCTAATCCAGGACACCCTCAAAGGGGCACCTCGCGAGGCCCGCGTGACGTGAGCCATGATGACCAAGGCCAAGCGGGTGCCAGCGGGGGCAGGGTGCCAGTTTCCTTTTTGGTGCTAAATGGGCAGGCTCAGGCGAGGAGTCCCGAAGCATCAGGCAAAGGTTTCCATATCGGTGCAACAAGACCAAGCCAGCAGGACGGCAGAACGGAGGTCATCACGGAGCCCGCGGCGGCGTCACCACCGGAGCCTTTGGCAGTCGAAGACCACCTTTTGTCAGGATAACTTGTACTAGTTGTCTCCCTTCGAAATTGGCCGTTGTGGGATCCCTTCCTGCCTAAACATTTGGGAAGAGGACCAGGGCCTCTATAAATAGGACTAGCGGCCACCATAGTGAAGGATCGGCTCATCTTGGATCGGATCCACTCCACCAAGGCCATCTCACCAGCTCATCAAGAACACCTCTCCTCAGGAGGCTGTTCATCCACTGTACTAGTTCATCCTCAGCCCACGAGGCAATCCACAACACCACACTGGAGTAGGGTATTACACCCTAACGGTGGACCAAACCAGTATAAACTCTCGTGTCACTTGTTCCTTGGGTTCGGTGAGCTAGACCTTGAGATCGTTGTGAGAGTGAGCTAGGGAGAGAGAGAGATCTTCATGCGCACCCCAGTGTTCGAACCTCAAGGGTTTGCCGCAACTTGAAATCCGACATTTGGCGCGCCAGGTAGGGGTGCGCTGAAGCCTTTCTTCCATTGTTCACGCTCCATTGCTCCACGGCATCCATGTCTGACGCTCGCGGAGCCCGTGCTGAGCGCCGGGCCGCCCTCGCCGCCCGCATCCCTCAGACGGCACCCGTTGGTGGACCTCCCCGCCGTTCTCCATCACACGCTGCCAATGCCACCACCGGCCCGACAGCGAACGAGCAACAAGCTTCATTGTTGCACCCCATCGTGCGGCGGGACGGATGTACCGCCACCCCGTCACTGACTCCGTCCGGCTCGTCGTCCCACACTCGTCGCATGCCCACGGACGCGCAGGCCGCGCTACTCATGGCACGCGAACTCTTGCCTTACCGCCCGGTCGACGACCTCTATGACGACTGGCTGGACCGCATCGCCGAACTCGTCAGTGCTGCCGGGGGCTCTCCTGCATCATCCCTCTCGCTGCCTCGCCCACCTCCAGCTGTGGGCAACGTGGCTCACGGAGCACCTCTGCCGCCTCCGCATCAAGACGGCACCCTCACACCAAGACACGCGGCTCACGGAGCGCCTCCGTGTCAAGACGGCGCCCTCGCACCATGACGCGCGGTCCCGCGACGTGGCCTGCCATGCCGGGCGCCCGTGCACGAAGAAGGAAGCTGCCAAGAAGTCCCGAGGCCACAAGAAAATGCTCATGTGCTCCTAGCACCATGGCATCAAGACCGCGCGCCGCCTGCAGCGGTGGTGCATGGATATCAGGATCAGGCTCCGCCACCGCGACGGGCTCCGGTGACCACAGCAGGCTGACATGCCTTTACTCCTGAGCTGCGCACCATCGTCTGGCCAGGCAAGTTCAAGCCAGACCTGCCTCCGCGCTATGACGGCACCCCCGACCCCGCAGAGTTCTTGTAGCTCTACGAGCTAAGCGTCGAGGCAGCCAACGGAGATGAGAAGGTCATGGAAACTGGTTTCCCATGGCCCTCAAGGATGGCGCGCGCTCGTGGCTCCTGAACTTGCCCGCGGGATCGATCTCCTCTTGGGGCGATATGCGCGAGCATTTCGTGGCACTTGCGACCCCCGCCGGCCATGGGCGACCTGCGGCGCATCAAGCAGCAACCAGGGGAAACCCTGCAGAAGTACATCCAGCGCTTCAACAACGTCCGCCTCAAGATCCCCAAGGTGACGGATGAGGTCATCATCTCCGCATTCTCCGATGGCGTCTGCGACGTCAAGATGAAGGAGGAGCTCACTATCCACGAGGAGCTATGCTCGGCCCTGGAGATGTTCAATATGGCAACCAAGTGCGCAAGGGCTGAGGAAGGGTGCCTTTCCCTTCTCGAGCTCCCAGTTGCTGACCAGAAGGACAAGAAGGCAAAGATCAAGGACGTGAAGCACAAGGGGGCTGCCGTGCTCGCGGCGGAGCCAGAGAAGAAGTGCGGCTGCGACCACCCCGAATCATCCAGGGCCAACCGCCCATTCTATGCCTTCCACAATGTTCACAGCCACAACACCAGCGACTGTCAGGAGCTCAGGGCCATCCGAGATGAGTGCTTCAGTCGACGCCCCGAGCGCAACGACCGAGGCTACGGCCGAGGAGGTGGACAAAGTGGAGGACGTTGGGACGATCGCGGCCCCCGCTAGGAGTGGCGTGATCGGCATCGTGAGGACCACCGGTAGGACCAGCCTCGCGAGGGCCCCTAGAGGGAGCAGCCTCGTGAGGACCACCCTTAGGGCAACGCTGGCCTCCCTCCGCTGCCGCCACCACCAAGGAGAAATGACGACCATCATCAGGACGAGGGGGCTGGGGCTTTCAGGAGCCACGCGCCATCGCCTGCACCTTGGGTGGTGCTCAAGCCCCAGCCTCTCAGCGTGTCTTCAAGCAGTTTTCTCGCGAGATGAACGCGGCCCTTCCCAGGCTCGAGGCCACGCGCACGCTCAGATGGTCCAAATGCGCCATCACCTTTAGCTCGGCAGACCAGCTCAAGTGCGCGGCGACTGCCGGCGCCCTCCTGATGCTCTTCTCACCTGTCAGCTGCAATGTTCAAGTCACCAAGACCCTCATTGACAGCGGCGCAGGGCTCAATGTCCTGTCCGTCGAGACATTTGACAGCCTTCAGGTGCCATACGATCAGCTATAGCCTACCAAGCCCTTCTCAGGAGTGACCTACGGCTCCACCACCCCAATAGGGCAAGTCCGCCTCCCTGTCACCTTCGGCTAGCATGACAACTACCGCACCGAGTTCATCGACTTTGATGTCGCCCACATCCGCCTGTCGTACAACGCCATCCTTGGGTATCCAGCCTTGGCTAAGTTTATGGCAGTGACCCACCACGGCTACAGCGTCCTCAAGATGCCAGGGAGTGGCGGCATCATCTCGGTCACCTGCGAGGAGAGAGATGCGGTGTGCTCCCTCGAGCGCGCTTACCAAGCTACAGCAATCGAAGACCCCGACAATGAAGGCACCCTGTACCCTCCTGAGGACAACCCCAAGAAGAAGATGCAGCTACTCCGACAAGGGCATCAGGAGGGCAGCGTCTCCAGCGGCACCACCTCAGGACCTGCGCCCGCAGATGGGGCGCCTCCTCGAGCTGGGCTTGGGGGCTCTCTTCTAGAGGGCCCCAGACCTAGCCATCATCACGAGGGAGGCGCTCAAGCGCCATGTGGAGGCAGGAGTTCATCACCAAGGCGATCCAGGAGCTTTAAGAGGCAAGGACCATACGTGGCGACCGTCACCCACCACCATGCGCAGCTCCACACCCTGGCGAGGGCGGCAGGCTGCATGTCTGTGTCGACATTCCAGGGCTCAACAGGGCTGCATCTCAGGGGCATTTCTGGCCTTCGCGCATTGGGCGGTGCGAGGGTCCCCCTCACAGCTACGTTTGCATGCCTCTCGGCCTGCCGAACGTGGTTGGCACCTTCCAGCGCCACCCGCGGAGCATTCTGGCGGCTCCGGAGGCCAGGCATCACGCTGTCCTGGCAGAGATCGTGATAGTTCTTCAGGAGCCACCTGGGCCTGCGGAGCCTCCCGAGGCTCAGGACCCTGGCGGCTCATGAGGAGCAGCTTCTCCGGTGCACATCTTCAGCTCCCCCGACACAACTCCAGCACGGTATCAGGTGATTCTTTCTAGTTCATTCAGTAAGGGGCGCCCTTCAGGCAGCATTATCCCCAAATCGCATGGGCATGTCCCTGTGGCGTGTATCCTTTTGCATCTTTAGCTTACTCTGTTGGGAGCGCCTCACGGGCTGCATCATCCCCAGGCCGCTCGGGTCCGTCCTAGTGGCATGTATCGTTCTTGCATCTATCTGAACCAGCTTACCCTCTTGCATGAATTGCCTTATGATTATCACCTGCCTGTCTAGTACTTCGATACCATGAACGTTGCAAGCCCACCCACGACCACCCCATGATTAAGGACTGGCACGGCGTCTGTGCTCGGGTGCATCCCTGCAGCGTCGCCAAACCCAAGAGGCTGAGCTCTGGCTCGCAGGCCCGCTCCCGTGTACGTCACCTCCCATGGCCCTTGGTGCCTTGTTCTCCCATGGGTTAATCATAGACGGACAAGCCAGGGCGCGTGATCCGGTGCCCCACCACCACGGGAGCCGCGCGCTGGCCGTCTTTCTTTAGGATTTTCGCATGAGAAGACTAGGCACGGCGTCTATGCTCGGGTCCGTCCCTGCAGCGTCGATAAACCCAACGACTGAGCTCTGTCTGGCGGGCCGGCCCGATTCAAGCCACCTCCTGGGGTCATTGGTGTTTGGCCTTCTCATGTGATCGCCTGAGGAGATTCATCCGACATAGGTTGCCTAACCATCTCGTAGGGCCACCGCAGCCATCAAGAATCAAGATCAGGCGCAACCCGCCTTGAGGTAGGGCCTCGTGAGTCCCGTTCTGGCTCACGAGTGCCCAGATACACCTCGTCTAGCCCTGTCGTGCAAGCCATGTGTCAGGGCGGGGCTGTACACGCCTGGGGGCTCCACTCAGAGGGAGCCCTCACCCACGCACCAGTGGAAGCACCATGCTCCGTGCTGGCAGTCGACATGGTCGAGGAGAGGCTATGCCTGTGCAAGTGCGGAAGCGCTATGCTCCGCGCTAGTGATAAACAACTGAGGGCGTCCCCGTGGCCGCATCAACCTCAGGGAGCCACCCAGCTCAGTGTCCAACCTCACCGCAATGCTTTCCCCTCGGGAGAGTCGCGCGAGGGGGCTCGGCAACGGGGCTACGCTCAGGTCACGCCTAGCGTACGCCGCCCTACTAGGTCCCTTAGACCTGGTCATCGTGCGCCCTTCCCGAGCGGGACCTCGGTGAGGACATGTATGAAGGTATGTTTGCACGTCAAGGGGGACTCTTGAGCATCGTGACTCAGGAGCCTAACTGGCCATGTAGCCCCTCACCCCTTGGTCCCGTCCTAGTGATCCGGACAGTCGAACGGCGGCTGAGGTATGCCGGGGTCGGGCTCTGATGACATAGAACACTAAGGCCTACTTTTGCATCTCCTCTTCGCGGGCTGTTTGCGCGTCAAGGGGTACTCCTGAGCATCGCGACTCAGGAGCCTAATTGGCCACGTAGACCCTCACCCCTTGGTCCCGTCCTGGTGATCCAGACGGTCCAACGGTGGCTGAGGTATGCGCGCGGTCGGGTCCTCGAAGTCGCGGAATCTTAACAAGATAGTGCTAAACATGTTGTTCCTTAAACACCAAACAAGAGTTTTAACGCCTCCATGAGGCACGTCGCATGTTGTAGGAAAGTTTGCATTGGAGTAAAAGCAGGAAGGAGCACCATTGTCTACCAGTGAGCCTCTTCAGCCTTGGACACCGTTGTCCGGAAGCGCCCGCTCGTCGGCAGCGTCGCCGTCACCCATGTCGTCGGCCTTGGTCGAGGGATCGGCGCACCATCAGCTGGAGGCGCGGAGTCGGTGGCAAGGAACTTCTTCAGCAAGGCCTCCACCTGGCCCTTCATAGACTTTGCAGCGGCTTTGCAACGGACTTCATCCACAGGCTCGAGCAGGACACCAAGGTCGGCGTTGGGGTCGCGAAGGTGAAGGTGGCTGAGGATGCACCTTAGGGCTGATGAGGAAAGCGCACGCGCTTCCCCGTTCACCATGGGGCCGATTCCGTCAACGACATCCTCGAGCGTCGTGAGGAGCTGAGGAAGTAGTTGGGCAGGGCCGTCATCATCAGTCACCAAAGACTTCTCCAAACCCTTCTCGTAGAGCCCCTGCAGCGCCTTGCGGGACCTCTCCTCAAGAGACTTGAAGGCCTTGTGATCCTCGGCAAGCACCTTCGCCTTAATTTCCAGCTGGGCCCTCTCTGCTTCCACCTCCTCCTCTAGCTTTTTCAGGCGGTCGCGCTCCGCGGCCTTCGCCTGCACCTGCTGCTCCAGCTCAGCGTCACGACCGGCGACCGCATCCTCTCAGGCCTTCATCTTCTCCTCCTCCACTTTGCAATGCGAGCCTCGTCCATGCGCTCATTGCGCATGGTCTCCAGCTCGGCCTCCATCACCCGACAACGCTCCTTGGCGGCTTCAGCATCCTTCAACGCCGCCTCGCGGACGGCCCGCTTGCCCTCCTCGGAAGTCGCCATGGCCTGACCCTAGGCCACCCTCATGGACGTGTCGGACCGTAGCCACCCCGAGATCAACTCCAGGCGTCCTGATGCCAAACGACGGTCGGCGCCTCGAAGGTCACCCCGAATCTAGGTCATCACGACAAGAGCCTCCTCTAGAGCGTCTGGTGAAGCAGCTAGATCGCGGACCGACCCTATGACGGGAGGAGGAGGAGGCAGAATCACTGCCTGCGAGTCAGCGGCAACAGAAGAAGGCGCCGGGGGCTCCTGAGCCTTTGGGACCTCGGCCGGCGAGTTGGGGGCGGACGCCTCCGGAGCTGGCTGGGTCGGTGAGGTCGTTTTCTCCTGAGGATGATCCTCTGCGCCTCGCGAGGACAACCGGGCCGAAGAGGCACGGACACCGTCGTTGCCTCTCCGCACCAGAGGGGGTGCGGTCGCTCCCTCTCTCTTCTTCTTCGCCGCCAGCGTCGGCCTGATGGCGTAAAAGAAGAGCGTCGAGAAGCAGCGGCAGAAGTAGGAACGAAATCAAGGTAAGGTACTTACTGGTCCACGGTGGCGTAATCCCTTGGCCTATTCAAAAGCACGGAGCCCGGAGGCCTCACTGCCCGGGGCACCGGCCCACGAGTCCCAGGAGCGGACGAGGTCGCGACAGCCGGCCTTGCGGCAGGACCAGTCGACGCCAGAACAGGGGCGCCACCTCAAGAGACCAGCGCTGACCTGCTCTTTGTCGGGACCCCATCTGACGGTTTCTTTGGGGGTGGGGTGCCCCTGGACCTTGTCGTGACTCCGGCAAGGGCCTGGGACTCCCTCACCAAATGGTCGCCGGCCTCATCATCGTCAGGGAGGGCTCAGAGGAGATCCACCGCAAGGGGAGAAGTCTCCCATTCCCCCTCCAGGGTCGCCTTCGAGTCAGGCCTCTCCTCCTCGTCAGAATCACCAGAAGACACCAGTACTGGGGTCACCTCCTCCGTGGCCTCAGAAGGCACTGGCGGCACGAGCCCACGCCCATCGAAGATAGGCATGGTGGCAGCTGCCTTCGCCCCATCTGGATGGCGGTAGAGAGGAAGATGGGAGTCTGGCGGGTACCCCAAATCGTCCCCGACCAGGAGACGAATGGCCGCACCCAGCTCCTCCTTGGACAGGGCATCCGAGCGCAGACGGAGGTCGTCCCCCTCATCCCCGTGCTTCCACAGGGGGCGTAAGCGCGCCTGGAGCGGGGCCACGCGCTGTGCCAGGAACTCCTTCACGAGCATGGCCCCCATCAGCTTCTCTGCCCTCGGGTCATCAGGCTTCAGGTCAGCGGTCATCTTCTCCAGCACCAGCTTCGCCCGAGGGTCAGTAAGCTTTGCGCGGAGCCAACTATCGTCAGGCGAGGGCATCTCTGTCGGCAGCACCAACCGTAGGTGGACACACTTGGCATCCATCATGACCCACTTGCTCCTGAAGCCCTTGGCATTCTTCCCGGCCTTCGAGATTGTGTTGGTCCCGTTGGACGCAATGAAGTTGGCGCACCCTGAGCAATGGCCCTCCTTGAGCCGGAGGTAGAAGAAGTGGCGAAGCAACGCCACGGACGACATCACCCCCATAAATGCCTCGCAATAGAAGGCAAAGATCGACAGGAGGAGGACGGAGTTGGGATGGAGATGAAGGGTATGCAGCTTGTAGTGGCTGAGGACGACATAGAAGAAGTTGGAGAAAGGAGGGACCAGCCCCGCGACGACGCTGTTCATAAAGAAGGGATAGAAGGTACTGCCTGAGGGCTCCGCCTCGTCGGAGCCAGCCCAAAGCATGGTCTTTCCCCCCTTGTTGATGGTGTCCGCCGTCATCAGGACCATGGCGGCGAGGTTCTTCTCCGAGATGCTAGGCGCGCTCAAGGCCGACTCGTACCAGGAAGGCGAGTTTACGGCCTTCGCCTTATCGGACGCCATTGACTGCAGGCTCGGAGAGGGGTTCACGTGGATCTGGAGTCTCTCGGGGCAAGAAATAGAAATGGGATCTGAAGAAAGGAGAAGGAAGGTAATGAAAGACCTACAGTGCACGCCAGCCTTTTGTCAGCCAAGAACAGTTGCTGAGGCAGCATGGGGAAGCGGAGGCGCCCATGACCTTCAATCGCCATGCGTCAACCGAGGCTGCAGGCGGTTGGGGCCTGCGGCGCTCCACACTTGCCCTTTGGCTTCGCCTCGAAGCCAAGTCCGAGCACGCCTTGGGCCCGGGGGCTATTGTCGGTGTCCTGGGAACGGGGGTACCCAGACTTGCCTGCGTGCGGCTTAGGGTGTGGCTCCACCAACGGCCTGGTACGGCCCATCTTCATCAGCAACCACTCAAGACCCTCACGAGGGGCCAAACCTCGCGAGGCGGATGACACCAAGACCTCCTCTGGGGCGGCCTTGCTAGGCTGGCTCCCGAGGAGCGGAGATATCTATGCAAGGGGCACCTCACGAGGTGCGCGTGACATGAGCCATGACGACCAAGGCTAGGAGGGCGCCAGTGGGCGCAGGGTGCCAGTTTCCTCTTTGGTGCTAAAGGGGTAGGCGCAGGCGAGGAGTCCCGAGGCATCAGGCAAAGGTTTCCATATTAGTGCAACAAGACCAAGACCAGTAGGACGGCAGGATGGAGGTCACGGCGGAGCCCGCGGCGGCATCACCACCAGAGCCTTTGGCAGGCGTGCTACATCTTGAGCATGCGTTGGTTTTCCCTTGAAGAGGAAAGGGTGATGCAGCAAAGTAGCGTAAGTATTTCCCTCAGTTTTTGAGAACCAAGGTATCAATCCAGTAGGAGACTACATGCAAATCGCCTAGTACCTGCACAAACAATCAAGAACCTTGCAACCAACGCGATAAAGGGGTTGTAAATCCCTTCACGGCCACTTGCAAAAGTGAGATATGATAAAGATAATAAGATAAATATTTTTTGGTATTTTTGTTATATAGATTGAAAAGTAAAGATTGCAAAATAAATAGTAAACTAGAATTATAGACCGGAAACTTATATGAAGTAAAGTAGACCCGGGGCCATAGGTTTCACTAGTGGCTTCTCTCAAGATAGCATATATTACGGTGGGTGAACAAATTACTGCCGAGCAATTGATAGAAAACCGCATAGTTATGCGAATATCTAGGCATGATCATGAACATAGGCATCACGTCTGTGTCAAGTAGACCGAAACGATTCTGCATCTACTACTATTACTCCACACATCGACCGCTATCCAGCGTGCATCTAGAGTACTAAGTTCATAAGAATAGAGTAATGCCTTAGGCAAGATGACATGATGTAGAGGGATAAACTCAAGCAATATGATATAAACCCCATGTTTTTATCCTTGATGGCAACAATACAATATGTGTCGGTTCCGTTTATGTCACTGGGATCGAGCACCGCAAGATTGAACCCAAAGCTAAGCACTTCTCTCATTGCATGAAAGATCAATCTAGTAGGCCAAATTAAACCGATAATTCGAAGAGACTTGCAAAGATATCAAATCATGCATATAAGAATACAGAGAAGAATCAAATATTGTTCATAGATAATCTTGATCAGAAACCCACAATTCACCAGATCTCGGCAAACACACCGCAAAAAGTATTACATCGAATAGATCTCCAAGAACATCGAGGAGAACTTTGTATTGAGAACCAAAGAGAGAGAAGAAGCCATCTAGCTAATAACTATGGACCCAAAGGTCTGTGGTAAACTACTCACACATCATCGGAGAGGCTATGGTGTTGATGTAGAAGCCCTCCATGATCGAATCCCCCTCCGGCAGATTGCCAAAAAATGCCCCAAGATGGGCTCTCACAGGTACAGAAGGTTGCGGCGGTGGAATAGTGGTTTTGTGGCTCTCCTGGATGTTTTCAGGGTATAAGAGTATATATAGGCGAAAGAAGTAGGTCGATGGAGCTACGAGGGGCCCACGAGGGTGGGGGGGCACGCCTACCCCCTGGGCACGGCCTCCTGCCTTGTGGCCGCCTCGTTGCGTCTCTGACTTCCACTCCAAGTCTCCTGGATTGGTTTGTTCCAAGAAAGATCCTCGCGAATGTTTCGTTCCGTTTTGATTCCATTTGATATTCCTTTTCTGAGGAACACTGAAATAGGAAAAAAATAGCAATTTGCACTAGGCCTTCGGTTAATAGGTTAGTCCCAAAAATAATATAAAAGAGTATATTAAAGCCCATTAAACATCCAAAACAGATAATATAATAGCATGGAACAATCAAAAATTATAGATATGTTGGAGACGTATCAGCATCCCCTAGCTTAATTCTTGCTCGTCCTCGAGTAGGTAAATAATAAAAACAGAATTTTTGATGTGGAATGCTACCTAACATAATTTTAAATGTAATTCTCTTTATTGCAGCATGAATGTTTAGATCCAAAAGATTCTAGACAAAAGTTTAATATTGACATAAAATAATAATACTTCAAGCATGCTAACCAAGAAATTATGTCTTATCAAAGTAACAGAGCCAAAGAAAGTGTATCCCTACAAAATCATATAGTTTGGCCATGCTTCATTTTCGTCACACAAAATGCTCCCATCATGCACAACCCTGATGAGAAGCCATGAAATTGTTTCATACTTAGCCTTTTCAAACTCTTTCAACTTTCACGCAATATATGAGCGCGAGCGATGGACATAGCACTATGGGTGGAATAGAATATGTTGATGGAGGTTGTGTGAGAAGACAAAAAAAGGAGAAAGTCTCACATTGACGCGGCTAGTCAACTGGCTATGGAGATGCCCATCAATTGATGTCAATGCAAGGAGTAGGGATTGCCATGCAACGGATGCACTAGAGCTATAAATATATGAAAGCTCAACAAAAGAAACTAAGTGGTTGTGCATCCAACTTGCTTGCTTACGAAGACCTAGACCTAGGGTATTTTGAGGAAGCCCATCATTGGAATATACAAGCCAAGTTCTATAATGAAAAATCCCCACTAGTATATGAAAGTGACAAAATAAGAGACTCTCTATCATGAAGATCATGGTGCTACTTTGAAGCACAAGTGTGGAAAAAGGATAGTAACATTGCCCCTTCTCTCTTTTTCTCTCATTTTTTTATTTGGTCCTTCTTTCTCTTTTTTATGGCCTCTTTTTTGGGGCTTCTTTGGCCTCTTTTATGTTATTATTATTTTTGTCTGGAATCTCATCCCGACTTGTGGGGGAATCACAGTCTCCATCATCCTTTCCTCACATGGGACAATGCTCTAATAATGAAAATCATCACACTTTTATTTACTTACAACTCAAGAATTACAACTCGATACTTAGAACAAAATATGACTCTATGTGAATGCCTCCGGCGGTGTACTGGGATGTGCAATGAATCAAGAGTGACATGTATGAAAGAATTATGAAGGTGGCTTTGCCACAAATACGATGTCAACTTCATGATCATGCAAAGCAATATGACAATGATGGAGCATGTCATAATAAACGGAACGGTGGAAAGTTGCATGGCAATATATCTGGGAATGGCTATGGAAATGCCATAATAGGTATATATGGTGGCTGTTTTGAGGAAGATATAAGGAGGCTTATGTGTGATAGAGTGTATCATATCACGAGGCTTGGATGCACCGGCGAAGTTTTCACCAACTCCCGAGGTGAGAAAGGGCAATGCATGGTACCGAAGAGGCTAGCAATGATGGAAGGGTGAGAGTGCGTATAATCCATGGAATCAACATTAGTCATAAAGAACTCACATACTTATTGCAAAAATCTACAAGTCATCAAAACCAAGCACTACGCACATGCTCCTAGGGGGATAGATTGGTAGGAAAAGACCATCGCTCGTCCCCAACCGCCACTCATAAGGAAAGCAATCAAAGAACACCTCATGCTTCAAATTTGTCACACAATGTTTACCATACATGCATGCTACGGGACTTGCAAACTTCAACACAAGTATTTCTCAATTCCACAATTATTCAACTAGCACGACTCTAATATTACCATCTTTGTATCTCAAAACAACTATCAAGTATCAAACTTCTCATAGTATTTAATGCACTCTATATGAAAGTTTTTATTATACCCATCCTGGATGCCTATCATATTAAGACTAAATTTATAGCCAAAGCAAATTACCATGTTGTTCTAAAAGACTCTCAAAATAATATAAGTGAAGCATGAGAGATTAATAATTTCTATAAAATAAAACCACCACTATGCTCTAAAAAGGTATAAGTGAAGCACCAGAGCAAAATTATCTAGCTCGGAAGATATAAGTGAAGCACATAGAGTATTCTTATAAATTCTGATTCATGTGTGTCTCTCCAAAAGGTGTGTACAACAAGGATGATTGTAGTAAACTAAAAGTCAAAGAATCAAATCATACAAGACGCTCCAAGCAAAACACATATCATGTGGTGAATAGAAATATAGCCTCAAGTAAAGTTACCGATAGACGAAGACGAAAGAGGGGATGCCTTCCGGGGCATCCCCAAGCTTAGGCTTTTGGTCGTCCTTGAATTTTACCTTGGGGTGCCTTGGGAATCCCCAAGATTAGGCTCTTGCCACTCTTTATTCCAAAATCCATCAAATCTTTATCCAAAAACTTGAAAACTTCACAACACAAAACTTAAACAGAAAATCTCATGAGCTCCATTGTGTAAGAAAACAAACCACCACTTTAAGGTACTGTAATGAACTCATTCTTTATTTATATTGGTGTTAAACCTACTGTATTCCAACTTCTCTATGGTTCATACCCCCCGATACTAGCCATAGATGCATCAAAATAAGCAAACAACGCCCGGAAAACAGAATCTGTCAAAAACAGAACAGTGTGCAGCAATCTGGAGGTTGAAATACTTCTGTAACGCCAAAACTTCTGAAAAATTAGGACGACCTAAATAATTTGTATATTGATTTACTGCAGTTGGAATTGGTATTTTATCGCTCCCTGGCAAAAAATGAAAATTATTCTCGTGAGCGCATACTTTCTGTTTTTTAGCAAGATCAAATAACAATCACTCAAGAATATCCTAAAGGCTTTACTTGGCACAAACACTAATTAAAACATAAAAAACACAATCATAACAGAGGATAGATGATTTATTTATTACTAAACAGGAACAATAAGCAAGGAACAAAAATAAAATTAGGTTGCCTCCCAACAAGCGCTATCGTTTAACGCCCCTAGCTAGGCATCTAAATTTTTAATGATGCTCACATGAAAGATAGCAGTTGAAACACGAAGGGAGCATCATGAAGCATATGAAAATCACATCTAAGTCTAATATACCTCCTATGCATAGGCATCTTATAGGTAAACAAATTATCATAGCAAGCAAAAACTAGCATATGCAAGGAAGCGGAAAGAAACAATAGCAATCTCAACATAACGAGAGGTAATTTAGTAACATGAAAATTTCTACAATCATATTTTCCTCTCTCATAATAATTACATATGGGATCATAAGCAAATTCAACAAAATAACTATCACATAAAATATTTTCAACATGATCCACATGCATGCAAAGTTGACACTCTTCCAAAATAGTGGGATTAACATTAACTAAAGTCATGACCTCTCCAAACCCACTTTTATCAAAAATTACATAAGATTGAACATTCTCCAAATACGTGGGATCTAAAGTTAACACTCTTCCAAACCCACTTTCAATATTGCAAACATTATTATCAATCTTATATTTATCATGGGGCTTAAATAAATTTTCAAGATCATAAGAAGAATCACCCCAATCATGATCATTGCAACAAGTAGTGGACATAGCAAAACTAGCATCCCCAAGCTTAGGTTTTTGCATATTATTATCACAATTGACATTCATAGAATTTATAATAATATCATTGCAATCATGCTTTTTATTCAAAGATCTATTGTGATTCACTTTATAAAACACTTCATCACAATTTTCAGATTCACGGATTTCAAGCAAAACTCCATAAAGATAATCTAGTGCACTCAACTCACTAGCAATTGGTTCATCATAATTGGATATCTTAAAAAGATTAGCAAGAGGATGAGGATCCATAACAATAGATATTTAGCAAGCGAAGATGCAAGCTAATAGAAGGCACATGGTAACATGAGCAAACAGAAGGACAAACGGAAGAGGGCGAATAAAACGGAAAAGGTGAAGTGGGGGAGAGGAAAACGAGAGGCAAATGGCAAATAATATAATGCGAGGGAGAAGAGTTTATGATGGGTACTTGGTATGTCTTGACTTGAGCGTAGATCTCCCCGGCAACGGTGCCAGAAATCCTTCTTGCTACCTCTTGAGCATGCATTGGTTTTCCCTTGAAGAGGAAAGGGTGATGCAACAAAGTAGCATAAGCATTTCCCTTAGTTTTTGAGAACCAAGGTATCAATCCAGTAGGAGACTACACACAAATCACCTCGTACCTGCACAAACAATTAAGAACCTTGCAACCAACGCGATAAAGGGGTTGTCAATCCCTTCATGGCCACTTGCAAAAGTGAGATCTGATAAAAGATAGTAAGATAAATATTTTTTGGTGTTTTTGTTGTATAGATTGAAAAGTAAAGATTGCAAAATAAATAGTAAACTAGAATTATGGACCGGAAACTTATATGATATAAAGTAGACCCAGGGGCCATAGGTTTCACTAGTGGCTTCTCTCAAGATAGCATATATTACGGTGGGTGAACAAATTACTGCCGAGCAATTGATAGAAAAGCGCATAGTTATGAGAATATTTAGGCATGATCATGAACATATGCATCATGTCCGTGTCAAGTAGACTAAAACGATTCTACATCTACTACTATTACTCCACACATCGACCGCTATCCAGCATGCACCTAGAGTATTAAGTTCATAAAAACAGAGTAACACATTAGGCAAGATGACATGATGTAGAGGGATAAACTCAAGCAATATGATATAAAACCCATCTTTTTATCCTCGATGGAAACAATACAATACGTGACGGTTCCCTTTCTATCACTGGGATCGAGCACTGCAATATAGAACCCAAAGCTAAGCACTTCTCCCATTGCATGAAAGATCAATCTAGTAGGCCAAACTAAACCGATAATTCGAACTAAACCGATAATTCGAAGAGACTTGCAAAGATATAAAATTATGCATATAAGAATTCAGAGAAGAATCAAATATTGTTCATAGATAATCTTGATCAAAAATCCACAATTCACCGGATCTCGGCAAACACACCGCAAAAAGTATTACATCGAATAGATCTCCAAGAATATCGAGGAGAACTTTGTATTGAGAACCAAAGAGAGAGAAGAAGCCATCTAGCTAATAACTATGGACCCGAAGGTGTGTGGTAAACTACTCACACATCATCGCAGAGGCTATGGTGTTGATGTAGAAGCCCTCAGTGATCGAATCCCCCTCTGGCAGGTTGTCGAAAAAGGTCCCAAGATGGGATCTCACGGGTACAGAAATTTGCGGCGGTGGAAAAGTGGTTTCATGGCTCTCCTGGATGTTTTCAGCGTATAAGAGTATATATAGGCGAAAGAAGTAGGTCGGTGGAGCTACGAAGGGCCCACGAGGGTGGGGGCGCGCCCTCCTGCCTCATGGCCGCCTCGTTGCGTCTTTGACTTCCACTCCAAGTTTTCTGGATTGCGTTTGTTCCAAGAAAGATTCTCGCGAAGGTTTCATTCCGTTTGGATTCCGTTTGATATTCCTTTTCTGCGAAACACTGAAATAGGCAAAAAAACAGCAATTTGCACCGGGCTTTCGGTTAATAGATTAGTCCCAAAAATAATATAAAAGAGTATATTAAAGCCCATTAAACATCCAAAACAGATAATATAATAGCATGAAACAATCAAAAATTATAGATACACTAGAGAAGTATCAAGGCAAAGACCACATTTTGTCAGGATAACTTGTACTAGTTGTCTCCCTTCGAAATCGGCCCTTGTGGGATCCCTTCCCGCCTAAACATTTAGGGAGAGGACCAGGGCCTCTATAAATAGGACTACCCACCACCGTAGTGAAGGATCGGCTCATCTTGGATCGGATCCACTCCACCAAGGCCATCTCACCAGCTCATCGAGCTCAAGAACACCTCTTCTCAGGAGGCTGTTCATCCACTGTACTAGTTCATCCTCAGCCCACGAGGCAATCCACCATATCACAATGGAGTAGGGTATTACACCACAACGGTGGCCCGAACCAGTATAGGGCAGTTAAGGTGGCTTTCAGGTAAAACTGAGGGGGCGGTTCATATATAGAAGGATTTTTCTTTTCAAAACAGAGATAGGAAAAGAGGAATGATACTTACGGCTGGACGAATGTGGAGGTGAACGACAGGACGTCATGTTCGTTTCAAAGTAGGAGAGGTAGCTCGTAATTTTACCTGCCTATTTTAATATTTCGATGTAAATAGGTGTTTACTAAATATAAATACCTGCCCGTGATTTACTTACCTAAATAAAATCTAATTTTTTAGTAAGCATTTATTGGCTTATCACAGAAAATATAATTTTATCTTTTTTTTGAAGCTAAATATAATTTTATCTTGTAAATCACTGAAGGATAGGTCAGTTAAGGCACTGGTTTTTCATGTAAAATCGATGAAAAATATCAGATATAAATGGGACTTAAAAACAGATAGAGAAAGACAAACATATTTTTTTAGAACATAATACAGACACATACACTTATATATACATTCATACACTCGTCTTTATAAACACACGACACCTTCGAGAGACTGAGCCGACATATCATCTTGAGATTAACGAAGTCACCACAAACGCATCGTAGTCGACGGAACGTCTCCTCCGACTTAACACGCATCAGCGAAAATCCTGAAATAAATCTAGGAATATTGCGAGCATCAGGATTTGAAACTTGATGGGTTGAGGATACCACCGTCTTCTTAACCGTCCAACCATTAGTTGGTTCACGACGGGCATAGTTAAGGGATCGGGCTTGCCTGCTCCCTTCCCGTGCTCCCATCCGTGCTCCCACCTCATCCAACGGCTGTTTTTTTTCTTTTTTCTTTCTAATCTAATCATCTCCCCTCTGATTTTAAGGGAGTGGGACCGCGCCTTATTTTATTCCAATCAAATCAAGCACGGATGGGCACACGGAAGGGGAGCAGGCAAGTCTCGTCCATAGTTAAGGTTGGACGAATGAGGTGATGGACAACAAATAAATGACGTTCTTTAGGAAAGTATCTTTAGGAAAGATGAAAACCCACACAAATATACTACAGTGTTTAATAAATATTGGCACATAAGATCTTGCTTATTTCATACTAGTATTGCACATTTATTTGTTTCTGGAATCCTGAGAATCTTCTTTAATATTAAAGAAAAAAATGGTCCTGTGAGTCAAACAAGCACGGAATTAAGCTCTGTGCTGCGTCAACTACGAGGTGGCGTCTGTAAACTATCGAACGGCAGGCATTTAATTGAAAGAAGCAAAAAACGAAAAGAGAGAGGCAGAAGTATAGCCACAGAAGATCGTTCCGCAGTGTCCTTCCTGGCAAGTGGCAACCCACCCCACCAACTCTCGCCATCGGCGGCCCTATATAGCTCCGCAACCCTTCCATCCCTCCCGTACCACTATCGAGTATCCAAGCGAAGGAAGCAAGTGCAAGTCACTCTTTCCCTTCCCAAATCCACCCACCCGCGTCTCCTCCCGTTGCCGCACGAGCAAGAGAATGGGCAGCGTCGACGCCTCCGAGACGACGGTCACCGGGTGGGCCGCCAGGGACGCCACCGGCCACCTCTCCCCCTACACATACACTCTCAGGTACGTGCGATCGTCCGCCCGAATCGACCCTCTGGATCTACCGTTCCTCCCCGCATCCTCTGCTCTCGGTGTTCTCTCCGGCGGAATCTGTTCCTCCTCTTCTTCCATGTTGTGCGGCATGCATGTAATTGCATCGGCCGTATGCCGATATGCGATGAGGTTCTGAAGAGCGGCGGTGGGATTTCAATTCCCTGCCCGAGAACCCGATGCGTAGAGCTCTGAAAGATCGATCTCGACAGTGCCTCCTGCTCGGCCCACCCGGTGGATGGGCCGAAACCGCATGATGAACGCGCTGCGCTTTTTTGCCGTTACGCTTTATGCACCACTTCGGTTCGGAGGGCCCGCGTCTGATAGCCGATGCTTTTTACCCGCGTGTTTGTTGTGTGTACGGTGCATGTTCTTGTTCTCCTCCGTAGGATTGCCGTCTGTGTGTGTTGCAAGTTGTTCGGTCGCGCGTGTAAATGCATAGAGTACGGGTAGAGTACCCCTGTACGGGTCAGCTAAATTTAGCGAAGCAAATGAAACATGTACGGTTATTTTTAAAGAGCTGGTGTGTTTTGCCTCGTACTAGATCTTAGTCACGTTTTGAAGTTTCTTGCTTGACATATCCTTATTTCCATATTACTAGATGTTAAGCTAAAATTGTGCAGTTTTTAGGTGACAGTGATTTACGAAGATATTGGTAACCAAAAAAACATTTTATTCCTGTTTTGGTGATTCACAATCACTTGAAATTATGGGTTTCCACAGTTTGGGCTCCGCTCATCCGTCTGAATTTGACACCTGTAAAATAGATGCTCCAATGTTTTGCAACAAGTACAGTTACAATGACAGCACCAATATACGCCAATATTTCACAGCGTTTATGGCTCAGGGTTCGTCTATCTGCATGCGTATACGCGCACGTGCCTGCTCTGTATTTGCACTTGCACAAGTAGACACCACTAGATACAAGTAGTAGTCTTATTTTCGCAAAAAAAAAAAGAGTAGTAGTACTTGTTGAAATTAACTAGTCAGTTTCGGGAGTGACGAATGCTCTGAATGGCACTGGCGGCAGAATAGTCAGCCAATTTCTCGTGTCCTCTTGTGCCGAGGAATCTTGTGTTTTGCCATGGAATAACTGAGTAAGCATCTTCTTCAAGACAGGAATCAAGAGCTAATAATTTTTTACCTTTGTGTTTTGCCATGCTGTGGCAACAACAGGAAAACAGGCCCTGAAGATGTGGTGTTGAAGGTTAAGTACTGCGGCATCTGCCACACTGACATCCACCAGGTCAAGAACGACCTCGGTGCTTCCAAGTACCCCATGGTCCCAGGGTAAGCAACCACAACTACGTTAAATAGACAGACGGTCATGCTAATGTAGATTTATTGATTAATCCAAAAGTATAATTGAAGATAAAACCTGTAATTTTGCAACACAAAGTACGTCTTAGATGAGTGACAACAGAACCATTAAGGTGGGGCGCACACTAGGAATTTGGTGTGTGCTGCCGTCAGACTTCCAGAAGCAACGGAGCACTGAGATAGAGCGTGCGTCACTTTTAGCATTATTTTTTGCCTGTCATAGTAGGTAGAGACGTAGACACTGAATAAGCGCCATCAGTTCGGAGAAAAAAAATTGCGTAAAAAGGACTCCATCAACTATCATCATCACCTTCTAGTCCGGATTGATAATGTCTTCTTAGTGGCTGACAAAATGATACTATGCAGGCATGAGGTGGTTGGCGAGGTGGTGGAGGTCGGGCCGGAGGTGAGCAAGTTCCGCGCCGGCGACGTGGTCGGAGTGGGCGTGATCGTGGGGTGCTGCCGCGACTGCCGGCCGTGCAAGGCCAACGTCGAGCAGTACTGCAACAAGAAGATCTGGTCGTACAACGACGTCTACACCGACGGCAAGCCGACGCAGGGCGGCTTCGCCTCCGCCATGGTCGTCGATCAGAAGTGAGTTCTGTTTTACTACTACTACTACTAGTACTATTCTTGCTAGCAAAGCCATTGCACCCATCAGTGTCATCTGTTAGATCTACCGAAAAGGACATATGGTGGTAGGACTTTTTCGATGTGGTTGGATCAAATCACTGTCGAGAAATGGTTGTAGTGGAAAAGAAGGATGCGAGGCTGCTATCTGAAACTTAAAAAGGTGTGGCGCGTGCGGAGAGAATCAGATAAGGGTTGGTGTGCATGCTGTGCTTGGGCTACTTTTCCTTGTGGGATTGTGAGCAGCCAGCGGCAGTGCGATGAGAAAAGGACGTACTAGTAGGTTTTCGTTTCTTTGAAGCAGACTAGCGTGCTCATGATTCGTCAGTCATCACCTGCTGGGAGAATCGCTTGGCTACTTCTACGTTCTACCCATGCAGTTTGATCCATAGCGACGTTGCTTTGACACCGATGGTAATGACACCTTAGGGAGTTGGTATACGTACCATTCTAAGAGTATCTACCGTGTCAAAGTCTGATCGGTTCAGCTCAGTGTCGTCCGTCCAAGTTGGTAGCATTCTAAGAGTATCTACCGTGTCAAAGTCTGATCGGTTCAGCTCAGTGTCGTCCGTCCAAGTTGGTGGCCAACACTTACGTCGGCGTGATGTAACGATATTGGCATTGGAATCAGTCAAGTGAACGCATATATTTATGAAAATTATTAAGTTGTGTTGCATTTGGTCGTGTGCAGGTTCGTGGTGAAGATCCCGGCCGGGCTGGCGCCGGAGCAGGCGGCGCCGCTGCTGTGCGCGGGCGTGACGGTGTACAGCCCGCTGAAGCACTTCGGGCTCATGACCCCCGGCCTCCGCGGCGGCATCCTGGGCCTGGGCGGCGTGGGCCACATGGGCGTGAAGGTGGCCAAGTCCATGGGCCACCACGTGACGGTGATCAGCTCGTCCAACAAGAAGCGGGCCGAGGCCATGGACGACCTGGGCGCCGACGCGTACCTCGTCAGCTCCGACGCCGACCAGATGGCCGCCGCCGCCGACTCGCTGGACTACATCATCGACACGGTGCCCGCGAAGCACCCGCTGGAGCCCTACCTGGCGCTGCTCAAGATGGACGGCAAGCTGGTGCTGATGGGCGTGATCGCGGAGCCGCTCAGCTTCGTGTCCCCCATGGTGATGCTGGGGAGGAAGACCATCACGGGGAGCTTCATCGGGAGCATGGACGAGACGGAGGAGGTGCTCCAGTTCTGCGTCGACAAGGGGCTCACCTCGCAGATCGAGGTCGTCAAGATGGACTACGTCAACCAGGCGTTCGAGAGGCTCGAGCGCAACGACGTCCGCTACCGCTTCGTCGTCGACGTCGGCGGGAGCAACATCGAGGACGCCGCCTGATCGATGACGGCCGGGAAAAAGAGAGAGCTAGACCGAGCGGCGAGTGCAATGACAGTATCATGTGTGCCCGTGCCATTTGCCTGTACTTGATGCAGTACATGTTCGTGACCTGTTTCCGTTTTCTATCAGAGTTGCGCGCGTTCGTTTCCGTGGAGATGCATGTTTTGCTGTTAATCCGGCCTTAAGGACTATGATATGTGTATGGAGTTATCTCTACTTTTAATGTCTGAGTTGGTTGAATAGTACGGTTTATTTTTATCCCATCACTTTCAACCGCTTTATTTCGTTGGTTTTTTTGTCCCTCACCTCACCTCACCGGTTTAGTTTTGTGTGACCTTCTCACACAACGAAAAAATCTAAACGGATTAGAACTTTTCATGTTTCGCGTCACCGGTTCAGTAATTACTTTATGTGAAAGAATCAATCACAATCAATCTTTAAAGATCAAATCTAAATTAATTAAACTTACCTTAAATCGCTCAATCACATTAATTAGAAAACAAATGATTGATTTTAAGAAAACTAGTCGAATGCCCGTGCATTGCTACGGGCTTTTGAAATATTTTCCTTGAGTTATGTGAACATCATTGAACTTACTCATCGGAATACCAGTTGGAAATAAATGTTGCCATAAACATTTATCGTAATTCCAGCCGGTTTGCTTTATTTTGAGTGCGTCGTTGTTGTGGGATATCATCACTTACACATCCTTTTGTTGTATAAAAAGAGTGAATTTTTGTCCCCTTCCAATGACGTCGCCCCAAAAACCCTCTGAATGGGTTTCTTTTTGAATCTCGACATAATCCATCTCCATCTCTCTCATATTCTACAAAATTAAATATATATAGAAATATACCTTTTGAGTATTATATCATGTGCAACATACATACAAAGAAGAACAATTATTTGCATGCACCTCTTTTGGTTGTGTAAAACTCGTTGAATTCTTAGCCCCCTTCATCATCATTACATCAGGGTCTTTGCCAGTCGACATCTCCGAAGCACAATCAAATCCATCAATTTTTATGACCTACAAAGGTATTCTAATATAAACAAAGATTAGAATAATTTTTTTATGATGGTGGTATGGAAAATATATATTCATTGGACAAATGCTAGAAATGAGTTGTTTCTAGTAGATTGAGTGGCATCCCAATTTTAATAATTTTAGGCTCACCTCTAAATCACACGTTGATGGTTATTCTCATGAATATCTACTATTTAGGGTATGTGGTATATTGCCCATAAAAAACTATGTTACATTTCTCCACGAGCAAAGAACGGATTTCCCCTTTATATAATGATAGTCGGTCATATGTAATTTCTTGGATATTTTTAAGTAATTTATTGAAAAAATATTTTATGCTATTCTGAATATATAAAGTGTAAAGGTATAAATAAAGCTTTATTTTTATGATATTCCCATTATACCCCTCCTATACGACTTGATGTCCTCTCCCGCACAACCGCACTCTGATGTGATCCCATGTGTTCTCGCTACTGATCCTGTTAATAAGGACACCGAAGGAAGAAAAGAGAGGTATATTGTGCCTGCACTGCGTCAACAATTTGTGACGATAAAGCCGTCAAACTGTACAACATCGAAGTGGCGATAGAAAAATAATATTCATATACGAGGAGACTGGATAACAGGAGGAGTGCAGCCCTTGAACCAGTCTAAGATTGGTTTTGATCGGTTTGGCTACATGGTCAAGAAGCATGCAGAACATAAGGAAAGCTGGGATTACAAGACTTCATGTGTGGATGGCAACCAACGTGTTGATTTCAATAAAGAAAGGACCTGACACGTATGCATCTTTGTTTGGAAAGAAAAGGCCTGCGTGCCTAAATTACCGCGCTACTTAGTCGGTTGTTAATTAGATTAGAATAATAGTCGGTTAGGATATTTAGAGAAGTACTAGTAAGGTACGATTGGTTTAGGCCGGCCAGGCCAGCGCACTATTTATTCTTCTGTGCCGTAGCGTTAGAGGGAGGTTTTTTTGGGAGGTTGTTTTGGTTCTGGAACAGAGGAAAATCAAGTCGGGGTATCTCCTCGTAGCGTGTTTTTGTCAAGGAGCTTTAATTATTGCTTTGTGTTTTTGGCGAGGGATTAGAGACGTCGTCTCTAGTTTGCTGCTGATCCATGGAGGATCGTCCACGTACTTCCTTTCTTGGGTGTGCGTGTTGTTTTGGTGGTGATTGCATCTACAAGATCGCGAGCGCCACACTGTTTCAGGTGACACCGTACCGTGAAAGATTGAGCAAATTAATTGTACCATCGATTTTTTGTCGACGGTCGCATCAAGTGGTATTCAGAGCAAGGTTGATCATGGTACATTTTTTTCCTCGGCTATTTGATTCATTTGTTTGAAAGATGGTGAACTCGCAGCATGAGAAATCTGATCATGAGGAGGACGATGAACTTTCGGAGGATCTGAATATAAGTGATGATTTACGTATCCATCTGATGTCGATCAAGGGAGCGAACAAGAAGCTTGGGACAAGGGTTGAGGAGTTGTCTGCAAATATTGTTGGCATCGAGGACAGGTTGAACGAGCGTTTGACTGCCAGCGATCGACAACGCACTGATAGTCTACAGGCGGTGACTGCGAGTCTTAATTGGCTCACCGCAGCAGTTCAGCGCCTTCAGGCGAGAGATGTGGCATCCCGACAGTCCCGCTCACCACGACGACGTCGTGACTGCGACAATGACAATGATGGTGATTTTTCTGAGGATTCCGATGCCCGTGGAGGCTTACCTCACCGACCACAGCATGATGCTGTGGCTCACCGCCATGCTGGACAGCGCCGTGACTATGGCGACAATGGTGCCCACGAGGATGATGGTTTGGGTCGAATCAAGATAACCATACCTGAATTCTTTGGACATTGTGCTGATCCGGAGAAATATTTGGAGTGGGAGATGCGCGTAAATCAGATTTTTGACGGTCACAACTACTCCAAAGAGAAGAAGGTTCGTGTTGCATCTATGGAATTTACAAAGTATGCTCTTGTATGGTGGGATAATAAGAACTGTACTCACGAGCGACCAGCGACATGGGCTGACATGAAGCGAATCATGAGGGAACGTTTTGTGCCTGCTTACTACACTCGCCAGCTTCATAGTAGACTGCATCGTCTAGTGCAAGTTACGAAATCAGTTGATGAGTACTACAAGAAGATGCAAGTTTTGATGATCCGTACAGCTGTGCGTGAGTCTGCGGAGGTGACCATGATACGTTTCTTTGAGGGGTTAGAAGAAAAGATTCGTGACCGTGTTGATTTAATGCAATATAATGATATTCATGAGTTACTTCATCAAGCGGAGCGTGCTGAACGTTGGGTATTGGAGAAGCAAGCTTCAGAGAATCGTCCAACTTACAACAGTGGGCGACGTGGTTCTTCTCCTATTGATGGTGGTTTTAGTGCTAAACCGACTCCTTCTTATAAGTCGGGAAGCATTGAACATAGCAAAGTGGCGGCTGCGCCAAAGAAGGTTTCTCAGGTTTCATCTAGTGCGACGTCATCGCATCACCGTAATATTATTTGCCACAAGTGTGGAGGACGTGGACACATGAAGCATGAATGTTCCAATCAACGAAGGGTTCTACTTGTTGATGTGGAATATATTTCAGGATCTGAAGATGAGACGCCTAAGTTAGAGGATGAAATCGAAAGAGGTCGTGGTGATACCATACGATGTTATCCTCAAGATGATCCTGATATGGAGAGTTTGCTAGCACATAAGGTCCAGCGAGATGACAAGGTCATTCTTGAACCAGGACAGCGATAGAGTATTTTTCAAACTGCGTGTACCATCAAGGGAGAAGTGTGCAAACTGATAATTGATGGCGGCAGTGCTAGCAACATGATTAGCAAGGATGTGGTGGAGTCTCTTTCTTTGCCAACGTGGGAGCACCCAAAACCATACTATATGAAGTGGATCAATGATGTGGGCAAAGTGAAGGTTACTCACAAGGTGAAGGTCCCTTTTTCTGTTGATGGTTATGTTAATAAAGTGGAATGCGACGTTATGCCACTACATGTTTGTCATCTTATTTTGGGGCGCCCATGGCAGCATGATTTTATGCATAAAGGTGAGTTCTACGCTATTCTTCCCAAAGATGCAAAAGATATCAATTGTACTATAGAAGTGTTCAAGAAAAAATCTGCAAGGTATAGACTGAAACCGAGGACGGTTTCTGTTCAAGGGAGGGAGGATGATGTGATCCCATGTGTTCTCGCTATTGATCCTGTTAATAAGGACACCAAAGGAAGAAAAGAGAGGTATACTGTGCCTGCACTGCGTCAACAATTTGTGACGATAAGGCCGTCAAACTGTACAACACCGAAGTGGCGACAGAAAAATAATATTCATATACGGGGAGGCTGGATAACAGACCGAAAAAGGCTTTCGCCCCGCTTTATATTATAAAGCCAACCGCACAATAAACATCCAACACAGACCAACACACCACAAACACACACACACACGGAGGTCCACAGGAGCCACAATAGTACACCAAAGGGTCATAGCTGAGGGCACAACACAACAAGCCCTAAAACCAAAAGACGCACACCACAATCCACATAGATGCCAGGCGGACTAATCAGGCTCAGGGGGAGGAGGCGGCAGCGGGGGAGCCAAGCGGAGCGCCATCGAGCGGAGATCGGAGAGGAGGGCGGTGATGACGTCCCGGTCCTGGGGGCGGCTAAGCGGCCGCCAAAGCTGCAGGTAGCCACACAGTTTAAAGATTGCGTCAGTCGCACGACGAAGGGGCACCTTCTAAATAACAAGCTTATTACGGATGTTCCAAAGCATCCAAGCAAGAACCCCTACGCACAGCCATCTAATATGGCGGTAGCGGGCAGGGCAGGCGTTAAGCTCAGCAAGCAGGTCGGGGAAGTTGGTATTACACCACTGTCCACCAACCGTTTCGCGGAAGCAGGCCCAAAGGAACTGGGCAGAGTGGCACGAGAAAAAGATGTGGTTGTTGGGGAACGTTGCAGAAAACAAAAATTTTCCTACTCGTTTCACCAAGATCATCTAGGAGTTCATCTAGCAACGAGTGATCAGATGCATCTACATACCTTTGTAGATCGCGCACGGAAGCGTTCAAAAGAACGGTGATGATGTAGTCGTACTCGACGTGATCCAAATCACCGATGACCAGCGCCGAACGGACGGCACCTCCGCGTTCAACACACGTACGGAACAGCCACGTCTCCTCTTCTTGATCCAGCAAGGGAGGGAGGAGAGGTTGAGGGAGATGGCACCAGCAGCAGCACGACGGCGTGGTGTTGATGGAGCTGCAGTACTCCGGCAGAGCTTCGCTAAGCACTATGGAGGTGGAGGAGGTGTTGAGGAGGGAGAAGGAGGCAACCAAAGGCCAGGGCGTTCAGGTATGAAGTCCCTCCTCCCCCCCACTATATATAGGGGTGCCAAGGGGGGGGTGGCCGGCCCTAGGAGATCCAATCTCCTAGGGGGTGCGGCGGCCAAGGGGGGTTTTCCCTCCCCCCAAGGCACCTAGGAGGTGCCTTACCCTCCTAGGACTCTTGCCCCCTTAAACCCTAGGCGCATGGGCCTATGTGGGGCTGGTGCCCTTGGCCCATTAGGCCAAGGCGCACCCCCTTACAGCCCATGTGGCCCCCCGGGGCAGGTGGACCCACCCGGTGGACCCCCGGGACCCTTCCGGTGGTCCCGGTACAATACCGATAACCCCGAAACTTGTCCCGATGTCCGAAACAGGACTTCCCATATATAAATCTTTACCTCCGGACCATTCCGGAACTCCTCGTTACGTCCGGGATCTCATCCGGGACTCCGAACAACATTCGGGTTACTGCATATACATATCCCTACAACCCTAGCGTAACCGAACCTTAAGTGTGTAGACCCTACGGGTTCGGGAGACAAGCAGACATGACCGAGACGACTCTTCGGTCAATAACCAACAGCGGGATCTGGATACCCATGTTGGCTCCCACATGCTCCACGATGATCTCATCGGATGAACCACGATGTTGAGGATTCAATCAACCCCGTACGCTATTCCCTTTGTCTATCGATATGTTACTTGCCCGAGATTCGATCGTCGGTATCCCAATACCTCGTTCAATCTCGTTACCGGCAAGTCACTTTACTCGTACCGTAATGCATGATCCCGTGACCAGACACTTGGTCACTCTGAACTCATTATGATGATGCATTACCGAGTGGGCCCAGTGATACCTCTCCGTCATACGGAGTGACAAATCCCAGTCTTGATCCATGTCACCCAACAGACACTTTCGGAGATACCCGCAGTCTACCTTTATAGTCACCCAGTTACGTTGTGACGTTTGGCATACCCAAAGCACTCCTACAGTATCCGGGAGTTACACGATCTCATGGTCTAAGGAAAAGATACTTGACATTAGAAAACTCTAGCAAACGAACTATACGATCTTGTGCTATGTTTAGGATTGGGTCTTGTCCATCACATCATTCTCCTAATGATGTGATCTCGTTATCAATGACATCCAGTGTCCATAGTCAGGAAATCATGACTATCTGTTGATCAACGAGCTAGTCAACTAGAGGCTCACTAGGGACATGTTGATGTCTATTATTCACACATGTATTACGATTTCCAGATAACACAATTATAGCATGAATAAAGACAATTATCATGAACAAGGAAATATAATAATAATGCTTTTATTATTGCCTCTAGGGCATATTTCCAACAGTCTCCCACTTGCACTAGAGTCAATAATCTAGTTACATTGTGATGAATCGAACACCCATGGAATTCTGGTGTTGATCATGTTTTGCTCTAGGGATAGGTTTAGTCAACGGATCTGCTACATTCAGGTCCGTATGTACTTTACAAATCTCTATGTCTCCATCTTGAACATTTTCACGAATGGAGTTGAAGCGACGCTTGATGTGCCTTGTCTTCTTGTGAAACCTGGGCTCCTTGGCAAGTGCAATAGCTCCAGTGTTGTCACAGAAGAGCTTGATCGGCCCCGACGCATTGGGTATGACTCCTAGGTCGGTGATGAACTCCTTCACCCATATTGCTTCATGTGCTGCCTCCGAGGCTGCCATGTACTCCGCTTCACATGTAGATCCCGCCACGACGCTTTGCTTGCAACTGCACCAGCTTACTGCCCCACCATTCAAAATATACACGTATCCGGTTTGTGACTTAGAGTCATCCAGATCTGTGTCGAAGCTAGCGTCGACGTAACCCTTTACGACGAGCTCTTCGTCACCTCCATAAACGAGAAACATTTCCTTAGTTCTTTTCAGGTACTTCAGAATATTCTTGACCGCTGTCCAGTGTTCCATGCCGGGATTACTTTGGTACCTTCCTACCAAACTGACGGCAAGGTTAACATCAGGTCTGGTACACAGCATGGCATACATAATAGAACCTATGGCTGAGGCATAGGGGATGACGCTCATCTCTTCTATATCTTCTGCCGTGGTCGGACATTGAGCTGAGCTCAATTTCACACCTTGTAACACAGGCAAGAACCCCTTCTTGGATTGATCCATATTGAACTTCTTCAATATCTTATCAAGGTATGTGCTTTGTGAAAGACCTATGAGGCGTCTTGATCTATCTCTATAGATTTTGATGCCTAATATATAAGCAGCTTCTCCAAGGTCCTTCATTGAAAAACTTTTATTCAAGTAGGCCTTGATGCTGTCCAAGAGTTCTATATCATTTCCCATCAAAAGTATGTCATCTACATATAATATGAGAAATGCTACAGAGCTCCCACTCACTTTCTTGTAAATGCAGGCTTCTCCATAAGTCTGTGTAAACCCAAACGCTTTGATCATCTCATCAAAGCGAATGTTCCAACTCCGAGATGCTTGCACCAGCCCATAAATCGAGCGTTGGAGCTTGCACACTTTGTCAGCATTCTTAGGATCGACAAAACCTTCCGGCTGCATCATATACAATTCTTCCTTAAGGAAACCATTAAGGAATGCCGTTTTGACGTCCATTTTCCATATTTCATAATCATAGAATGCGGCAATTGCTAACATGATTCGGACGGACTTCAGCTTCGCTACCGGTGAGAAAGTCTCATCGTAGTCAACCCCTTGAACTTGTCGATAACCCTTAGCGACAAGCCGAGCTTTATAGATGGTCACATTACCATCCGCGTCTGTCTTCTTCTTAAAGATCCATTTATTTTCTATGGCTCGCCGTTCAACGGGCAAGTCAGTCAAAGTCCATACTTTGTTTTCATACATGGATCCTATCTCGGATTTCATGGCTTCTAGCCATTTGTCGGAATCCGGTCCCGCCATCGCTTCTTCATAGTTTGAAGGTTCACCGTTGTCTAACAACATGATTTCCAAGACAGGGTTGCCGTACCACTCTGGTGCGGAACGTGTCCTTGTGGACCTTCGAATTTCAGTAGGAGCTTGATCAGAAGTATCTTGATCATTATCATTAACTTCCTCTCTAGTCGGTGCTGGCACCTCAGGAACATTTTCTTGAGTTGCGCCATTTTCCGGTTCAAGAGGCAATACTTCATCAAGCTCTACTTTCCTCCCACTTACTTCTTTCGAGAGAAACTCTTTCTCCAGAAAGGACCCATTCTTGGCAACAAAGATCTTGCCTTCGGATCTGAGGTAGAAGGTGTACCCAATAGTTTCTTTTGGGTACCCTATGAAGACGCATTTTTCCGATTTGGGTTCGAGCTTTTCAGGTTGAAGTTTCTTGACATAAGCATCGCATCCCCAAACTTTTAGAAACGACAGCTTAGGTTTCTTCCCAAACCATAATTCATACGGTGTCGTCTCAACGGATTTCGACGGAGCCCTATTTAACGTGAATGCGGCAGTCTCTAAATCATAGCCCCAAAAAGAAAGCGGTAAATCGGTAAGAGACATCATAGATCGCACCATATCTAACAGAGTGCGATTACGACGTTCGGACACACCATTACGCTGAGGTGTTCCAGGCGGCGTGAGTTGTGAAACTATTCCACATTTTCTTAAGTGTGTGCCAAACTCGTGACTCAAGTATTCTCCTCCACGATCTGATCGCAGAAACTTGATTTTCCTGTCACGTTGATTTTCAACCTCACTCTGAAATTCCTTGAACTTTTCAAAGGTTTCAGACTTGTGTTTCATTAAGTAGATATACCCATACCTACTTAAATCATCAGTGAGGGTGAGAACATAACGATAGCCACCGCGAGCCTCAACACTCATTGGACCGCACACATCGGTATGTATGATTTCCAATAAGTCGGTTGCTCGCTCCATTGTTCCTGAGAACGGAGTCTTGGTCATTTTACCCATAAGGCATGGTTCGCACGTGTCAAATGATTCATAATCAAGAGACTCTAAAAGTCCATCAGCATGGAGCTTCTTCATGCGTTTGATACCTATGTGACCAAGGCGGCAGTGCCACAAGTATGTGGGACTATCATTATCAACTTTACTTCTTTTGGTACTCACATTATGAACATGTGTAGCATCACGTTCGAGATTCATAAAGAATAAACTATTCACCATAGGAGCATGACCATAAAACATATCTCTCATAAAAATGGAACAACCATTATTCTCAGATTTAAAAGAGTAGCCATCTCGAATTAAACGAGATCCCGATACAATGTTCATGCTCAAAGCTGGCACTAAATAACAATTATTAAGGTTTAAAACTAATCCCGAAGGGAGATGCAGAGGTAGCGTGCCGACGGCGATCACATTGACCTTGGAACCATTCCCGACGCGCATCGTCACCTCGTCCTTTGCCAGTTTCCGCTTATTCCGCAGCCCCTGCTTTGAGTTACAAATGTGAGCAACTGCACCGGTATCAAATACCCAGGAGCCACCACGGGCACTAGTAAGGTACACATCAATTACATGTATATCACATATACCTTTGGTTTTGCCGGCCTTCTTATCCGCTAAGTACTTAGGGCAGTTCCGCTTCCAGTGACCGCTTCCCTTGCAATAAAAGCACTCAGTCTCGGGCTTGGGTCCATTCTTTGGCTTCTTCCCGGCAGCTTGCTTGCCGGGCGCGGCAACCTCCTTGCCGTCCTTCTTGAAGCTCTTTTTACCCTTGCCTTTCTTGAACTTAGTGGTTTTATTGATCATCAACACTTGATGTTCCTTCCTGACTTCTACCTCCGCTGATTTCAGCATAGCAAATACTTCAGGAATGGTCTTTTCCATCCCCTGCATATTGAAGTTCATCACAAAGCTCTTGTAGCTTGGTGGAAGCGACTGGAGGATTCTGTTAATGACCGCATCATCCGGGAGATTAACTCCTAGCTGAGTCAAGCGGTTATGCAACCCAGACATAGTGAGTATGTGCTCACTGACAGAACTGTTTTCCTCCATCTTACAGCTGAAGAATTTGTCGGAGACTTCATATCTCTCGACCCGGGCATGAGCTTGGAAAACCATTTTCAGCTCTTCGAACATCTCATATGCTCCATGTCTCTCAAAACGCTTTTGGAGCCCCGGCTCTAGGCTGTAAAGCATGCCGCACTGAACGAGGGAGTAGTCATCGAAACGTGCCTGCCAAGCGTTCATAACATCTTGTTCTGCAGGGAGAACGGGTGCGTCACCAAGCGGTGCTTGTAGGACATAATCTTTCTTGGCAGCTATGAGGATGATCCTCAGGTTCCGGACCCAGTCCGTATAGTTGCTGCCATCGTCTTTCAGCTTAGTTTTCTCTAGGAACGCATTGAAGTTGAGGACTACGTTGGCCATTTGATCTAGAAGACATATTGCAAAGATTTTAGACTAAGTTCATGATAATTAAGTTCAACTAATCAAATTATTAGTGAACTCCCACTTAGATTAGACATCCCTCTAGTCATCTAAGTATTACATGATCCGAGTTAAACTAGACCGTGTCCGATCATCACGTGAGACGGACTAGTCAACATCGGTGAACATCTTCATGTTGATCGTATCTTCTATACGACTCATGCTCGACCTTTCGGTCTTCTGTGTTCCGAGGCCATGTCTGTACATGCTAGGCTCGTCAAGTCAACCTAAGTGTTTGCATGTGTAAATCTGTCTTACACCCGTTGTATGTGAACGTCTGAATAAAACACCCGATCATCACGTGGTGTTTTGAAACAGCGAACTGTCGCAACGGTGCACAGTTAGGGGGAACACTTCTTGAATTTTATTGTGAGGGATCATCTTATTTACTACCATCGTTCTAAGTAAACAAGATGCAAAACATGATAAACATCACATGCAATCAAATAATAAACGTGACATGATATGGCCATTTTCACATAGCTCCTTTGATCTCCATCTTGGGGCTCCGTGATCATCTTGTCACCGGCTTGACACCATGATCTCCATCATCATGATCTCCATCATCGTGTCTCCATGAAGTTGCTCGCCAACTATTACTTCTACTACTATGGCTAACGCGTTTAGCAATAAAGTAAAGTAATTTACATGGCGTTTCTCGATGACACGCAGGTCATTAAAAGAATAAAGACAACTCCTATGGCTCCTGCCGGTTGTCATACTCATCGACATGCAAGTCGTGAATCCTATTACAATAGCATGAACATCTCATACATCACATATAGATCATTCATCATTCATCACAACTTTGGCCATATCATATCACAAACCACTTGCTGCAAAAAACAAGTTAGACGTCCTCTAATTGTTGTTGCAAGTTTTACGTGGCTGAATTAGGGTTCTAGCAAGAACGTTTTCTTACCTACGTTAAAACCACAACGTGATTTGTCAACTTCTATTTACCCTTCATAAGGACCCTGTTCATCGATTCCGCTCCAACTAAAGTGGGAGAGACAGACACCCGCCAGCCACCTTATGCAACTAGTGCATGTTAGTCGGTGGAACCGGTCTCACGTAAGCGTACGTGTAAGGTTGGTCCGGGCCGCTTCATCCCACAATACCGCTGAAGCAAGAAAGGACTAGTAACGGCAAGAAAGTTGACAAATCTACGCCCACAACAAATTGTGTTCTACTCGCGCAAGAAGAACTACGCATAGACCTAGCTCATGATGCCACTGTTGGGGAACGTTGCAGAAAACAAAAATTTTCCTACTCGTTTCACCAAGATCATCTAGGAGTTCATCTAGCAACGAGTGATCAGATGCATCTACATACCTTTGTAGATCACGCACGGAAGCGTTCAAAAGAACGGTGATGATGTAGTCGTACTCGACGTGATCCAAATCACCGATGACCAGCGCCAAACGGACGGCACCTCCGCGTTCAACACACGTACGGAACAGCCACGTCTCCTCTTCTTGATCCAGCAAGGGAGGGAGGAGAGGTTGAGGGAGATGGCACCAGCAGCAGCACGACGGCGTGGTGTTGATGGAGCTGCAGTACTCCGGCAGAGCTTCGCTAAGCACTATGGAGGTGGAGGAGGTGTTGAGGAGGGAGAAGGAGGCAACCAAAGGCCAGGGCGTTCAGGTATGAAGTCCCTCCTCTCCCCCACTATATATAGGGGTGCCAAGGGGGGGTGGCCGGCCCTAGGAGATCCAATCTCCTAGGGGGTGCGGCGGCCAAGGGGGGTTTTCCCTCCCCCCAAGGCACCTAGGAGGTGCCTTACCCTCCTAGGACTCTTGCCCCCTTAAACCCTAGGCGCATGGGCCTATGTGGGGCTGGTGCCCTTGGCCCATTAGGCCAAGGCGCACCCCTTACAGCCCATGTGGCCCCCCGGGGCAGGTGGACCCACCCGGTGGACCCCCGGGACCCTTCCGGTGGTCCCGGTACAATACCGATAACCCCGAAACTTGTCCCGATGTCCGAAACAGGACTTCCCATATATAAATCTTTACCTCTGGACCATTCCGGAACTCCTCGTGACATCCGGGATCTCATCCGGGACTCCGAACAACATTCGGGTTACTGCATATACATATCCCTACAACCCTAGCGTAACCGAACCTTAAGTGTGTAGACCCTACGGGTTCGGGAGACAAGCAGACATGACCGAGACGACTCTTCGGTCAATAACCAACAGCGGGATCTGGATACCCATGTTGGCTCCCACATGCTCCACGATGATCTCATCGGATGAACCACGATGTCGAGGATTCAATCAACCCCGTACGCTATTCCCTTTGTCTATCGATATGTTACTTGCCCGAGATTCGATCGTCGGTATCCCAATACCTCGTTCAATCTCGTTACCGGCAAGTCACTTTACTCGTACCGTAATGCATGATCCCGTGACTAGACACTTGGTCACTCTGAGCTCATTATGATGATGCATTACCGAGTGGGCCCAGTGATACCTCTCCGTCATACGGAGTGACAAATCCCAGTCTTGATCCATGTCACCCAACAGACACTTTCGGAGATACCCGCAGTCTACCTTTATAGTCACCCAGTTACGTTGTGACGTTTGGCATACCCAAAGCACTCCTACAGTATCCGGGAGTTACACGATCTCATGGTCTAAGGAAAAGATACTTGACATTAGAAAACTCTAGCAAACGAACTATACGATCTTGTGCTATGTTTAGGATTGGGTCTTGTCCATCACATCATTCTCCTAATGATGTGATCTCGTTATCAATGACATCCAGTGTCCATAGTCAGGAAATCATGACTATCTGTTGATCAACGAGCTAGTCAACTAGAGGCTCACTAGGGACATGTTGATGTCTGTTATTCACACATGTATTACGATTTCCAGATAACACAATTATAGCATGAATAAAGACAATTATCATGAACAAGGAAATATAATAATAATGCTTTTATTATTGCCTCTAGGGCATATTTCCAACAGTGGTTAGCATCCTCAACGGTGCCAAAGATGGGGCACATTCCATCACCCGGGCCATTCCGCTTGAGGACCTCAACACCAGAGGGGAGCCGGCCACGGATCCATTACCATAGGAAGATCCTGATCTTCAGCGGGAGACGGATACCCCAGATCAAGCTAAATGGTTCCGGGGCCGACGAGGGTGCAATGGCACCGTATAAGGACTTCATGGAGAAACGCCCAGAAGGCTCGAGGTGCCAGGACAGGACGTCCCGGTCCTCCGCCACCTCCATCGGCAGCAGAGCAATGTCCTGGAGGAGGGAGTCCCAGGCGGCCACCTCAGGGGGACCAAACGGGCGCCGGAAGGCGAGACGCCCTAAGTCAATAAGGGCCGTCTCGACCGAGACTCGAGGGTCAACCGCAATGGCAAATAGCTCAGGGAAACGCACCACCAGGGGGGCGTCCCCTAGCCAACGGTCGAACCAAAATAGGGTCGAGGCTTCGGAGCCAACAGATATAGAGGTGCCAATGCGTAGTACGGGCAGGAGTTGGATCACAGACTGCCAGAATTGGGAACCGCCCGTACGTTGGCAAAAGGCAAGAGGCTGGCCACGAAGGTATTTATTGCGGATGATGGTGAGCCAGAGGCCTCCCTCCCTATTGGCAATACGCCACATCCAGCGAGTCAGGAGGGCAATGTCCATGTGTCGGGAAGAGAGGATCCCAAGGCCCCCTGGTCTTTGGGCTTGCAAATGTCGGACCAGCCCACCATGTGGTACTTCTATTTGCCATCCTCGCCAGCCTAGAAGAACCTCGATTGGTATTTGTCCATCTCCTGGTGGAGGGTCTCATGAAGGCAGTAGAAGCTCAAGAGGAACCAGAGGAGGCTCGCCAGCGAGGAATTGATAAGGATCACCCTGGCGGCCTTCGACAGCCAGTGGCCCCTCCAGGGTTCAACCCTGTGTTGCATCCTAGTCACCGTCGGTCGAAGATCCGTGACGGTGAGTCTAGAGTCACTAATGGGCACCCCCAAGTAAGTGGTGGGGAAGGTGCCTAGGCGGCAGTTAAGCCGGTCAGCAATGGACAAGGCTTCATCCGGGTTGTAGCCAAGGACCATCACTTTGCTCTTGTCGAAGTTAATGGTCAGTCCGGACATTTGTTGGAAGCATAGAAGAAGGAACTTTAGGTTGGCGATGTCGGAAGTGGAGCCTTCAACCATGATAATGGTGTCGTCCGCATACTGGACGAGGGAGACCCCTCCCACACCAACAAGGTGAGGAACCACGCCCCGAATATGGCCGCAGGCCTTGGCCTTATCCAGGATGACAGCAAGGGCATCGAGCACTATGTTAAAGAGAAATGGGGAGAACGGGTCTCCTTGGCGCACCCCGCATAAGGTGGGGAAGTAGGGACCGATCTCACCGTTGATGTTGACCGCCGTCTGGCCGCAGGTGACGAGTTGCATAACCCGTGTCACCCAGCGGTCGTCGAAGCCTTTCCGAAGCAAAACTTCCCAAAGGAAGGGCCAGTGAACCATGTCATAGGCCTTATGGAAGTCGAGCTTAAGGAACACCGCGCGGAGGTGTTTCGCTCGAACTTCGTGGAGGACTTCGTGGAAGACTAACACCCCATCCAAAATATATCGGCCTTGTATGAAGGCAGACTGGTTGGGGTGGGTAATAGAATCTGCAAGCAGGGTCACCCTATTGGCGTACCCCTTGGCCAGGATCCTGAAGATCACGTTGATCACGGTGATGGGACGAAACTGGCGGATATCCGAGGCCCCAGGGACTTTGGGGATGAGGGTAATGATCCCATAGTTCAGGCGCCCCAGGTCCATGGTCCCAGAGAAGAACTCATCGAAGAGGGCCATGACCTCCGGCTTAATGGTCTGCCAGAATGTTTTAAAGAACAAAACCGACAGTCCATCCGGGCCCGGGGCCGAGGAGCGGTTCATTCCTTTGATCGCCGTAAGGACTTCCTCCTCCGAGAAAGGTGCCACTAGAGTGCCATTGGCCTCGGCGGAGACAAGCTGGTCTCCCGACCAGGTATCGGGGGCCAGTGTAGCCCCACCCCGAGGGGTGGGGGTAAAAAGGGCTTTATAAAAGCCATCTACGTGCGCGCGGATGTCCGATGGACGAACAAGCTGAGTGTCGTCCGTCCACAAGGAATGAATGGAGTTGCGGTGCCGCCGGCCGTTGGCAATCGCCTGGAAGTAGGCCGTGTTGGCGTCGCCCTGAAGTACCCAACGTTGGGTGCCGCGCAACCTCCAGTAGGCCTCCTCGTCAGAGTAGATGGCCGAGAGCTGGTCCTCGAGATCATTTCGCAACATCCACTCATCTGGGGAGATCCCGGACATGTCTGCCCGGGCGTCCAGGGCCTGGATATCGCTTAAGATGGCCTTCTTGCGCTCACGAATATCCCGGCCAAGATTCGCACCCCAGCCCTTCATAAACTGGCGGGCTAGCTTGGCACGAAACTGCCAGGAGTCCACCGCGGACATGGAGCGGTGGGGGGAGACGCGCGCGCCGGCCCACTTGGCCGCAACCGCCTCGCGGAACCCGGCTTGGTTGAGCCAGAAT
>NC_041390.1:191802240-191805507 GCF_002162155.2 Triticum dicoccoides
ATCCGCCATGGAGAGGAGGAGGGGGACATGGTCAGATCCGATCCTGGTAATAGCCTGAACTGAGGCCAGGGGGCATCAAAGCTCCCAGTCCGGGGAAACTAAGACGCGGTCCAGGACAGACTGCGTCGGGTTCCCCTGGCGGTTAGTCCAGGTGAATCGAGGCCCCGTGCGCTCTAGCTCACGGAGGCCAAGCTCCGCGATGCAATCGTTAAACAACTGCATCCGGGGGCGATTAACCCGGTCGTTATTCTTCTCATCCGGGGAGCGGATGAGGTTAAAGTCCCCTCCCACCACAATGGGAAGAGAAGACGCAGAGACCTTCTGCTGCAGCTCGGCGAGGAATGTCAGGGAGCGGCTGTGATCCGCCGGTCCGTAGACGATGATGACCTCCCATTTAAAGTTGAGCGCACGCTCGAAGATCTCCATACTGACGAAGAATTCGCCCCGATCCATACCTCCCACCTCAAAGGTGGCATCCTTAACACCTAACAGGATGCCACCTGAGTGGCCATTGTTCCCACTAGAAGGGAGCCAATGCCACGCGAACAGGTGGGAGCTAAGCCCGTCAAGCTCGGGGAGGCAAAAGTCCGTGCGCATGGTTTCCTGAATGGCTATGATGTCAATGTGCTCGTCCCGGATGTACTCAACAAGCTGGCGGCGACGGCCGTCATGGCCGAAGCCGCGAATGTTCCAGAAAAGGGCGCGCATCTAAACCGCCATGGAGGGGCTGCTTGACCCCAGGACGGTGGAAGAACTGCGGGCTCGAAGAGCGGCAGTGCGGGAGTGAGTGCGGCCCCGAATCTCCTCGGTCGGCAACTCCGAAGGCTGGGGTGCCGGGGTGTGGAGGAGGCGTGCCCGTGTCTCGGCAAGTTTCCCATCGAGAATCTCACGGGCCTGAATATCCGCAATCAGCTCCAAAGGGGGGCCAACCTCCCCCCTGAAAACTATGGCCGAGTCAAGGTCCACCTTGGCAAGGCGGCCAAGTGGAACGGCTTCGAGAGCAGAGAAAGAGCAACTGGAAGAACTAGAAGGGATGTCGGTCGCACCTGTCTCGAGGTTTCGGGCCGCAGCCCGGATCTTAGCCCGCTCGGAGATGGATGGCGCCGGGAGGCCGGCCGGGCGGTCCGCGTCGAGCCGGGCGCTGCGGCGGGAGGCCGTCACCGGGGTCGACAAGGCCCGAGCCCGGCGGACGTAGGACACCGAACGAGGCGGGTGAGGGGCGACGGGGGTGACCACCTCCCCGGAGGTCACCAGCAGCAGGCGAGTCGGGGAAGCAGACGCCGGGGGGATCAGATAGGCACCAGACACCGCCTGAGGGGAGGGCGGGTCCAGGGCCGGTGGATCCAGGACCGGCGCGTCGACCACTAGGGCCGAGGGATGGCCGGGGGGGAGGCGGGTGGTGGCTGCGCATCCGCCCCAGATGGGTCCAACAGGGGGGACCCGAGGGGGGAGGCACCAACGATGGCGAGGCCGGAGGCAGCAGAAGTGCCGAGGTCGGAGACGGGGGGTCCGTGGCCACCACAGGAAGAGCACACGGCAAGCGCGGCGAAGATGCCGGGAGGACTAGGAGGCTGACGCTGGAGATGTCGCTGAACTCGGCCGAGGAGGAGGGAGAGGGGGCAGGCAGCGTGGAGGTGGCGGCCTCGGAGGGGAGGGCCAAACCACGCGACCGGCCCGCACCCGAGTCTCCCCGCCCCAGGGGAGGAGAGGGGTCCCGAGAGGGGGAGCGGCTGCGGCCGGAGTGCTCGTCGTCGTCCTCCAAGTCCTCGTGGCGGGAGGGGCGCGGCCGGCGGTAGTGGGAATCATCGCGGGAGTCCGCGCCGCCCCCACCGAAGTGATCTGCAGCAAAGTGGGGAGGACGGCCGATGTGGTTGTGGGGCTCGGGGTAGATCTTGAGGTCGAATCCCTGGTCATTGAAGAACACTCGAACTGTGGCACGGAGGGTGGAGGAGTCCAGACACTTGACCTTGACGCGGACCTCCTCCTCCTTGCGGAGAGAGAGCTCGTCCACCACCACCACCTTGCCCAGGAGCTTAGACATGCTCCGGATCACCTTCTCAGAGCGGGCGATGTCGGGGAGGCCCGCTATGAGAATCCAAGCGGTGTCCAGCACGACAACCGCCTTGGGATCCAACAGGGGCTCAGAGATGTTGACGACGAGCTTGTTGAGGGCGAGGATGATGTCGTCGCTACGTGTGCAGAGGCCCAGGCTGAGAGCGTCGGGGAAGACCACGGTGAAGGAGCTGTCCAAGGTCGGGGTCACCTACCAGTCCCAGACACGACGGCAGAGGTGGTTAAGCTCCGCCTCGATCATCTCAGGCGAGGCAACCCCGGCCCGCACGATGGACACGATAGCAAGGAGCGAAGGGGACGGAGGGAGGACGTCTTCCACCTCGATGTGGAAGAATCCGAGGCCCTCGATGCCGTGGCCGTACATCATGAGCTCCCCAGTCATCGGACGGTCGGGGCAGAGGACCGCGGGATGGCCTGATTCCTTGCAAAGGTAGCACATCGACGGGTTGGGGAAGTCAACCTGGAAGTGGCCAGCCTCACCATAGTTGAAGCATGGAGGAAGGTCACGGGGGGCCTCAGAGATGAGCGCGCCCAAAGACGCGGGTGCGAGAACCGCGTTAGCGGGGGTGCGGGCAGCACCCCGCTTCTTCTTCTTGGCGCCTTGGCGGCCACGGGCCCCGGGGCCCCCACTGCCCGGAGGATGGCTCGGCTGGGACCGAGGAGGCTGGTATCGGTGGGTGGCCGCAGTGTCAGAGGGCTCAGCGCGAGGAGGGGGCGACGCGGGCTGCTCATGGCGACGAGCGGGCGAAGGTGAGCTGGGCCGGTCCCGACGGCTTTCCCGAGGGGAGGGGGGAGAGCCGGCGGTCGGTCCGCGCCGGGGAGCGGCTCGTGGTGCGTCCGGGCGAGAGACAGTCGTGGCGGGGCGGCGAGCGACGGGTGTTGCGGGGCGGCGAGCGATGGGACTCGAGGCATCGCGGGGAGGCGACCGGCGGGCCTCTCAGGAGGGGAACCGGCGAGGATCCCGTGGCGGGGACCGGTGCGAGTCACGCGTAGGAGCCCGACGCCCGTCGGAGCCGTTGCGACTGGCCAGCTGACGGCGGAGGTCGGCCTCGCGCCGCTGGCCCTCCGGCGAGGCGCGGCCCGGCGGGCGAGGGTCCTTTAGGGGGCGTTTGGGGCGTCCCGAACCGTCCCCCCAGGAGCGCGTCATGGGGCCGGACGGCGGCGTCGCAGGGGGCGTCGCAGGGTGGGGAGGGG
>NC_041390.1:191805898-191806543 GCF_002162155.2 Triticum dicoccoides
CCGGCGGCGGCGGGAGAGGGGGACGGAGGGCGCTAGGTCTGGTATCGGGGGGGAGGCGAGGCCGCAAAGGGAAACCCTTCGGGAGGCAAATGCCTCCCCGGACCGGGGGAAGCTGGGCCGAGGCCACTGGGCCGCCACGTGAAGGTAGGACCGGCCCGTAGATCGCAGGCCTCGTGCTCGGGCCGGCCACGCTAGGAGGGGGGAAGGGAGCAGGCCCAGCTGACGGCCAGGGCCCGACAAGGCGAGGCCCAGCCCAGGTGCCAACCCCTCACCCCCAGCTAGGGTTCCAGCCGCCGCCCCCAGCGACAAGGACGCGGCGGACGGCCGGGCCGGCGGGCGAGGGCCGCGAGGCGGCAGGGGGACGGAGTGCGGCAGACCCGGGAGGAGCCGAAGAAGGCGATGAAGGGTCGGAACGGAGCGCGTTGGGAATGCAGCGGTAGCCGGCGGTCGAGGGCGACGGCGGGGCGACCGACCGACGCGGGGCGGGCCAGGTGGGGACCTTCTAGGAGGCCAGGGCAGGTCCTCGGTCCGCCCGACCAGCCACGCCCCAACCGGAGGGGCGCCGACGGCGATGGCCTTCCCCAATCCCAGCCCCAAAGGCCGCACCTTTCCCCACGGTCACCGGCGAGGCGCGCGGCAACCGGC
>NC_041390.1:191806645-191810332 GCF_002162155.2 Triticum dicoccoides
GCACGTCCGGGCAGCCGAACTCCAACCCCCGGGAGTAAGGCCGCCGGCAGAGCGTGGCGGCGTGGGGTGAGCCGGAGCGGGCGGGGGAACGCGGTCACGGCGCTCGACCGGCCGGCCCGCGGCGCGGTCGGCGTCCTCCGCCGAGTCCGCCCAAACCACCCGCCCGGGAGGTTCAGGGGACGGGAGGGGAGGGGCCGACGGGGAGGAGGGAGCAGCGGGGGAGGCGGAGCCACAACAGAAGGGGCCGCCGACGGCGAGGGGGGCTCGGCCGGGGTGGCGGCCAGCGGGGCGGCGGAGGGGCCCGAGTCGCCAGAGCCCGCGCCTTCCATCATAGCCCTCTCGCACCCTAATTCCTTGCACCATGGAAATGCTGGATAACAGAAGGAGTGCAGCCCTTGAACCAGTCTAAGATTGGTTTTAATCGGTTTGGCTACATGGTCAAGAAGCATGCAGAAGGTAAAGGAAAGCTGGGATTACAAGACTCCATGTGTGGATGGCAACCAACGTGTTGATTTCAATAAAGAAAAGACCTGACACATATGCATCTTTGTTTGGAAAGAACAGACATGCGTGCCTAAATTACCGCGCTACTTAGCCGGTTGTTAATTAGATTAGAATAATAGTCGGTTAGGATATTTAGAGAAGTATTAGTCATGTACGATTGGTTTAGGCCGGTCAGGCCAGTGCACTATTTATTCTTCCGTGTCGTAGCGTTAGAGGGAGGTTTTTTTGGGAGGTTGTTTTGGTTCTGGAACAGAGGAAAAGCAAGTCGGGGTATCTCCTCGTAGCGTGTTTTTGTCAAGGAGCTTTAATTATTGCTTTGTGTTTTTGGCGAGGGATTAGAGACGTCGTCTCTAGTTTGCTGCTAATCCGTGAAGGATCGTCCACGTACTTCCTTTTTCGGGTGTGCGTGTTGTTTTGGTGTTGATTGCATCTACAAGATCGCGAGCGCCACACTGTTTCAGGTGACACCGTACCGTGAAAGATTGGGCAAATTAATTGTATCATCGATTTTCTGTCGACGGTCGCATCACACTCTATCCACTCCCTCTCCGCACCACTTACTCTCTTGTTCCCCTTCCTCTCTAGATCCATATACTTCATCGGCGTCGCTCACTCTCCTCTCTCCGCCCTCGCCCCCACTACCAACAGAATCGGCAACCTCATCTCGCACCCCTCAACCCTTTCATCCCTCCCCCCTTCTCACCAAAATTAGTGCAGGGGGGGGGGGGGTCGAGAGACCAGACGCTTGCCTGATCCGCCCACAAACCGGCGAACAACATCACGCCATGGTCACCAACGCCGTCATGAAATGACAGGCTTCTTCCACCTCGATAGACTTGCTTGCGCACCAAGATATGAGAGGGGGCCTTCTACTTCTCCCTCGCTCATCACCCCTTTGGCCAAACCATGGATCAACCTTCCTCTACTTTGACCCATGCCATGGACCGAGCTCACTTCCCTGCTCAAGGTCATCTCTTCACCCCTTTCCTTGTGTGGCATATTGCACCGCTAACCCTCACCTTATCTCCCTCCCTTTCCTCCCACATCGAGACATGCATGTGTTTCTGCTCGGCCGCTTCACCTCACCACCGCCTTCATCTCCTTATACAATGTCATATCCGCCGCCTTCTACCAGCTGTAGAAGAGCGTGTTCGATTCTTGAACCTACAAAATATAAAATGCTGAGGTCAATAAGTATGAATTTCTCTTGTCCCTAGTACTATATTTTTATACATGCTTACTGCATAACCAACCTGTGTGTCATAGTGTACTGTGGACTTGCTGAGCTGTTCGACCTTGAGCTTGTCAGTTTGGCAGAGCACGTTCTTCGTCTTAACCTTCATCTGCAGCTTGGCATCGTGGATGGCGACAGCCTTGGCGGCCTCAACCTCGGCGACCTTGGCCTGCCAGTCCCAGCCTTCCCCTTCATGGCGAGGTCGGTCATTGAGGCGGCATTGTCAGCCTTCCTAGTGTTCTAAAACACCCGCACCTCCGCCTTGACCTTGGCCTTCTCCTTGAGCGCCTCGCCCTGCTGCCGCACAGAGAGCACCTTGTTCTCGGCGTCCACCTTGGCGGCGTTCTGGCATGTGAGGCCATCCCGCTCCACGAACGTCCACCTTGGCCCTGCTCGCTGCCTCTTGTTATGTCTTCTCGCCGAGGTAGGAGAAGTACTCATGCCCCGACACGTCCACCAGCTACTTCACGGTGGCATTGTAGATGAAGAGGCCGAATTGGTCCAGCTCCTTCTGCACGCTGCTGAACACCTCCTGCTTGAACTTTTTGGTGCAAGTGAAGAGCTCGTCCATGGTTAGCTGTGCCACCAGCATCCGGGTCTCACCCTCGATCAACCCTTTAGCCCTTCATCATGTCGTGCCCGTGGCTCCTACCGTACGAGTGCAATAACGTGATCAATTTCACGTGGAGTAGGAGCTTCGCTTCGACGGTGGGCAGGGCTGGACGTACCGCTCGTGGCTCAATCGGTGTTTGACACGCTCGATCATGGCTTGTTAGAGAAAATGGACGATCTGGTCTGCTAAAATCGGCCTGGAAAATTGTCAGTCCGATCCGGTCTGGTCTTCAAGCTGGATATAACTGAATATGACTGCTTTCAGTCGTGTTGGTGTGTTCACTTTCTGCACTTCTATTCAGTCGAACAGGAAATAGGAAGTACAAGAGAAACATGGCTTGATCCGAAAATTACAGCACCATTTGACAACAAACTGAACTTCATGTTTTTTCATAGTTATTCCGCTAATTACGGCAAGGCCCAAACACAAAAAAACATGGGCTCATGAAATTTTTTGCTATGGAAGGTTCATGGCTAACAGCCGCGCACTTGCCGCAGCACATCACCAACCTCATCGCTGGCGCTCCCTGTAACACCCCAGATATAACTTTCCCAATTGGTACTCCAACTCTTGCCGTTTCCGGCGTTAAGTTATATTTATTTCCTCGGGTTCGGGTTTTTGTCTCCGTGTGTTGTTATCGTTGTCATGCATCTCATATCATGTCATCATGTGCATTGCATTTGCATACGTGTTCGTCTCATGCATTCGAGTTTTTTCCCCGTTGTCCGTTTTGCATTCCGGCGCTTCGTTCTCCTCCGGTGGTTATTTCTACCTTTCTTTCGTGTGTGGGGATTAAACATTTTCGGATTGGACTGAGACTTGCCAAGCGGCCTTGGTTTACTACCGGTAGACCGCCTATCAAGTTTTGTATCATTTGGACTTCGTTTGATACTCCAACGGTTAACCGAGGGACCGAAAAGGCCTCGTGTGTGTTGCAGCCCAACACCCCTCCAATTTGGCCCAAAACCCACCTAACTCTGCTCCATCATCTAGAGCGTTCGATCACGATCGCGTGGCCAAAAACCGCACCTCATTTGGACTCTCCTAGCTCCTCCAATGTCTACATATAGACCCTTCCCCGAAATCCGGATCCCCCTCGTCAAACCCTAGATCCACCCCTCGCGCGCGCCGGACATTGTCCGCCGGCGCCGGACACGCCGCCGCCAGCCACCCATGCGCTGCCACGTGGCGCAGCCACCGCCTCCACCCCCGCGGCCCGCTAGGCCCAGGGACGGCCCCCGCGGCCCGAGCCACCGCGCCGCCTCCTCCCACGCTGCGCCGCCACCTTCCTCTCCTACGAGCCGCAGCCGCCGGCGTGAGCCACCGCAGCCGCCCC
>NC_041390.1:191811033-191851546 GCF_002162155.2 Triticum dicoccoides
CCGCCGCCTCCGCGCGCCGCCACCACCAGTCGCCGCCACCGCGCCTCCGGCCGCCTCCGCAACGCCGCCCCGCCGTGGCTCCCCGTCCGACTCCGGCCGCCGACGCCCCGTCTCCGGCGAGGTCCTCCCCGGCCATCCTCGGGCCGCGTGCCGCGATCCAGATCCGGATCTAGTGAACAGTGAACCCTAACTCGGAGGTTGAATTTTTCTCTAAGTCCCGAAAATCTCAGTCCAAGTGCTCATGTTCGTAGCTCCGTAACTTTGCATCCATAGCTCCGATTCATGCATATAGCATATCAAAATGTTCATCTCAGAGAGTACATCATTTCATTCCATTGCATCATTTTCATTTGAGTTCATCTTGATGCCCGAAATGCTGTTAGAAGAGGGCTACTTGAGATAATTGACAGATCTGCTACTCCGTTTAGCACTTTTGTCATTTTTGCCATGAGTAATGTGTGCAAGATATGCCCTGATGCTCTACATGTGTTTTGTTAAGGGTTTTGTCATCTTTCCAGAAGTGCAACCCATGTATTTTTGTGATGTGTATGGTGACTTGTGCAAGCTTGCAAAGTGGTGCACTTGCTAATTCTGTTTTCAGGGACTACTAAGTCCTGGAGCTGTTTATCTCATGATGCCATATGTTCTTGTTGTTTCCTAGTGATCCGTGCCTCTTTTGAGGATGATCAGTAAGGGAGTTTTGTTAATATTGTAGTGCTCTATCCATCCATGTCTTTGTTTGCAATTATGAAGCAACCTAGCTTGAGTCAATAGAGCTCTACTTTTGCTACTTTGTGAATCTGGGCAGATTGTCAACTTGTTTGCAATTTTGCCGGTGATGTTGTAGTTGATCCGTGCATGCTATGCTATTTTTCGTGCCATGTCTAGCTTGCATTTTGTGCCTTCTCTATGGGTGTATGCTTGTCTTGCCATGATTTGCACCATAGTTAGTGCATCGAGCTCGTAAACATGCCTACTTGAGTTATATTTCAGCATGTGTCAGTTTTCACTAAGTCTGAAAACTGGTTATGTTTTTGCTATGTTCACATGCTTGCAATTGTATTTTCTGATCCCTTTTGGCTCAAGGTCACTAAGGGATTTTTGTTAAGCTCTTTGAGTAGCTCCATGCCATGCTTTACTTTCTCATATTCAGATCCTGTAGCATGTAGTTTTGTTGCTCCGAAGAGAGCTACCTGGTCTGAAGTTCCAGACAAGTGTTAATTTCACCGAGTCTGAGAACTGTTTGTCATATGCATTTTTGTCATGCTTGTTTGAACCTGTTAATGGATGAATTGGCCGTATCTCAGTGCTAGATTTTTGTTAAGCATCTTGTATGCATCCCTGCGATGTATTTTGTTGTCTTGTTTGGGTGCTGTAGCATGTTCATCTCATTGCATTTAGATGCCTACTTGCTGTAAATCGCAGACCGGTGTCATATTCGAATCGCTTGCCATTTCCAAACCGTAACTCCGATTCCGGCATTCTTTATATCGTTTTCAAGCGATTTCATCCCATCTTTCCAGTGGAACACTTGGAATTCCATGTTGAGGCCAGGTTCATGCATTTCCTGTCATATCTTGCATTTTGCATCCCTTATCGCATCCCGCATAACATATCATCTTTGCATCGTGTTGTTTGAGTTTGCACGTGGTTGATTGTATCCTTGTTGCTTGTTTGTCTTGTTTGGGTAGAGCCGGGAGATGAGTTTGCTAACGAGGAGCCCGTTGAGTTTGCTTTTGAGGATCCAGTCAACTCTGACAACTGTGCAGGCAAGATGATCATACCCTCGAAATCACTACTATCTTTGCTATGCTGGTTTGCTCGCTCTTTTGTTGCCAATGCTACGATGCCTACCACTTGCTTGCAAGCCTCCCAAATTGCCATGTCAAACCTCTAACCCACCTTGTCCTAGCAAACCATTGATTGGCTATGTTACCGCTTTGCTCAGCCCCTCTTATAGCGTTGCTAGTTGCAGGTGAAGATTGGAGGCCGTTCCTTGTTGGAACATTTATTTACTTGTTGGGATATCATTATATTATCTTGTTATCTTAATGCATCTATACACTTGGTAAAGGGTGGAAGGCTCGGCCTCTCGCCTAGTGTTTTGTTTCACTCTTGCCGCCCTAGTTTCCGTCATATCGGTGTTATGTTCCCGGATTTTTTGCGTTCCTTACGCGGTTGGCTTATAATGGGAACCCCTTGATATTTCGCCTTGATTAAAGCTTTTCCAGCAATGCCCAACATTGGTCTTACCATTTGCCACCTAGCCTCTTTTTCCCTTGGGTTTCCGGAGCCCGAGGGTCATCTTATTTTAAACCCACCCGGGCCAGTGCTCCTCTGAGTGTTGGTCCAAACTAGAGTCCTGTGCAGCGCCCCCTTGGGGAAACTCGAGGTTTGGTTTTAGTTGTATGGAGAGCTCATCTGAGTGTGCCCTAAGAACGAGATATGTGCAGCTCCTATCGGGATTTGTCGGCACATTCGGATGGTGTTGCTGGTCTTGTTTTAACCAGTCGAAGTTTCTTGAATTACCGAGGTACCGAGTCTGATCGGAACGTCTTGGGAGGAGGTCTATTCCTTTGTTGACCGTGAGAGCTTGTCATGGGCTAAGTTGGGACTCCCTTGCAAGGATTGAACTTTCGAAAGCCGTGCCCGCGGTTATGGGCAGATGGGAATTTGTTAATGTCCGGTTGTAGATAACTTGAACCTTAATTAAATTAAAATGAATCAACTGAGTGTGATACCGTGATGGCCTCTTCTTGGTGGAGTCCGTGAAGTGTACACGGTGTTGGAGTAATGTTTGCGCAGGTTGCTCTCTAGTTTCTCGCTCGCGCTTTGCCTCCTCTTCTCGCTCTCTTTTGCGAATAAGTTAGCCACCATACTTGCTAGTCGCTTGCTGCAGCTCCACTTATATTTACCTTGCCATTCCTATAAGCTTAAATAGTCTTGATCGCGAGGGTGCGAGATTGCTGAGTCCCTGTGGCTCACAGATTACTATTACACCAGATGCAGGGCCTGATGATTCCGCTCCAGGAGACGCGTATGGGCTCAAGTGGGAGTTCGACGAAGACTCTCAACGTTACTATGTTTCCTTTCCCGATGATCAGTAGTGGTGCCCAGTTGGGGGTGATTGGGACCATGTCGCGTGTTGGGTTCTCTTTTATTTTGGCGCCATAGTCGGGCCATGAGTGTTTGGATGATGTAATGTTATTTATGTACTTGATTGACGTGGCGAGTGTAAGCCAACTATGTATTCTCCCCTTTATTACTCTTATTACATGGGATGTTGTGAAGATTGCCTAACTTGCGACATATGCCTTCAATGTGATTATGCCTCTAAGTCGTGCCTCGACACGTGGGAGATATAGTCGCATCGAGGGTGTTACACTCCCACATGTCCACCACCTCGCCACAGCACCCGCACACGCAACCCACCTCGCCGCTGCCCAGCACGTTGACGCCGGTGGTGGTTGGCCGGTCCAAATGGTGGCTCAATGAGGGACCGAACCAACCCGGACCATGTCACCTTGGTAGCGTCGCCGAGTTCCATGGTGGTCACCCGGGAACCGATGGTGAAGACGGCGGGCAGGACGAAGGGCGGCTTCTTGGAGCTCTACCAATACCCACGCCTTCTTCACCAGCGTTAAGTCCTCGATGCCTCAACCGGTGATGGCCAGGTACTACGATGCGTACGCGGCCATGAAGCTCGCCGTTGACTGTTTTTCCGGATGTACCGTTAGGTTTTCTTTCCTTCTTACCTACATAGGACATAGGACTGTTGACCGATCAAAGGAAATAAATAGAACCTATCAGTACATATAGCAAAAATGCCCGTGCGATGCAACAGACCTATCAAACTTGTTTTTACGTGATCTCTGTTGTATGTTCTTTCTCTATTCCAAAATTCCACTCACCCGAGTAAGAAGTATTTCACTGTCTTATGCAAGTAATTCAGTGCATACATATGCTACTCGTTCGTAATTGCAACCTGAACAGAGTAAAAAAATCGGTTCGGTGCATGGATGGATTGATGGGAACACACTGTCTAATGAAAAGGATAAGAATCACATTGGCATGCATAGGTGATTTGAAATTTTAAAAATATAACATCTACATCTGCGCATCATGAGGAACAATTCCAGAGAAAAAAATTGATCCAGTCAAGTGTATCTTTGGATATTTCATTATCCACTTAGGCCACGTGGTGCACATCATCCTGATGCATGGGTGTGCCTCGGCCCTTACATTGCAAATGTTATTATTGCAGGAAGAGCACACATTCATAAGCTAACGGTTTCACAATGCGTCCTTGCTGATAGTAATTGAACCAAATGAAACAATGAACAAGCAGATTGATTAAGGAATTCTAGGTAATACTTCATGCCGTACGCATTGGCTCAAAAAGTTAATTTGTGAGTAACAAAAAAAGGCCTAGAAGAATAGTTCTACCTAAATAAAGTTTACTGCTGCACATGAGCGGATCCACACGAAGCAGGGGGTGGAGCAGGCCGGTAACCAGGGGAAGGAGCAGAGTGGGAGAAGATTTACACCGCCGTCTCCACTGGATATGGTGTCTCCCCCGCATCTGTGGAGGCGTCGCGGCTCCGCCTTGGATGGTGCTTGTGGCTATGGTGAAGAGGAGGGGCGACGCATGGGCGAAGAGGCAGGCGGTGCTCGTGGCCAAAACGTGGGTCGTTCGAGCTGCGGGGCGGAGGAGGGGATCGCCGGGAGGCGGCGGCGGCGTCCAGGTAGGGAAGTCGAGGTAGGGCGCTCTGTTTTTTTAGGGGAATTTCTTGTGAAAATAACGTGTGACGACAACGTAGCGAGCGGATCCCCTTAAAAAAGACGTAGCAAGCGGATTCCCTTAAAACTGGTAGGAATGGATACGATTGATGACGTTGATAAATAGTGGTGAATGTTGGCCTAATTTACTATCATCATGCATGGAAATAAATCATCAAGAACAAGAATACTTCCTATTACTACGCTCATAGGAAGCTTCATAATCTCTGCTACCAAACAGTTTCTGTCCAAACAAGGAAGGAAAGTTATGGACGTGATTCGGAAGGAAACAAACGTTATGAAGATTAATTAATTTAGATTTGATTTTTAGAGATTGATTGTGATTGATTCTTTTACATAAAGACATTAATAAATAATTTGCGTCAGTATGGAAAGTTCTGATCCGTTCAGTTTTTTTCTTTGTGTGAGAGGATGGCGTGAAAATAAACCGATGAAGTGTGGTGGAGGGGACGAAAAAAATCTACGAAAAAACCAGCGAAGGTGGGAGGAGGTACCAGAAAAAACCATGGGAGGTGGACGAAAAAATCCTGAAAGCGAGACTATCAACTACTCCATTAAAAATAGAGATTAATGTGTCGCCGCTCTCTGGATCAAACCCCTTCGCCTCGCTCCGTCCCACGTATCTCTATTCAAGCAGGAAAATAGGAAACTTTTTATCACCTTTCTTTTCTATTTGTTCTCTACCAAATCACCGATAGAGCCTCCCCTAAAGAAAACAAACGCCCCACCCCTTTTCTAACTCCCGAGCGAGGGTATCCTGCTCGCGCGCCCGCCGCTGCCGCCATCCTTGCGCTAGCCGAGACCTCCCTCCCCTATGGAGACCAATGTGCAGTTGTGCGTTGGGACCGACACTATCGTCGCCAAGACGGAGATCAAGAAGCTCCAGTCCAGCATCCAGGCGCAGGTGGGCCCCAAGATTGCAGGGTGCCGCGTGATCAAGGTGGAGGCACACCAGATCCCGGAGCACCCGCGCCCGTGCCGCGTGGCCCTGGTCAGCGACGCGGCGGGACACGTGACCCGGTGCTCCGGCGAGGGCATCTACTTCACGGCCAAGTCCGGGCAGCTTTGCGTGTAGGCGATGGGTGCTGGCCAAGGAACGGCAGCTGAAGAGCGCGGTGACGGAGGCCGGGATCAGGCACGGGTACCTGCGGCGGTGGGACAATGAGTTCGTGCTGACGTTCAGAATCTTGGACCTGCTCCAGCGCTTGTTCTCTGGCGAAAACACGAGACGCGAGGCGCTGGTGGTCGGCTGTGGCGGATGTTCGACTGCCACCTGCATAAGCGGATGGCGCCCGACGAGCCGTGGGCCGACCTCCAGCTAGTGTGGCGCACCACAGGCAGCATGGTTCGATACAACATCCTCGGCAAGGAGGTCCAGCGGCTCCAGCAGCTCGAGTATTTTCTCTGGAAAAAACCTTGATATGTTTCACATTAGGGCCAAGTTATTGTTGGCAGCACAGTAAACCTACATCCGATTAATGACATCCCTTATTTGGTTATTGTTGTTGGAAAAAATTTCTTATTTTGTTAGGATGATCATGCTTACAGTTAGGTGGTGGCAAAGATTTTTTAGTTCAGATTATAAGCTATCAAATTGTGTCCCTGTTATAACTACTAATCCATGTGCTGAATGGAGGCATCTTTTTACCATTCACATATTATACTGTCGTACGTACACCTCACTCTGTTTGTGAATTTTTACCACGCCTCACATAGGTTACAATCTTAACTCCATTTCATTAACAATTTTCTAAAGTTCTCATCATTGTTAGGATATTCATTTTGTCTGCCTCATTTAGCACGCAGAGTGCATATTGCTCTCCATGTTCAATACTCTGACCCGAACAACGATGTGATTTCAGGGACACACATGCAATTTCTCAATAGAGGTTTGATTTGTTTTTTCTTTATTTCTGTTTCATAACTCAGTTTTGGTATGGTCTTTGAACCTGACAATAGTTTTCTTATGGAGATGGTACTTGAGAATAGATTAGTACAGTGAATCCTTGGCTGCAGGCCAAGGTGTTCTGGCAGTGCAACTACGTGTTGCCCGTCGGCTCTAGCGGCAACAGGTCATGTTTGGCATCACTAGGACCTTCGTTAGCCTATCCCTGTGGGCAGTCCGTGGTAAGATGCGGCGAGGGTGCGTGTGGCGGAGCAATTGAGTAATTTGATCTTCAGTTCAAAGTCAATAAGAAGAGGTATGAGAATAACTTGTTGTACAACTTCGATAATTAGAAAAAAGGTTAATTTATGGTTGGTTGCAGATTGTACTTATGATGATGTGTGCTACTTCATTTGTATTAAATAGACCTCCCATCCCATTTTTTAGACATGGAGCTATTTTTAGTTTATTTTTTCGAAGGAGGGTAAACCTACTTGCAAGGAAAATTTGCTTGTTATGTTTTCGAGTCAAACGATAGAACAATTATTGCTAACTTTTTTATACACATTTTGTGTAGCTAAGTTGTTGATCGAGCGATGTTGATGGTCATGCTGGAACATGTTTAATTTTTAGGAATGCATCCATGGTCAAGTTTCCATAGACTTGCTAAAGTTAAAGGAAGATTTCCAAACGATGGTGAACTTCAAATAATGTTGTTTTTTCGCCTTTGAACTCATCAAGTTTCGGTGTATGTTTTTCTGCTATTTTGCTTGACCTTAACATAAAATATCTTTCAATAGGGAAAAGGTAACTCCTAATTGTTGTAGTTTCTCACTTGTCATGAAGGTGGTCTATGTTTTTTTGTTGTTATTGTGCTAGGCATTATGGAAGGTGATGTTAATGAAGGAAATATGCCCTAGAGGCAATAATAAAGTTATTATTTATTTCCTTATATCATGATAAATGTTTATTATTCATGCTAGAATTGTATTAACCGGAAACATAATACATGTGTGAATACATAGACAAACAGAGTGTCACTAGTATGCCTCTACTTGACTAGCTCGTTGATCGAAGATGGTTATGTTTCCTAACCATAGACATGAGTTGTCATTTGATTAACGGGATCACATCATTAGGAGAATGATGTGATTGACTTGACCCATTCCGTTAGCTTAGCACTTGATCGTTTAGTATGTTGCTATTGCTTTCTTCATGACTTATACATGTTCCTATGACTATGAGATTATGCAACTCCCGTTTATCGGAGGAACACTTTGTGTGCTACCAAACGTCACAACATAACTGGGTGATTATAAAGGTGCTCTACAGGTGTCTCCAAAGGTACTTGTTGGGTTGGCGTATTTTGAGATTAGGATTTGTCACTCCGATTGTCGGAGAGGTATCTCTGGGCCCTCTCGGTAATGCACATCACTTAAGTCTTGCAAGCATTGCAACTAAATGAGTTAGTTGCGGAATGATGTATTACGGAACGAGTAAAGAGACCTGCCGGTAATGAGATTGAACTAGGTATTGAGATATCGATTATCGAATCTCGGGCAAGTAACATACCGATGATAAAGGGAACAACGTATGTTGTTATGCGGTCTGACTGATTAAGATGTTTTCCGACAAGTTCAAGGAGTTGACTGCGATGAGACTTTCTCACTCGTAGCGATGCTAAGAGTATGTTAGAATTATATTAGCAATTATTGCATTATTTGTGAAATCTTGCAGATAGGATGCCAAAAACCATTGTTTCCTCGACGATTTTTGAGGAAAGGTTGTATGTGATACAACCGGAAGGTTTTGTTAATCCTGAAAGATGCTAATAAGTATGCAAAGCTCCAGCAATCCTTCTAAGGACTGGAGTAAGCATCTCGGAGTTGGAATGTATGCTTTGATAAGATGATCAAAGTTTTGGGTGTATACAAAGTTTATGAGAAACTTGTATTTCCAAAGAAGTGAGTGGGAGCACTATAGAATTTCTGATAAATATATGTTGACATATTGTTGATCAGAAATGACGTAGAATTTCTGGAAAGCATATAGGGTTATTTGGAAAGTATTTTTCAATGGAAAGCCTGGATTAAGCTACTTGAACATTGAGCATCAAGATCTATAAGGATAGATCAAAATTCTTAATGGTACTTTCAAATGAGCACATACCTTGACATGATCTTGAAGGTGTTCAAGATGGACCAGTCAAAAAAGGAGTTCTTGCCTGAGTTGTAAGGTATGAAGTTAAGACTTAAAGCTCGACCACGGCAGAAGAAAGAGGAAGGACGAAGGTCGTCCCCTATGCTTTTGTCATAGGCTCTATACGGTATGCCATGCTATGTACCGCACCTGAAATGTGCCTTGCCATGAGTCAGTCAAGGAGTACAAGAGTGATCCAAGAATGGATCACAAGACAGCGGTCAAAGTTATCCTTAGTAACTAGTGGACTAAGGAATTTTCTCGATTATGGAGGTGGTAAAAGAGTTCGTCGTAAAGGGTTACGCCGATGCAAACTTTGACACTAATCCAGATTATTCTGAGTAGTAAACTAGATTCGTATAGTAGAATAGTTATTTGGAATAGCTCCAAATGTAGCGTAGTAGTTGCATCTACAAGATGACATAGAAATTTGTGAAGTACATACAGATCTGAAAGATTCAGACCCGTTGACTATAACATCTCTCACAAGCATAACATGATCAAACCCAGAACTCATCGAGTGTTAATCACATGGTAATGTGAACTAGATTATTGACTCTAGTAAACTCTTTGGGTGTTAGTCACATGGGGATGTGACCTTGAGTGTTAGTCACATAGCGATGTGAACTGGATTATTGACTCTAGTGCAAGTGGGAGACTGTTGGAAATATGCCCTAGAGGCAATAATAAATTGATTATTATTATATTTCCTTGTTCATGATAATCGTTTATTATCCATGCTAGAATTGTATTGATAGGAAAGTCAGATACATGTGTGGATACATAGACAACACCATGTCCCTAGTAAGCCTCTAGTTGACTAGCTCGTTAATCAATAGATGGTTACGGTTTCCTAACCATGGACATTGGATGTCATTGATAACGGGATCACATCATTAGGAGAATGATGTGATGGACAAAGACCCAATCCTAAGCCTAGCACAAGATCATGTAGTTCGTATGCTAAAGCTTTTCTAATGTCAAGTATCATTTCCTTAGACCATGAGATTGTGCAACTCCCGGATACCGTAGAAGTGCTTTGGGTGTGCCAAACGTCACAACGTAACTGGGTGGCTATAAAGGTACACTACAGGTATCTCCGAAAGTGTCTGTTGGGTTGGCACGAATCGAGACTGGGATTTGTCACTCCGTGTAAACGGAGAGGTATCTCTAGGCCCACTCGGTAGGACATCATCATAATGTGCACAATGTGATCAAGGAGTTTATCATGGGATGATGTGTTACGGAACGAGTAAAGAGACTTGCCGGTAACGAGATTGAACAAGGTATCGGGATACCGACGATCGAATCTCGGGCAAGTGTCGTACCGATAGACAAAGGGAATTGTATACGGGATTGATTAAGTCCTTGACATCGTGGTTCATCTGATGAGATCATCGTGGAACATGTGGGAGCCAACATGGGTATCCAGATCCCGCTGTTGGTTATTGACCGGAGAGTCATCTCGGTCATGTCTGCATGTCTCCCGAACCCATAGGGTCTACACACTTAAGGTTCGGTGACGCTAGGGTTATAGAGATATTAGTATGCGGTAACCCGAAAGTTGTTCGAAGTCCCGGATGAGATCCCGGACGTCACGAGGAGTTCCGGAATGGTCCGGAGATAAAGATTTATATATGGGAAGTCTTGTTTTGGTCGTCGGAAAAGTTTCACGCATTATCGGTATTGTACCGGGAGTGCCGAAAGGGGTCCGGGGGTCCACCAAGGGGGTCCACCTGCCCCGGGGGGCCACATGGGCTTTAGGGGTGTGCGCCTTGGCCTATATGGGCCAAGGGCACCAGCCCCAAGAGGCCCATGCGCCAAGAGATAAGGGAAAGGAAGAGTCCTAAAAGGGGAAGGCACCTCCTAGGTGCCTTGGGGAGGAGGGACTCCTCCCTGGCCGCACCCTTCCTTGGAGGAAGGGCCAAGGCTGCGCCCCCCTCTCCCTTGGCCCTATATATAGTGGGGGAAAGGGAGGGCAGCCGCACCTAAGCCTTGGCGCCTCCCTCTCCCTCCCATGACACATCTCCCTCCTGCCGCAGCGCTTGGCGAAGCCCTGTTGGAATCCCGCTACTTCCACCACCACGACGTCGTGCTGCTGGATCTCCATCAACCTCTCCTCCCCCCTTGCTGGATCAAGAAGGAGGAGACGTCGCTGCTCCGTACGTGTGTTGAACGCGGAGGTGCCGTCCGTTCGGCGCTAGGATCATCGGTGATTTGGATCACGACGAGTACGACTCCATCAACCCCGTTCTCTTGAACGCTTCCGCGCGCGATCTACAAGGGTATATTGATCCACTCCTCCCTCGTTGCTAGATGACTCCATAGATAGATCTTGGTGACACGTAGGAAAATTTTGAATTTATGCTACGTTCCCCATCAGTGGCATCATGAGCTAGGTCTATGCATAGTTACTATGCACGAGTAGAACACAAAGTAGTTGTGGGCGTTGATTTTGTTCAATATGCTTACCTTTACTAGTCCAATCTTGATTCGGAGGCATTGTGGGATGAAGCGGCCCAGACCGACCTTACACGTACTCTTACGTGAGACTGGTTCCACCGACTGACATGCACTAGTTGCATAAGGTGGCTAGCGGGTGTCTGTCTATCCCACTTTAGTCGGATCGGATTCGATGAAAAGGGTCCTTATGAAGGGTAAATAGCAATTGGCATATCACGTTGTGGTTTTTGCGTAGGTAAGAAACGTTCTTGCTAGAAACCCATAGCAGCCACGTAAAACATGCAAACAACAATTAGAAGACATCTAACTTGTTTTTGCAGGGTATGCTATGTGATGTGATATGGCCAAAGGATGTGATGAATGATATATGTGATGTATGAGATGATCATGTTCTTGTAATAGGAATCACGACTTGCATGTCGATGAGTATGACAACCGACAGGAGCCATAGGAGTTGTCTTAATTTATTTATGACCTGCGTGTCAACATAAACGTCATGTAATTACTTTACTTTATTGCTAACCGTTAGCTGTAGTAGTAGAAGTAATAGTTGGTGAGGCAACTTCATGGAGACACGATGATGGAGATCATGATGATGGAGATCATGGTGTCATGCCGGTGACGATGATGATCATGGAGCCCCGAAGATGAAGATCAAAAGGAGCAATATGATATTGGCCATATCATGTCACTATTTGATTGCATGTGATGTTTATCATGTTTATACATCTTATTTGCTTAGAACGACGGTAGTAAATAAGATGATCCCTCACTAAAATTTCAAGAAGGTGTTCCCCCTAACTGTGCACCATTGCGAAAGTTCGTCGTTTCGAAGCACCACGTGATGATCGGGTGTGATAGATTCTTACGTTCGAATACAACGGGTGTTGACGAGCCTAGCATGTACAGACATGGCCTCGGAACACATGCGAAACACTTAGGTTAACTTGACGAGCCTAGCATGTACAGACATGGCCTCGGAACACAAGAGACCGAAAGGTCGAGCATGAGTCGTATAGAAGATACGATCAACATGAAGATGTTCACCGATGTTGACTAGTCCGTCTCACGTGATGATCGGACACGGCCTAGTTGACTCGGATCATGTAATCACTTAGATGACTAGAGGGATGTCTATCTGAGTGGGAGTTCATAAGATGAACTTAATTATCCTGAACATAGTCAAAAGGTCTTCACAAATTATGTCGTAGCTCACGCTTCAGTTCTACTGTTTAGATATGTTCCTAGAGAAAATTTAGTTGAAAGTTGATAGTAGTAATTATGCGGACTAGGTCCGTAAACTGAGGTTTGTCCTCATTGCTTCATAGAAGGCTTATGTCCTTAATGCACTGCTCAGTGTGCTGAACCTCGAACGTTGTCTATGGATGTTGCAAACATCTGACATACACATTTTGATAACTACGTGATAGTTCAGTTAAACGGCTTAGAGTTGAGGCACCGAAGACGTTTTGAAACATCGCGAAACATATGAGATATTTCGAGGGCTGAAATTGGGATTTCAGGCTTGTGCCCACGTCAAGAGGTATAAGACCTCCGATGATTTTCTTAGCCTGCAAACTAAGGGAGAAAAGCTCAATTGTTGAACTTGTGCTCAGATTGTCTGAGTACAACAATCGCTTGAATCGAGTGGGAGTTGATCTTCCAGATGAAATAGTGATGGTTCTCCGAAGTCATTACCACCAAGCTGCTTGAGCTTCGTGATGAACTATAATATATCAGGGACATATATGATGATCCTTGAGATATTCGCGATGTTTGACACCACAAAAGTAGAGATCAAGAAGGAGCATCAATTGTTAATGGTTGGTGAAACCACTAGTTTCGAGAAGGGCAAGGGCAAAAAGGGATGCTTCATGAAACGGCAAATCAGCTGCTGCTCTAGTGAAGAAACCCAAGGTTGAACCCAAACCCGAGACTAAGTGCTTCTGTAATAAAGGGAACAGCCACTGGAGCATAATTACCCTAGATACTTGGTAGATAAGAAGGCTGGCAAGGTCGATAGAAGTATATTGGATGTATTATGTTAATGTGTACTTTACTAGTACTCCTAGTAGCACCAGGGTATTAGATACCGGTTCGGTTGCTAAGTGTTAGTAACTCGAAATAAAAGCTACAAAATAAACGGAGACTAGCTAAAGGTGAGATGACGATATGTGTTGGAAGTATTTCCAAGGTTGATCAAATATCGTACGCTCCCTCTACCATCGAGATTGGTGTTTGCGTTGAGCATAGACATGATTGGATTATGTCTATCGCAATACGGTTATTCATTTAAAGAGAATAATGGTTACTCTGTTTATTTGAATAATACCTTCAATGGTCTTACACCTGAAATGAATGGTTTATTGAATCTCGATCGTAGTGATACACATGTTCATGCCAAAAGATAGTAATGATAGTACCACCTACTTGTGGCACTGCCATGTAAGTCATATCGGTATAAAACGCATGAAGAAGCTCCATGTTGATGGATCTTTGGGCTCACTTGTTTTGAAAGGTTTGAGACATGCGAACCATGTCTATTGGTGTATATGCATGAAGAAACTCCATGCAAATGGACCGTTTGGACTCACTTGATTTTGAATCACTTGAGACATGCAAATCATACCACATGGGCAAGATGACTGAAAGCCTCGTTTTCAGTAAAATGGAACTAGAAAGCAACTTGTTGGAAGTAATACATTTTGATGTGTGCAATCCAGTGAGTGCTAAGGCATCTAGTGGATATCGTTATGTTCTTACTTCACAGATGATTTGAGTAGATGTTGACTATATTTACTTGATGAATCACGAGTCTGAATTATTGAAAGGTTCAAGTAATTTTAGGGTGAAGTTGAAAGATCGTCGTGACAAGAGGATACAATATCTATGATATGATCATAGAGATGAGTATCTGAATTATGAGTTTGGCACAGAATTAAGACATTGTGGAAATTGTTTCACAACTAATACAGCCTGGAACACCGTAGTGTGATGGTGTGTCCGAACATCATAACTGCACCCTATTGGATATGATGCATACCATGATGTCTCTTATCGAATTACCATGATAGTTTATGGGTTAGGCATTAGAGACAACCACATTCACTTTAAATAGGGCACCATGTAATTCCAATGAGATGACACCATATGAACTATGATTTAGAGAAACCTAAGCTGTCATTTCTTAAAAGTTTGGGGTTGCGACGCTTATGTGAAAAAGTTTCAGGCTGATAAGCTCGAACCCAAAGCGGATAAATGCATCTTCATAGGACACCCAAAACAGTTGGGTATACCTCCTGTCTCAGATTCAAAAGCAATAAGGGATTGTTTCTAGAATCGGGTCCTTTCTCGAGGAAAAGTTTCTCTTGAAAGAATTGAGTGGGAGGATGGTGGAGACTTGATGAGGTTATTGAACCGTCTCTTCAACTAGTGTGTGGCAGAGCACAGGGAGTTGTTCCTGTGGCACCTACACCAATTGAAGTGGAAGCTTATGATAGTGATCATGAAACTTCAGATCAAGTCACTACCAAACCTTGTGGGATGACAAGGATGCATACTACTTCAGAGTGGTACGTAATCCTGTCTTGGAAGTCATGTTGCTAGACAACAATGAACCTATGAGCTATGGAGAAGCGATGGTGGGCCCGGATTCCGATAAATGGCTCGAGGCCATAAAATCCGAGAGAGGATCCATGTATGAAAACAAAGTGTAGACTTTGGCAGAACGGCTCAATGGTCGTAATGTTATTGAGTACAGATGGATTTTAAAAGGAAGACGGTCAATGATGGTAGGTATCACCATTAAGAAAGCTCGACTTGTCGTTAAGATGTTTTCCGACAAGTTCAAGGAGTTGACTGCGATGAGATTTTCTCACTCGTAGCGATGCTAAGAATCTGTTGGAATTATATTAGCAATTACTGCATTATTTGTGAAATCTTGCAGATAGGATGCCAAAAACCATTGTTTCCTCGACGATTTTTGAGGAAAGGTTGTATGTGATACAACCAGAAGGTTTTGTTAATCCTGAAAGATGCTAATAAGTATGCAAAGCTCCAGCAATCCTTCTAAGGACTGGAGTAAGCATCTCGGAGTTGGAATGTATGCTTTGATAAGATGATCAAAGTTTTGGGTGTATACAAAGTTTATGAGAAACTTGTATTTCCAAAGAAGTGAGTGGGAGCACTATAGAATTTCTGATAAATATATGTTGACATATTGTTGATCAGAAATGACGTAGAATTTCTGGAAAGCATATAGGGTTATTTGGAAAGTATTTTTCAATGGAAAGCCTGGATTAAGCTACTTGAACATTGAGCATCAAGATCTATAAGGATAGATCAAAATTCTTAATGGTACTTTCAAATGAGCACATACCTTGACATGATCTTGAAGGTGTTCAAGATGGACCAGTCAAAGAAGGAGTTCTTGCCTGAGTTGTAAGGTATGAAGTTAAGACTTAAAGCTCGACCACGGCAGAAGAAAGAGGAAGGACGAAGGTCGTCCCCTATGCTTTTGTCATAGGCTCTATACGGTATGCCATGCTATGTACCGCACCTGAAATGTGCCTTGCCATGAGTCAGTCAAGGAGTACAAGAGTGATCCAAGAATGGATCACAAGACAGTGGTCAAAGTTATCCTTAGTAACTAGTGGACTAAGGAATTTTCTCGATTATGGAGGTGGTAAAAGAGTTCGTCGTAAAGGGTTACGCCGATGCAAACTTTGACACTAATCCAGATTATTCTGAGTAGTAAACTGGATTCGTATAGTAGAATAGTTATTTGGAATAGCTCCAAATGTAGCATAGTAGTTGCATCTACAAGATGACATAGAAATTTGCGAAGTACATACGGATCTGAAAGATTCAGACCTGTTGACTATAACATCTTTCACAAGCATAACATGATCAAACCCAGAACTCATCGAGTGTTAATCACATGGTAATGTGAACTAGATTATTGACTCTATTTAACTCTTTGGGTGTTAGTCACATGGGGATGTGACCTTGAGTGTTAGTCACACAGCGATGTGAACTGGATTATTGACTCTAGTGCAAGTGGGAGACTGTTGGAAATATGCCCTAGAGGCAATAATAAATTGATTATTATTATATTTCCTTGTTCATGATAATCGTTTATTATCCATGCTAGAATTGTATTGATAGGAAATTCAGATACATGTGTGGATACATAGACAACACCATGTCCCTAGTAAGCCTCTAGTTGACTAGCTCGTTAAGCAATAGATGGTTACGGTTTCCTAACCATGGACATTGGATGCCATTAATAACGGGATCACATCATTAGGAGAATGATGTGATGGACAAAGACCCAATCCTAAGCCTAGCACAAGATCATGTAGTTCGTATGCTAAAGCTTTTCTAATGTCAAGTATCATTTCCTTAGACCATGAGATTGTACAACTCCCGGATACCGTAGGAGTGCTTTGGGTGTGCCAAACGTCACAACGTAACTGGGTGGCTATAAAGGTACACTACAGGTATCTCCGAAAGTGTCTGTTGGGTTGGCACGAATCGAGACTGGGATTTGTCACTCCGTGTAAACGGAGAGGTATCTCTGGGCCCACTCGGTAGGACATCATCATAATGTGCACAATGTGATCAAGGAGTTTATCATGGGATTATGTGTTACGGAACGAGTAAAGAGACTTGCCGGTAACGAGATTGAACAAGGTATCGGGATACCGACGATCGAATCTCGGGCAAGTGTCATACCGATAGACAAAGGGAATTGTATACGGGATTGATTAAGTCCTTGACATCGTGGTTCATCCGATGAGATCATTGTGGAACATGTGGGAGCCAACATGGGTATCCAGATCCCGCTGTTGGTTATTGACCGGAGAGTCATCTCGGTCATGTCTGCATGTCTCCCGAACCCGTAGGGTCTACACACTTAAGGTTCGGTGACTCTAGGGTTATAGAGATATTAGTATGCGGTAACCCGAAAGTTGTTCGGAGTCCCGGATGAGATCCCGGACGTCACGAGGAGTTCCGGAATGGTCCGAAGATAAAGATTTATATATGGGAAGTCTTGTTTTGGTCGCCGGAAAAGTTTCACGCATTATCGGTATTGTACCGGGAGTGCCGAAAGGGGTCCGGGGGTCCACCTGCCCCGGGGGGCCACATGGGCTGTAGGGGTGTGCGCCTTGGCCTATATGGGCCAAGGGCACCAGCCCCAAGAGGCCCATGCGCCAAGAGATAAGGGAAAGGAAGAGTCCTAAAAGGGGAAGGCACCTCCTAGGTGCCTTGGGGAGGAGGGACTCCTCCCTGGCCGCACCCTTCCTTGGAGGAAGGGCCAAAGCTGTGCCCCCCCCCTCTCCCTTGGCCCTATATATAGTGGGGGAAAGGGAGGGCAGCCGCACCTAAGCCCTGGCGCCTCCCTCTCCCTCCCATGACACATCTCCCTCCTCCCGCAGCGCTTGGCGAAGCCCTGTTGGAATCCTGCTACTTCCACCACCATGCCGTCGTGCTGCTGGTTCTCCATCAACCTCTCCTCCCCCCTTGCTGGATCAAGAAGGAGGAGACGTTGCTGCTCCGTACGTGTGTTGAACGCGGAGGTGCCGTCCGTTCGGCGCTAGGATCATCGGTGATTTGGATCACGACGAGCACGACTCCATCAACCCCGTTCTCTTGAACGCTTCCGCGCGCGATCTACAAGGGTATGTAGATCCACTCCTCCCTCGTTGCTAGATGACTCCATAGATAGATCTTGGTGACACGTAGGAAAATTTTGAATTTATGCTACGTTCCCCATCAGCTCTACTGGATTGGAGTTCGCGGGACGTCATCGAGCTGAACGTGTGTTGAACTCAGAGGTGCCGTGCGTTCGGTACTTGGATCGGTCGGATCGTGAAGACGTACGACTACATCAATCGCGTTGTGCTAACGCTTCCGCTTTCGGTCTACGAGGGTACGTAGACAACACTCTCCCCTCTTGTTGCTATGCATCACCATGATCTTGCGTGTGCGTAGGAATTTTTTTGAAATTACTACGTTCCCCAACAGTGGCATCCAAGCCAGGTTTTATGCGTTGATGTTATATGCACGAGTAGAACACAAGTGAGTTGTGGGTGATATAAGTCATACTGCTTACTAGCATGTCATACTTTGGTTCGGCGGTATTGTTGGATGAAGCGGCCCGGACCGACATTACGCGTACGCTTACGCGAGACTGGTTCTACGGACATGCTTTGCACACAGGTGGCTGGCGGGTGTCAGTTTCTCAAACTTTAGTTGAACCAAGTGTGGCTACGCCCGATCCTTGCGAAGGTTAAAACAACATCAACTTGACAAACTATCGTTGTGGTTTTGATGCGTAGGTAAGAACGGTTCTTGCTAAGCCCGTAGCAGCCACGTAAAACTTGCAACAACAAAGTAGAGGACGTCTAACTTGTTTTTGCAGGGCATGTTGTGATGTGATATGGTCAAGACATGATACTAAATTTTATTGTATGAGATGATCATGTTTTGTAACCGAATTATCGGCAACTGGCAGGAGCCATATGGTTGTCACTTTATTGTATGCAATGCAATCGCCCTGTAATGCTTTACTTTATCACTAAGCGGTAGCGATAGTCGTGGAAGCATAAGATTGGCGAGATGACAACGATGCTACGATGGAGATCAAGGTGTCGCGCCGGTGACGATGGTGATCATGAAGGTGCTTCGGAGATGGAGATCACAAGCACAAGATGATGATGGCCATATCATATCACTTATATTGATTGCATGTGATGTTTATCTTTTATGCATCTTATCTTGCTTTGATTGATGATAGCATTATAAGATGATCTCTCACTAAATTTCAAGATAAAAGTGTTCTCCCTGAGTATGCACCGTTGCCAAAGTTCGTCGTGCCCAGACACCACGTGATGATCGGGTGTGATAAGTTCTATGTCCATCTACAACGGGTGCAAGCCAGTTTTTGCACATGCAGAATACTCAAGTTAAACTTGACGAGCCTAGCATAAGCAGATATGGCCTCAGAACACTGAGACCGAAAGGTCGAGCGTGAATCATATAGTAGATATGATCAACATATTGATGTTCACCATTGAAAGCTACTCCATTTCACGTGATGATCGGTTATGGTTTAGTTGATTTGGATCACGTGATCACTTAGAAGATTAGAGGGATGTCTTTCTAAGTGGGAGTTCTTAAGTAATATGATTAATTGAACTTAAATTTATCATGAACGTAGTACCTGATAGTATTTTGCTTGTCTATGTTTGATTGTAGATAGATGGCCCGTGCTGTTGTTCCATTGAATTTTAATGCGTTCCTTGAGAAAGCAAAGTGGAAAGATGATGGTAGCAATTACACGGACTGGGTCCGTAACTTGAGGATTATCCTCATTGCTGCACAGAAGAATTACGTCCAGGAAGCACCACTAGGTGCCAGGCCTGCTGGAGGAGCAACACCAGATGTTATGAACATCTGGCAAAGCAAAGCTGATGACTACTCAATAGTTTAGTGTGCCATGCTTTACGGCTTAGAATCGGGACTTCAACGACGTTTTGAACGTCATGGAGCATATGAGATGTTCCAGGAGTTAAAGTTAATATTTCAAGCAAATGCCCGAATTGAGAGATATGAAGTCTCCAATAAGTTCTATAGCTGCAAGATGGAGGAGAATAGTTCTGTCAGTGAACATATACTCAAAATGTCTGGGATCATAATCACTTGACTCAACTGGGAGTTAATCTTCCTGTTGATAGTGTCATTGACAGAGTTCTTCAATCACTGCCACCAAGCTACAAGAGCTTCGTGATGAACTATAACATGCAAGGAATGGATAAGACGATTCCCGAGCTCTTCGCAATGCTAAAGGCTGCGGAGGTAGAAATCAAGAAGGAGCATCAAGTGTTGATGGTCAATAAGACCGCTAGTTTCAAGAAAAAGGGCAAAGGGGAGAAGAAGGGGAACTTCAAGAAGAACAGCAAGCAAGTTGCTGCTTAGGAGAAGAAACCCAAGTCTGGACCTAAGCCTGAAACTGAGTGCTTCTACTGCAAGCAGACTGGTCACTGGAAGCGGAACTGCCCCAAGTATTTGGCGGATAAGAAGGATGGCAAGGTGAACAAAGGTATATATGATATACATGTTATTGATGTGTACCTTACTAATGCTCGCAGTAGCACCTAGGTATTTGATACTGGTTCTTTTGCTAATATTTGCAACTCAAAACAGGGACTACGGATTAAGCGAAGATTGGCTAAGGACGAGGTGACGATGCGCGTGGGAAATGGTTCCAAAGTCGATGTGATCGCGGTCGGCATGCTACCTCTACATCTACCTTCGGGATTAGTATTAGACCTAAATAATTGTTATTTGGTGCCAGCGTTGAGCATGAACATTATATCTGGATCTTGTTTGATGCGAGACGGTTATTCATTTAAATCAGAGAATAATGGTTGTTCTACTTATATGAGTAATATCTTTTATGGTCATGCACCCTTGAAGAGTGGTCTATTCTTATTAAATCTTGATAGTAGTGACACACATATTCATAATGTTGAAGCCAAAAGATGCAGAGTTGATAATGATAGTGCAACTTATTTATGGCACTGTCGTTTAGGTCATATCGGTGTAAAGCGCATGAAGAAACTCCATACTGATGGACTTTTGGAACCACTTGATTATGAATCACTTGGTACTTGCGAACCGTGCCTTATGGGCAAGATGACCAAAACACTGTTCTCCCGTACTATGGAGAGAGCAACAGTTTTGGTGGAAATCATACATACAGATGTATGTGGACCGATGAATGTTGAGGCTCGTGGCGGATATCGTTATTTTCTCACCTTCACAGATGACTTAAGCAGATATGGGTATATCTACTTAATGAAACATAAGTCTGAAACATTTGAAAAGTTCAAAGAATTTCAGAGTGAAGTTGAAAATCATCATAATAAAATTCCTATGATCTGATCGTGGAGGAGAATATTTGAGTTACGAGTTTGGTGTACATTTGAAACAATGCGGAATAGTTTCGCAACTCACGCCACCCGGAACACCACAGCGTAATGGTGTGTCCGAACGTCGTAATCGTACTTTACTAGATATGGTGGGATCTATGATGTCTCTTACTGATTTACCGCTATCATTTTGGGGTTATGCTTTAGAGACGGCCGCATTCACGTTAAATAGGGCACCATCAAAATCCGTTGAGACGACGCCTTATGAACTGTGGTTTGGCAAGAAACCAAAGTTGTCGTTTCTGAAAGTTTGGGGCTGCGATGCTTATGTGAAAAAGCTTCAACCTGATAAACTCGAACCCAAATCGGAGAAATGTGTCTTCATAGGATATCCAAAGGAAACTACTGGATACACCTTCTATCACAGATCCGAAGGCAAGATTTTTGTTGCTAAATTCGGAAACTTTCTAGAGAAGGAGTTTCTATCGAAAGAAGTCAGTGGGAGGAAAGTAGAACTTGATGAGGTAACTGTACCTGCTCCCTTATTGGAAAGTAGTACATCACAGAAACCGGTTTTTGTGACACCTACACCAATTAGTGAGGAAGCTAATGATGATGATCATGAAACTTCAGAACAAGATACTACTGAACCTCGTAGATCAACCAGAGTAAGATCCGCACCAGAGTGGTATGGTAATCCTATTCTGGAAGTCATGCTACTAGAACACGATGAACCTACGAACTATGGAGAAGCGATGGTGAGCCCAGATTCCGCAAAATGGCTTGAAGCCATGAAATCTGAGATGGGATCCATGTATGAGAACAAAGTGTGGACTTTGGTTGACTTGCCCAAAGATCGGCAAGCAATTGAGAATAAATGGATCTTCAAGAAGAAGACTGACGCTGACGGTAATGTTACTGTCTACAAAGCTCGACTTGTCGCAAAAAGGTTTTTGACAAGTTCAAAGGATTGACTACGATGAGACATTCTCACTCGTAGCGATGCTTAAGTCTGTCCGAATCATGTTAGCAATTGCCGCATTTTATGATTATGAAATTTGGCAGATGGATGTCAAAACTACATTCCTGAATGGATTTCTGGAAGAAGAGTTGTATATGATGCAGCCAGAAGGTTTTGTCGATCCAAAGGGAGCTAACAAAGTGTGCAAGCTCCAGCGATCCATTTATGACCTAGTGCAAGCCTCTCGGAGTTGGAATAAACGCTTTGTGTAGGATCTAGAAGTAGATGTGTCTAGAGGGGGGCTGATTAGACACTTAGTGCTAAAGTTGCAATTTTTAGGCCTTTTTGGTTTGAGTGGAGTTTTAGGCACAATTTCAACATACACAATACATATCAAGCAAGCATGCAAAGAGTATATGAGCAGCGGAATGTAAAGCATGCAACTTGCAAGAATGTAAGGGGAAGGGTTTGGAGAATTCAAACGCAATTGGAGACACGAATGTTTTTCCCGTGGTTCGGATAGGTGGTGCTATCCTACATCCACGTTGATGGAGACTTCAACCCACGAACGGTAACGGTTGCGCGAGTCCACGGAGGGCTCCACCCACGAAGGGTAATGGTTGCGCGAGTCCATGGAGGGCTCCACCCACGAAGGGTCCACGAAGAAGCAACCACCCACGAAGGGTCCACGAAGAAGCAACCTTGTCTATCCCACCATGGCCATCGCCCACGAAGGACTTGCCTCACTAGCGGTAGATCTTCACGAAGTAGGCGATCTCCTTGCCCTTACAAACTCCTTGGTTCAACTCCATAATCTTGTCGGAGGCTCCCAAGTGACACCTAGCCAATCTAGGAGACACCACTCTCCAAGAAGTAACAAATGGTGTGTTGATGATGAACTCCTTGCTCTTGTGCTTCAAATGATAGTCTCCCCAACACTCAACTCTCTCTCATAGGATTTGGATCTGGTGGAAAGAAGGTTTGAGTGGAAAGCAACTTGGGGAAAGCTAGAGATCAAGATTCATATGGTAGGAATGGAATATCTTAGCCTCAACACATGAGTAGGTGGTTCTCTCTCAGAACATATGAGTTGGAATTGTGTATGTGTTCTGATGGCTCTCTCCACGAATGAAGAGGAGGTGGAGGGGTATATATAGCCTCCACACAAAATCCAACCGTTACACACAGTTTTCCAATCTCGGTGGGACCGAATCAATAAACTCGGTCGGACCGAAAAGGTAAACCTAGTGACCGTTAGAGATTTTCGGTGGGACTGACATGCAACTCGGTAGGACCGATATGGTTAGGGTTTGGGCATAACGTAATCTTGGTGAGACCGATTACACAAACTCGGTGAGACCGAGTTTGGTAATAAGCTAACCAGAGAGTTGGTCAGGTAAACTCGGTGGGACCGATTTGCTCTTTCGGTGAGACCGAAAAGATTAGGGTTTGGCAGTGGCTTATGACATGTGAAACTCGGTGGCGCCGGATAGAAAGAATCGGTATGACCGAGTTTGGCTTAGGGTTTAGGTCATATGTGGAAGTGGGAAAGTAGCTGAGGATTTTGGAGCATATCATTAAGCACATGAAGCAAGAGGCTCATTAAGCAACACCTCATCCCTCCTTGATAGTATTGGCTTTTCCTATGGACTCAATGTGATCTTGGATCACTAAAATGTAAAATAAAGAGTCTTGAGCTTTAAGCTTTAGCCAATCCTTTGTCCTTAGCATCTTGAAGGAGTTCCCACAACCTTTAGTCCATGCCACTCCATTGTTGAACTTATCTGAAACATGCTAGATAGAAATGTTAGTCCAATAAGAGATATGTTGTCATCAATTATCAAAACCACCTAGGGAGCACTTGTGCTTTCAATCTCCCCATTTTTGGTAATTGATGGCAACATACATCAAAGCTTTAGATAAAGATATAAAGAACAACAAGTAAAGCTTTGGAAGGACATGTAACAAGCATAGGCTCCCCCTACATGTATGCACTCATGTAAATATGAAATATAGAGGCATGTGAGAGCATAACCATGACAGAGTAGGCAATGTGTTACATGTATCTTGGCCATATGCATCAGAGCAAAAGATTATCAAGGAAAATACCTTCATGCTCATGAGTCCTTCTTGCAAACAGTATGTACATAAGCAAGAACTCCTCATACTCATGATTTTGATGCATACACTTACCGTGTAGTCTTTGAGTTGGCTTAGGATGAAATGAACCTGCTCAAACAAAGTTAGATAACACAGGTACATCCACTATCCAGAGCACACAAAAGAAACCACAAGAATGCCAAGACTGGGATGACATGTAGAGAGTGAGTAAAAGGTACCACATTGGATTCAACATGTCCCCAAGAATAAAGATATGCAATGAATTTGATTGATTTCTTTCCCTTAGGTGTCTTGCTCCCCCTTAATCTTACATGGGATATTGGGAGAAGATAGGGAACAGAAAATCAGAGCTGAAAGATACAAATGGATAGAACTTAATGCAAATACATGTCTTTCCCCCCAAAAAGGCATGTGACATCTCTCCTCTTGAACATCAAGCATCTGGGATCCTTGAGTATTCTCTCCCCCTGGAAATCTCTTTCTCCCCCTTAATACTTTCTCTCTTGTAGGTTTAGTTCTTTAGTTCTTGAGACTTTTTCTCTCCCTTGATGTGATCTCTCTCTCTCCTACAAGCTTTGATGTGATCTATCTCTCCCCCTTTGACATCAATTTCCAAGAAGGGCTTTCTGGAATCCATCGTATAGGTTTGGTCCTTGAGACTCAGCACAAAGCAATGGATAAAACTGTGATGCTTGTAGAGGACAAGATTCATTGAGTAGAGCTGGATCAGAAGAAATATAGAACAAGTGGCAAATTGTTTTTCCTATTGCGAAGTCGGTGGCACCGAGTGGAATGTTTCGGTGGTACCGAAAGGATTCGGTTGGACCGAAAATTACAAGTCGGTGAAACCGAGTTTACACAGAGAAAACATTTGTCACCTCAGCTCACTAGACATGTAGGATCTCACGAAGATTTGCAATGAATTACCTGAAGGATTTGCAAGGAATTGAATGCAGAAAATGCAGAACATAAACAAAGAGAAAAGAGAAGAAACTGAAAGATCAAGATGAAGTTTTTTTGAAAAAGAGAAAGAAAATAAACATGCATGAGACAAATGCAATAACACAGAAAAGAACACAAGAGAACTTCATCTAGAGTTGGGCGGTGACATAGTCACCTATGTTAGAGTATATAGACTTAGGAGTCAAGTGAGAACACTTGATCATAGGTCATACTCATCATTTAAGATCAAAATGGGGTTACCATTTTTCGTTTAAGCATCTTGATGTATTCACATCTTGTTGAGTTGCTTTGACTCATGTCTTGGAGTAAAGCTTGTCTAAGATGGAATAACATACCTTGGGTGGTGGTGTGGTTCTTGCTCATGTAGTTGAACTTGTGTGGGTGCTCAAGGTTGATGTAGCTCATCAAGAGTTGGGAGCACCACTTGGAGTTTGAGTTCATCTACATACATGGGTTAGTTCTTGCAAGGAAGAGCACTTCTGTATCCAAAAATGACAATCATGAAGCTCAACATAGAATTTGTCAAAGGATATGTTTGAATGGTTTTGTGCTTCCTTGTCTTCAACCACCACTGTGTAGAGTCTTGGTGATGTAGAGATTGCTCAAGATGTGAGTGAGTCGCAATCTCATGGAATTAGATTCAACCAAGCACCTACATGGGTTAGACCACATGCAAGGTGCAAATATATCCAAGACATAAGATAGTTATCATAAGAGATATATCATGTATTAGTCATAAGCTCATGTCTTGCATGTATCCAATGGAGTTTCTACTCCAAGTTCGAAGCATCAATGATGTTCAATTCTCCTCTCAACCTGCAAAACACTTTCTCATCAAGAGGTTTGGTAAATATATCTGCTAATTGCTTATCGGTGCGAACATGCTTAAGATCAATGTCACCCTTAGCAACATGATCTCGAATGAAATGATGAAGAACTTCAATATGCTTAGTTCGAGAATGTTGTACAGGATTATGACCAATTTTGATAGCACTTTCATTGTCACAAAGTAGTGGAACATGTTTCACATAGATCCCATAATCTTTAAGAGTTTGGGTCATCCTAAGTAATTGAGCACAACATGAACTAGCGGCAATGTGTTCCGCTTCAGCGGTAGATAAGGATACCGAGTTTTGTTTCTTGGAAGACCAAGACACAAGAGATCTACCAAGAAATTGACAAGTACCCGAAGTGGACTTTCTATCAACCTTGTCTCCGGCATAATCCGAGTCAGAATAGCCAACAAGATCAGAAGAAGACCTCTTAGGATACCAAATGCCAAAATTTGGTGTATGGATTAAATATCTCACTATCCTTTTCACAGCCTTAAGATGACATTCTTTAGGAGCAGCTTGATATCGTGCACACATGCACACACTTAGCATAATATCGGGACGTGAAGCACATAGGTATAACAATGAACCAATCATAGAGCGATAAACCTTTTGATCAACCGGTTCACCATCTTTGGTCAAATCATTATGTCCACTAGTAGGCATGGGTGTAGACATACCTTTGCATTCTTGCATATTGAACTTCTTGAATAAGTCCTTGGTGTACTTTGTTTGAGAGACAAATGTACCTTCCTTAGTTTGCTTGATTTGCAAACCGAGAAAGAATTTGAGTTCACTCATCATAGACATCTCAAACTTCTCTGACATTAGCTTTCCAAACTTTTCACTAAAGAGAGGGTTAGTTGAACCAAATATGATATCATCGACATAAATTTGGCATACAAATAGTTCTCCATTAACCCTTTTAGTAAAAAGAGTAGAATCAATTTTACCAATTTCAAAACCACTTGTAATAAGGAACTTGGTCAAGCATTTATACCATGCTCTAGGAGCTTGTTTAAGACCATAAAGAGCTTTGTGAAGTTTGTAAACATGATTTGGTTTCTTAGGATTGATAAAGCTGGGAGGTTGTTTGACATAAACTTCCTCCTCTATTTCACCATTTAGAAAAGCACTTTTAATGTCCATTTGGTACAAGGTGATATTATGGTGATTAGCATAGGCAAGTAAGATGCGAATGGACTCAAGTCTAGCAACGGGAGCATATGTCTCACCATAGTCCATACCTTCGACTTGTGTGTACCCTTGGGCGACGAGACGTGCTTTGTTGCGAACCACTTGTCCATCTTCATCTTGCTTGTTGCGAAACACCCATTTGGTACCAATGATGTTGTGGTTGTTGTCGGGCTTCTCAACTAATGTCCAAACTTGGTTTCTCTCAAAGTTGTGTAGCTCTTCATGCATATCATTTATCCAATCCGGATCTTCCAATGCCTCTTCAACCTTCGTAGGTTCAATGCTAGAGATGAATGAATAGTTTTCACAAAAGTTAGCTAAACGAGTCTTTGGGAGAGTGATTCTCACGGTTTGTATATCATTTAAGATTTGCTCGACGGGATGATCTTTGGCAATTCTTGCTCGAACTCGTGAGAGCTTTTGCTTGGGTCTTTGTTGAACATCTTCTTCATCTTGTTCTTCTTCTTGGTCTTCTTCATTGTTGACGTTGTCGTTCTCTTGTCGTGGTGGAGAAGGAGGTTGTTGATGTTCGTCTTGATGTATTTCCTCGTTTTCTTCATCTTGGTGTGTCCCACTTGTGGATGCTTCCGTGTCAATTCTTGGTTCACTTTGTCGTGAAGTAGAAGCTTCCACTTGGACGGATGAAGTACTCTCCTTCACCTCCGTTGGACGAATTTTTCCAATGGACAAGTCTTGGATTGCTTCTGAAGGGTCTTTGTCTCCTACATCAATTGGCAATTGCTCTACTTGCGAGCCATTAGATTCATCAAACTTCACATCTACCGTCTCTTCAACCTTTCGGGTGAAATTGTTGTAGACACGGTAAGTGTGAGAGTTTGAGCCATAACCAAGTAGGAAACCTTCATGAGATTTAGGAGCAAACTTTGAACGACGATGCTTATCAAGAATGTAGCACTTTGAGCCGAATACTTGAAAGTATCCAACTTGGGGTTTGTTACCGGTGAGGAGCTCGTATGCCGTCTTGTCGAGTATCTTGTGAAGATACAAGCGATTTGTTGCATGACAAGCTGTCTCAACCGCTTCTGCCCAAAAGTGCTTCGGTGTCTTGTATTCATCAAGCATCGTTCTTGCCATTTCGATGAGCATCCGGTTCTTCCTCTCAACAACTCCATTTTGTTGAGGTGTGTACGTAGCCGAGAACTCGTGTGAAATCCCTTCTTCGTCAAGAAAGGTGTCCACATTTGCGTTCTTGAACTCCGTTCCGTTGTCACTCCGAACCTTCTTGATCTTCACGTCAAACTGATTTTGGGCCTTCCAAGCGAAGTTTCTGAAGATCTTCTGGACCTGCGACTTGTCATTAAGAAAGAACACCCACGTAAATCTTGAAAAATCATCAACTATAACTAGACCAAAAGAATTTCCACCGAGACTCTTGTAGGCGTTGGGACCAAAAAGATCCATATGAAGTAGCTTGAGTGGCCTCCTTGTGGTCATGATGTTCTTCACGGGATGTCTTCCTCCAACCTGTTTACCTTCTTGACAAGCACTGCAAAGTCTATCCTTATCAAATATGACATCGTTAACTCCAAGGATATGATTTCCTTTAATAAGCTTGTCAAGGTTTCTCATGCCAACGTGACCTAGTCGTCTATGCCACAACCAACCTTTTGAGGATTTAGCAACAAAGCAAGTTTTAGGTTGTGCCTTTTTAGAGAAATCGACAATGTAAAGATCACCTCTACGCATACCCGTAAAGACCATTTTATGATTGTCTCGACGAAATACTTGGCAATCTACCTCAGTAAAATAGGACATTCAAACCGAAATCAGCAAGTCTAGATACTGAAAGTAAGTTGTAGCCGAGAGATTCAACGAGCATGACATTTTAAATGGAACTATCATGTGAGATGGCCACCTTACCAAGGCCAACCACTTTACCCTTTGAATTATCACCAAAGGTGACATATTTTCGAGGGCCGTCATTTTCAGCAAGCTCACGAAACATCTCTTCATCTCCGGTCATATGATCAGTACATCCACTATCAAGAACCCATTCCTTTCCTCCTGATTCATATCCCCGAAGATTTGCCATAAGACCAAAATGTCTCATTGCATCATCAAGATCGAAGTCACTATCATCATCATCATCATAGTATCCATGTTCATCATGATCTTGTGACTCGTCATTTCCTAGAGAGGGTAATTCATTAGATAAATGATCATCAAAGTGGTCACTTTTATGAATTCTTATAGCTTCGAATATGATATCACTAATGATTCCAACATCTCCTTTAGCATGTTTAAGATTGGTAAGTTCAAATAGACAATTACCAAAACTAGGATCACTAGAGTTCATCTTACTCAAGGCAATAGATTTATGGAGAATTTCATCCAAAGTTTTCAAGGAATGATCGGGAAATCGTTCCTCAAGAAATTTCCATATAGTATAGGCACAATTAAGAGTAGGCAAACTAGCAATCAAATTTTTGGGCAATCCTCTAATGATGAGCTCAATAGTTCTAAGATTGCGAATCATGTCAATATATTCATCTAGGGTAGGATGCAAAGGATCAATATGAGGTGCACAAGGGCTAGAAATATACTTGTTCAAATGATATTGATTGAAAATTACAAGCATCTCCTTTTTCCACTCATGAAAATACTCTCCATCAAGAATAGGCACTCTATGTCTAAGACTCCCTAAGGTAGACACATCCATCTTCCTCCAATGGTGATTAAACCAAGGCAATGGAGACCAAAGCTCTGATACCACTTGTAGGATCTAGAAGTAGATGTGTCTAGAGGGGGGGGGGGTGATTAGACACTTAGTGCTAAAGTTGCAATTTTTAGGCCTTTTTGGTTTGAGTGGAGTTTTAGGCACAATTTCAACATACACAATACATATCAAGCAAGCATGCAAAGAGTATATGAGCAGCGGAATGTAAAGCATGCAACTTGCAAGAATGTAAGGGGAAGGGTTTGGAGAATTCAAACGCAATTGGAGACACGAATGTTTTTCCCGTGGTTCGGATAGGTGGTGCTATCCTACATCCACGTTGATGGAGACTTCAACCCACGAACGGTAACGGTTGCGCGAGTCCACGGAGGGCTCCACCCACGAAGGGTAATGGTTGCGCGAGTCCATGGAGGGCTCCACCCACGAAGGGTCCACGAAGAAGCAACCACCCACGAAGGGTCCACGAAGAAGCAACCTTGTCTATCCCACCATGGCCATCGCCCACGAAGGACTTGCCTCACTAGCGGTAGATCTTCACGAAGTAGGCGATCTCCTTGCCCTTACAAACTCCTTGGTTCAACTCCACAATCTTGTCGGAGGCTCCCAAGTGACACCTAGCCAATCTAGGAGACACCACTCTCCAAGAAGTAACAAATGGTGTGTTGATGATGAACTCCTTGCTCTTGTGCTTCAAATGATAGTCTCCCCAACACTCAACTCTCTCTCATAGGATTTGGATCTGGTGGAAAGAAGGTTTGAGTGGAAGGCAACTTGGGGAAAGCTAGAGATCAATATTCATATGGTAGGAATGGAATATCTTGGCCTCAACACATGAGTAGGTGGTTCTCTCTCAGAACATATGAGTTGGAATTGTGTATGTGTTCTGATGGCTCTCTCCACGAATGAAGAGGAGGTGGAGGGGTATATATAGCCTCCACACAAAATCCAACCGTTACACACAATTTTCCAATCTCGGTGGTACCGAATCAATAAACTCGGTCGGACCAAAAAGGTAAACCTAGTGACCGTTAGACATTTTCGGTGGGACTGACATGCAACTCGGTAGGACCGATATGGTTAGGGTTTGGGCATAACGTAATCTCAGTGAGACCGATTACACAAACTCGGTGAGACCGAGTTTGGTAATAAGCTAACCAGAGAGTTGGTCAGGTAAACTCGGTGGGACCGATTTGCTCTTTCGGTGAGACCGAAAAGATTAGGGTTTGGCAGTGGCTTATGACATGTGAAACTTGGTGGCGCCGGATAGAAAGAATCGGTATGACCGAGTTTGGCTTAGGGTTTAGGTCATATGTGGAAGTGGGAAAGTAGCTGAGGATTTTGGAGCATATCATTAAGCACATGAAGCAAGAGGCTCATTAAGCAACACCTCATCCCTCCTTGATAGTATTGGCTTTTCCTATGGACTCAATGTGATCTTGGATCACTAAAATGTAAAATGAAGAGTCTTGAGCTCTAATCTTTAGCCAATCCTTTGTCCTTAGCATCTTGAAGGAGTTCCCACAACCTTTAGTCCATGCCACTCCATTGTTGAACTTATCTGAAACATGCTAGATAGAAATGTTAGTCCAACAAGAGATATGTTGTCATCAATTATCAAAACCACCTAGGGAGCACTTGTGCTTTCACTTTGATAATGTGATCAAAGCATTTGGTTTTGTACAGACTTTTGGAGAAGCATGTATTTACAAGAAAGTGAGTGGGAGCTCTGTAGCATTTCTGATATTATATGTAGATGACATATTACTAATCGGAAATGATATAGAATTTCTGGATAGCATAAAGGGATACTTGAATAAGAGTTTTTCAATGAAAGACCTCGGTGAAGATGCTTACATATTGGGCATTAAGATCTATAGAGATAGATCAAGACGCTTAATTGGACTTTCACAAAGCACATACCTTGACAAAGTTTTGAAGAAGTTCAAAATGGATCAAGCAAAGAAAGGATTCTTGACTGTGTTACAAGGTGTGAAATTGAGTAAGACTCAATGCCCGACCACTGCATAAGATAGAGAGAAAATGAAAGATGTTCCCTATGCTTCAGCCATAGGCTGTATCATGTATGCAATGCTATGTGCCAGACCTGATGTATGTCTTGCTATAAGTCTAGCAGGGAGGTACCAAAGTAATCTAGGAGTGGATCACTGGAAAGCGGTCAAGAACATCCTAAAATACCTGAAAAGGACTAAGGATATGTTTCTCATATATGGAGGTGACAAAGAGCTCATCGTAAATGGTTACATTGATGCAAGCTTTGACACTGTTCCGGACGATTCTAAATCGCAAACCAGATATGTGTTTACATTAAACGGTGGAGCTGTCAGTTGGTGCAGTTCTAAACAAAGCGTTGTGGCGGGATCTACATGTGAAGCAGAGTGCATAGCTGCTTCGGAAGCAGCAAACGAAGGAGTCTGGATGAAGGAGTTCATATCCGATCTAGGTGTCATACCTAGTGCATCGGGTCCAATGAAAATCTTTTGTGACAATACTGGTGCAATTGCCTTGGCAAAGGAATCCAGATTTCACAAGAGAACCAAGCACACCAAGAGATGCTTCAATTCCATCCGGGATCTAGTCCAGGCGGGAGACATAGAGATTTGCAAGATACATACGGATCTGAATGTAGCAGACCCGTTGACCAAGCCTCTTCCACGAGCAAAACATGATCACCACCAAAGCTCCATGGGTGTTAGAATCATTACTGTGTAATCTAGACTATTGACTCTAGTGCAAGTGGGAGACTGAAGGAAATATGCCATAGAGGCAATAATAAAGTTATTATTTATTTTCTTATATCATGATAAAAGTTTATTATTCATGCTAGAATTGTATTATCCAGAAACATAATACTTGTGTGAATACATAGACAAACTAAACGTCGCTAGTGTGCCTCTACTTGACTAGCTCGTTAATCGAAGATGGTTATGTTTCCTAACCATAGACATGTGTTGTCATTTGATTAACGGGATCACATCATTAGGAGAATGATGTGATTGACATGACCCATTCCATCAGCTTAGCACCCGATCGTTTAGTATGTTGCTATTGCTTTCTTCATGACTTATACATGTTCCTATGACTATGAGATCATGCAACTCCCGTTTGCCGGAGGAACACTTTGTGTGCTACCAAACGTCACAACGTAACTTGGTGATTATAAAGGAGCTCTACAGGTGTCTCCAAAGGTACATGTTGGGTTGGCGTATTTCGAGATTAGGATTTTTCACTCCGATTGTCGGAGAGGCATCTCTGGGCCCTCTCGGTAATGCACATCACATAAGCCTTGCAAGCATTGCAACTAATGAGTTAGTTGCAAGATTATGTATTATGAAACGAGTAAAGAGACTTGCCGGTAACAAGATTGAACTAGGTATTGAGATACCGACGATCAAATCTCGGGCAAGTAACATACCGATGACAAAGGGAACAAAGTATGTTGTTATGCGGTCTGACCGATAAAGATCTTCGAAGAATATGTGGGAACCAATATGAGCATCCAGCTTCCGCTATTGGTTATTGACCGGAGACATGTCTCGGTCATGTCTACATTGTTCTCGAACCCGTAGGGTCCGCACGCTTAACGTTATGATGACAGTTTCATTATGAGTTTATATATTTTGATGTACCAAAGTTTGTTCGGAGTCCCGGATGTGATCACGGACATGACGAGGAGTCTCGAAATAGTCGAGACATAAAGATTGATATATTAGACGGCTATATCCGGACACCGGAAGTGTTCCGGGTGATTTCGGAGAAAACCGGAGTGCCGGAGGGTCACCGGAACCCCCCGGGAGAAGTAATGGGCCTTATGGGCCCTAGTGGAGAGAGAGAGAGGGGCGGCCAGGGTGGGCCGCGCGCCCCCTCCCCCTCTGGTCCGAATTGGACTAGGAGAGGGGGGCAGCGCCCCCCTTTCCTTCTCCCTTTCCCCCTTCCTTTCCCCCTCCTAGTAGGAGTAGGAAAGAGGGGAGTCTCCTACTAGGAGGAGGACTCCTCCTCCTTGGCGCGCCCAAGGGCCGGCTGGCCTCCCCCCTTGCTCCTTTATATATGGGGGCAGGGGGGCACCTCTAGACACACAAGTTGATCCTCGTGATCGTTTTCTTAGCCGTGTGCGGTGCCCCCTTCCACCATACTCCTCGATAATATTGTAGCGGTGCTTAGGCGAAGCCCTATGACGGTAGAACATCAAGATCGTCACCACGCCGTCGTGCTGACGGAACTCTTCCCCGACACTTTGCTGGATCGGAGTCCGGGGATCGTCATCGAGCTGAACGTGTGCTAAAACTCGGAGGTGCCGTAGTTTCGGTGCTTGATCGGTCGGGCCGTGAAGACGTACGACTACATCAACCGCGTTGTCATAACGCTTCCGCTGTCGGTCTACGAGGGTATGTAGACAACACTCTCCCCTCTCGTTGCTATGCATCACCATGATCTTGCGTGTGCGTAGGAATTTTTTTAAATTACTATGTTCCCCAACAGTTCTTGCCTGTGTTACAAGGTGTGAAGTTGAGTAAGACTCAAAACCCAACCACAGCAGAAGATAGAGAGAGAATGAAAGTCATTCCCTATGCCTCAGCCATAGGTTCTATAAAGTATGCCATGCGGTGTACCAGACCTATTGTATACTCTACCCTGAGTTTGACAAGAGAGTACAATAGTGATCTAGGAGTAGATCACTGGACATTGGTCAAAATTATCCCTAGTGGAATAAGGATATGTTTCTCATTTATGGAGGTGACAAAGAGCTCATCGTAAATGGTTACGTTGATGCAAGCTTTGACACTGATCCGGACGATTCTAAATCGCAAACTGGATACGTGTTTACATTGAACGGTGGAGCTGTCAGTTGGTGCAGTTCTAAACAAAGTGTCGTGGCGGGATCTACATGTGAAGCGGAGTACATAGCTGCTTCGGAAGCAGCAAATGAAGGAGTCTGGATGAAGGAGTTCATATCCGATCTAGGTGTCATACCTAGTGCATCGGGTCCAATGAAAATCTTTTGTGACAATACTGGAGCAATTGCCTTAGCGAAGGAATCCAGATTTCACAAGAGAACCAAGCACATCAAGAGACGCTTCAAATCCATCCGGGATTTAGTCCAGGTGGGAGACATAGAAATTTGCAAGATACATACGGATCTAAATGTTGCAGACCCGTTGACTAAGCCTCTTCCACGAGCAAAACATGATCGGCACCAAGGCTCCATGGGTGTTAGGATCATCATAGTGTAATCTAGATTATTGACTCTAGTGCAAGTGGGAGACTGAAGGAAATATGCCCTAGAGGAAATAATAAAGTTATTATTTATTTCCTTATATCATGATAAATGTTTATTATTCATGCTAGAATTGTATTAACCGGAAACATAATACATGTGTGAATACATAGACAAACAGAGTGTCACTAGTATGCCTCTACTTGACTAGCTCATTGATCGAAGATGGTTATGTTTCCTAACCATAGACATGAGTTGTCATTTGATTAACGGGATATGATGTGATTGACTTGACCCATTCCGTTAGCTTAGCACTTGATCGTTTAGTATGTTGCTATTGCTTTCTTCATGACTTATACATGTTTCTGTGACTATGAGATTATGCAACTCCCGTTTACCGGAGGAACACTTTGTGTGCTACCAAACGTCACAACGTAACTGGGTGATTATAAAGGTGCTCTACAGGTGTCTCCAAAGGTACTTGTTGGGTTGGCGTATTTCGAGATTAGGATTTGTCACTCCGATTGTCAGAGAGGTATCTCTGGGCCCTCTCGGTAATGCACATCACTTAAGCCTTGCAAGCATTGCAACTAAATGAGTTAGTTGTGGAATGATGTATTACGGAACGAGTAAAGAGACTTGCCAGTAACGAGATTGAACTAGGTATTGAGATACCGACGATCGAATCTCGGGCAAGTAACATACCGATGACAAAGGGAACAACGTATGTTGTTATGCGGTCTGACCGATAAAGATCTTCGTAGAATATGTGGGAGCCAATATGAGCATCCAGGTTCCGCTATTGGTTACTGACCGGAGACATGTCTCGGTCATGTCTACATAGTTCTAACCCGTAGGGTCCGCACGCTTAACGTTTCGATGCCGGTTATATTATGAGTTTGTGAGTTTTGATGTACCGAAGGTTGTTCGGAGTCCTGGATGTGATCACGGACATGACAAGGAGTCTTGAAATGGCCGAGACATGAAGATTGATATATTGGACGACTATATTCGGACACCGGAATGGTTCCGGGGGTTATCGTATATATACCGGAGTACCGGGGGGTTACCGGAACCCCCCGGGGGTTATTGGGCCTCATAGGCCCAAAGTAGTGGAAGAGGAGAGGCAGCAGGAGGTGGCGCGCAGCCCCCCTTGCCCCAATCCGAATTGGAAAAGGGAAGGGGGCGCGGCCCCCCTTCTCCTTCCTTCTCTCCACCTCCTCCTTCCCCTTCTCCTAGTTGGAATAGGAAAGGGGGGGCAAAACCTACTTGGAGTAGGATTGCCCCCCCTTGGGCGCGCCTCCTCCTCTTGGCCGGCCCCCTCCTCCTCTTGGCCGGCCCCCTCCTCCTCCACTCCTTTATATACGTGGCCAGGGGGCACCCCATAGACACAACAATTGATCTCTTGATCTCTTAGCCATGTGCGGTGCCCCCTTCCACCATAATCCACCTCGATCATATCATAGCGGTGCTTAGGCGAAGCCCTGCGATGGTAGAACATCATCATCGTCACCACGCGTCGTGCTGACGGAACTCTCCCGTGAAGATCTACTAGATTGGAGTTCGTGGGACGTCATCGAGCTGAACGTGTGCTGAACTCGGAGGTGCCGTGCATTTGCTAGTTGGATCGGTCGGATCGTGAAGACGTACGACTACATTAACCGCGTTGTGTTAACGCTTCCGCTTTTGGTTTACGAGGGTACGTAGACAATGATGAAGCTATGTACCTAGGGTAGGGTCATGGATCTGTCCAACATACTGTAACACCCTCGATGCGGCTATATCTCCTACGTGTCGAGGCACGACTTAGAGGAATAACCGCATTGAAAGCAATGTCGCAAGTTAGGCAATCTTCACAACATCACATGTAATATATAGATAATAAAAGGGGAGATACATAGTTGGCTTACACTCGCCACGTCAAACAAAGTACATAAATAGCATTACATCATCCAAACACTCATGGCCCGACTACGGCGCCAAAATAGAAGAGCAACCCAACATGCGACACGGTCCCGATCGCCCCAACTGGGCACCACTACTGATCATCAGGGAAAGACACATAGTAACGGCGTGAGTCCTCGTAGAACTCCCACTTGAGCTCAAGCGCGTCATCTGGAACAAAGTCATAAGGCCCTGCATCTGATTTTGGAAGTAATCTGTGAGCCACAGGGACTCAGCAATCTCGCACCCTCGCGATCAAGACTATTTAAGCTTATAGGCAAGGCAAGGTAAAATATGTGGAGCTGCAGCAAGCGACTAGCATATATGGTGGCTAACCTGCTCGCAAAAGAGAGCGAGAAGAGAAAGGCAAAGCGCGAACGAGTAACTAGAGAACAACCTGCGGCAAGCATTACTCCAACACCGTGTTCACTTCCCGGACTCCGCCGAGAAGAGACCATCATGGTAACTCACACAGTTGATTCATTTTAATTAAGTTAAGGTTCAAGTTATCTACAACCGGACATTAACAAATTCCCATCTGCCCATAACCATGGGCACGGCTTTCAAAAGTTCAAATCCCTGCAGGGGAGTCCCAACTTAGCCCATGACAAGCTCTCACGGTCAACGAAGGAATAGACCTCCTCCCGAGACATTCCGATCAGACTCGGTATCCCGGTTCTACAAGACACTTCGACAAGTTAAAACAAATCCAGCAACACCGTCCGAATGCGCCGACAAATCCCGATAGGAGCTGCACATATCTCGTTCTCAGGGCACACTCAGATGAGACATCCTACGAGTAAAACCAAACCTCAAGTTGCCCCGAGGTGGCCCCGCAGTCTACTCGGTCGGACCAACACTCAGAGGAGCACTGGCCCGGGGGGGGGTTTAAATAAGATGACCCTCGGGCTCCGGAAACCCAAGGGAAAAAGAGGCTAGGTGGCAGATGGTAAAACCAAGGTTGGGCATTGCTGGAGAAGCTTTAATCAAGGCGAACTATCAAGGGGTTCCCATTATCACCCAACCGCGTAAGGAACGCAAAATCCGGGAACATAACACCGATATGACGGAAACTAGGGCGGCAAGAGTGGAACAAAACACTAGGCGAGAGGTCGAGCCTTCCACCCTTGACCAAGTATATAGATGCATTAAAATAACAAGATAATATAATGATATCCCAACAAGTAAATAATGTTCCAACAAGGAACGGCCTCCAATCTTCACCTGCAACTAGCAACGCTATAAGAGGGGCTGAGAAAAGCGGTAACATAGCCAATCAATGGTTTGCTAGGACATGGTGGGTTAGAGGTTTGACATGGCAATTTGGGGAGGCAAGATAGGCAAGTGGTAGGCATCGTAGCATAGGCATAGCAAAAGAGCAAGCGTCTAGCAAAGCAAAGATAGAAGTGATTTCGAGGGTATGATCATCTTGCCTGCAAAGTTGTCAGAGTTGACTGGATCCTCAAACGCAAACTCAACAGGCTCCTCGTTAGCGAACTCGTCTCCCGGCTCTACCCAAACAAGACAAACAAGAAAACGGAACACAATCAACCACGTGCAAACTCAAACAACATGATGCAAACATGATATGCTATGCGGGATGCGAGATGCGATGCATATGCAAGATTTAACAAGGAATGAATGAACCTGGCCTCAACATGGAAATCCAAGTGAGCCAATGGAAATGTGAGATGATTTCGCTTGAAAACAATATAAAGAACACCAGAATCGGAGTCACAGTTTGGAAAGGGCAAGCAATTCAAGTATGGCATCGGTCTGCGATATACAGCAAGTAGCCATCTAAATGCAACAAGATGAACATGCTACATCACTCAAACATGACAACAAAATACATGGAAGGGATCCATTCATGATGCTTTAGAAAAGATGAACACTGAGCTACGGCCAATTCATTCAAAAACAAGTTCAAACAAGCATGGCAAAAGTGCATTTGGTAAACAGATTTCAGACTTAGTGAAATTAACACTTGTTTGGAATTTCAGATCAGGTAGCACACTTTGGAGCATGAAAACTATATGCTACAGGGCCTGATCGTGGCAAAGTAAAGCATGGCATGGAGCTACTCAAAGAGCTTAACAAAAGTCCCTTAGTGACCTTGAGCCAAAAGGGATCATAAAATACATTTGCAAGCATGTGACTGGCAAAAACATAATCAGATCACAGACTTGGAGAAAAACTGTAGCATGCAAATCAGATATCAAGTAAGCATGTTTACGAGCTCGATGCACTCACTACAGAGCAAGTCATGACAATCTAAGAATACACCCATCAAGAATACACATGGCAAGAACAATAACATAGCAAGCACGGATCAACTACAACATCCTTGGCAAAATCGCTAACAAGTAGACAATCTGCCGAGATTCACGAAATAGCAAAAGTAGAGCTCGATTGACTCAAGCTAGGGTGCTCCATAACAGCAAACAAAGACATGGATGGATAGAGCACTACAAGATTAACAAAACATCCTTACTGATCATCCTCAAAAGAGGCACGGATCACTAGGAAACAACATGAACATATGGCATATTGAGATAAACAGATCAAGGACTTAGTGGAATTGCTAAGTCCCTGAAATCAGCATTAACGAATGCACCACTTTGCAAGCTTGTGCTAGTCACCACACACATCACAAAAATACATGGGTTGCACCTCTGGAAAGATGGCAAAATATATAACAAGACTCATGTCGAGCTCAGGGGCATATCATGCACACATTAAACATGGCAAAAATGACAAATATCTAATTGGTACAGCAGATCTGACAATTATCTCAAATAGCATTCTTCCAACAGCATTTCGGGCATCAAGATGAACTCAAATGAAAATGATGCAATGAGATGAAATGATGCGCTCTCTGAGTCGAACATTTTGATATGCTATATGCCCAAAAAGGAGCTACGGATGCAAAGTTACGGCACGACGAACATAGCAATTAATCTAGGGTTTGAGGCAAAAAGTCAACCGAGATATATCCTCAGATCCAGATCCGCACGCTTCCCAAGGCGGCGGCGGATCTTGCCGAAAACCCTGTAGACGACGGCGGCGGCGGGCGAGGACGGAGCGGCCGGAGCTGCGGCTGTGGCCGGGCTTCCACCGGCGACGAGGTGGCTGGCGGAGGCGGGGTTCGGCCGCGGCGGTGTCGGGCGACGAGGCGCGCGGGGCGGGGCGGCGCGCCGGAGTCAGGGAACCGCGGCGGAGCTCGCCGACGATGGTGGCGGTGGCCGGCGCGGGCTCCGGGCGCCGGCGTTGACGGA
>NC_041390.1:191851911-191871148 GCF_002162155.2 Triticum dicoccoides
CTCGCGGGCCCGCGGCGGGCGACGTCGAAGTGGGCACGGGGGCGCCACGTGGAGAGCAGCAATTGGCGCGGGCCGGCGGCGGACGTGTCCGGCTAGGCTTCGGACATGTCCGGCGGCTGGAGAGGAGCGGGCTAGGGTTTCGGGGAGGAAGGAGACGTGAATTTCGGAGGGTGGTGTATATATGGGCATAGAGGGAGCTAGGAGGGTCCAAATGAGGTGCAGTTTTCGGCCTCGCGATCGTGATCGAACGCTCTAGATGATGGGGAGGGTTTTAGTGGGTTTTGGGCCAAATTGGAGGGGTGTTGGGCTGCAACACACACGAGGCCTTCTCGGTCCCTCGGTTAACCGTTGGAGCATCAAACGAAGTCCAAATGGTACGAAACTTGACAGGCGGTCTACCGGTAGTAAACCAAGGCCGCTTGGAAAGTCTCGGTCCAATCCGGAAATGTTTAATCCCCACACACGAAAGAAAGGTAGAAATGACCACCGGAGGAGAACGGAGCGCCGGAATGCAAAACGGACAAAGGGGAAAAAGCTCGAATGCATGAGACGAACACGTATGCAAATGCAATGCACATGATGACATGATATGAGATGCATGACAACGACAACAACACACAGAGACAAAAACCTGAACCCGAGAAAATAAAATAACTTAGCGCCGGAAACGGCAAGAGTTGGATTGCATATTAGGTAAATCATATCCGGGGTGTTACAACACTCCACCACTACGAAAGGATCTCGTACCGAGATCTAGGATTGAAAGAACGCCGGGTACTCAGAATGGAGGTGATCCTCGCGTTCCCAGGTGGCTTCATGGTCGGAATGGTGTGACCACTTGACTTTGAGGAATTTGATTGACTTGTTACGAGTCTTGCGTTCAGTCTCTTCAAGAATAGCCACGGGGTGCTCACGATAAGAGAGATCTTCTTGGAGCTCAATGCCCTCGAAGTTGACAGTGCGATCAGGAGTCTTGAAGCACTTTCGGAGCTGAGAGACATGGAACACGTCATGCACATTTGCAAAGTTTGAAGGAAGCTCGAGTTGATAGGCGAGATCGCCTCTCTTGCTGACGATCTTGAAAGGTCCCACGTATCTAGGGGCAAGCTTCCCTTTGATACCAAAGCGACGAGTACCTTTCATTGCAGAGACGCGGAGGTAAACATGATCTCCAATCTCGAAGGCCAAATCATGGTGCTTACTATCATAGTAGCTCTTCTGGAGGGATTGGGCTGCTTTGAGGTTATCTCGAATGACTTTACACATCTCATCTGCCTCTGTGATTAAGTCATTTCCCATAAGTTGACGTTCACCGGTTTCAGACCAGTTGAGAGGGGTACGACACTTCCTACCATACAGAATTTCGAATGGGGCCTTGCCCGAACTAGCTTGAAAACTGTTGTTGTAGGAGAATTTAGCATATGGAAGACAATCCTCCCACTTCATGCCGAAGGAGATCACACAAGCCCTGAGCATATCTTCAAGAATTTGATTGACACGCTCGACTTGACCGCTAGTTTGAGGATGGAAAGCTGTGCTGAAACGGATGTTGGTGCCCATGGCCTTCTGAAAAGAATCCCAAAACTTGGAGGTAAAGATGCTGCCACGGTCTGAAGAGATCACTTGTGGAATACCATGTAGAGAGAAAATTCGAGAGGTATAGAGCTCCGCCAATTGAGCTGCAGTGATTGACTCTTTGATAGGCAGAAAGTGAGCCACTTTAGTGAGTTTGTCGATGACAACGAATATAGCATCATTGCCACGCTTGGACTTTGGAAACCCAGTCACGAAGTCCATCTCAATGTGGTCAAACTTCCATTCTGGAATGGCAAGAGGTTGGAGGAGACCAGCTGGCCTTTGGCGTTCTGCCTTCACTCTTCTGCAGACATCACATTCTGTAGGATCTAGAAGTAGATGTGTCTAGAGGGGGGTGATTAGACACTTCATGCTAAAGTTGCAATTTTTAAGCTTTTTCGGTTTAAGTGGAGTTTAGGCACAATTTCAACATACACAATACATATCAAGCAAGCATGCAAAGAGTATATGAGCAGCGGAATGTAAAGCATGCAACTTGCAAGAATGTAAAGGGAAGGGTTTGGAGAATTCAAACGCAATTGGAGACACGGATATTTTTCCCGTGGTTCGGATAGGTGGTGCTATCCTACATCCACGTTGATGGAGACTTCAACCCACAAAGGGTAACGGTTGCGCGAGTCCACACAGGGCTCCACCCACAAAGGGTAACGGTTGCGCAAGTCCACAAAGGGCTCCACCCACAAAGGGTCCATGAAGAAGCAACCACCCACAAAGGGTCCACGAAGAAGCAACCTTGTCTATCCCACCATGGCCGTCGCCCACACAGGACTTGCCTCACTAGCAATAGATCTTCACGAAGTAGGCGATCTCCTTGCCCTTACAAACTCCTTGGTTCAACTCCACAATCTTGTCGGAGGCTCCCAAGTGACACCTAGCCAATCTAGGAGACACCACTCTCCAAGAAGTAACAAATGGTGTGTAGGTAATGAACTCCTTGCTCTTGTGCTTCAAATGATAGTCTCCCCAACACTCAACTCTCTCTCATAGGATTTGGATTTTGTGGAAAGAAGATTTGAGTGGAAAGCAACTTGGGGAAGGCTAGAGAAAGATTCATATGGTAGAAATGGAATATCTTGGCCTCAACACATGAGTAGGTGGTTCTCTCTCAGAACATATGAGTTGGAATGGTGTATGTGTTCTGATGGCTCTCTCCCCGAATGAAGAGGAGGTGGAGGGGTATATATAGCCTCCACACAAAATCCAACCATTACACACAGTTTTCCAATCTCGGTGGGACCGAATCAACAGACTCGGTCAGACCGAAATGGTAAACCTAGTGACCGTTAGAGATTTCGGTGGGACCGATTGGATCAACTCGGTGGGACCGATGTGCTAGGGTTAGGGAAAATCCAAAACTCGGTTTGACCGATTACTTAAACTCGGTGGGACCGATTTGGGTAATAAGTGAAACTGAGATTTGGCCAAGCAAACTCGGTGGGACCGATTGCTTATCTCGGTGGAACCGAGAATATTGCAATGGGTAACAGAGAGTTTGCAAGCCCATCTCGGTGAGACCGAGATCCCATCGGTGAGACCGAACTGATTAGGGTTTGGCAGTGGCTTATGACAAGTGAAACTCGGTGGCGCCGGATAGGAAGAATCGGTAGGAGCGAGTTTGGCTTAGGGTTTAGGTCATATGTGGAAGTGGGAAAGTAGCTGAGGATTTTGGAGCATATCATTAAGCACATGAAGCAAGAGGCTCATTAAGCAACACCTCATCCCTCCTTGATAGTATTGGCTTTTCCTATGGACTCAATGTGATCTTGGATCACTAAAATGTAAAATGAAGAATATTGAGCTTTAAGCTTTAGCCAATCCTTTGTCCTTAGCATCTTGAAGGAGTTCCCACAACCTTTAGTCCATGCCACTCCATTGTTGAACTTATCTGAAACATGCTAGATAGAAATGTTAGTCGAACAAGAGATATGTTGTCATCAATTATCAAAACCACCTAGGGAGCACTTGTGCTTTCACATTCGTTCATGAACTGAGCAATCTCGCGCTTCATACGAGTCCACCAATAAGCTTGCTTGAGTTCCTAATACATCTTCGTGCTCCCAGGGTGGATGGAGAGGAGAGAATTGTGAGCCTCATTCATGATAACCTTACGAAGATCACCTTTGGGCACAACAATACGATCCTCGAAGAAGAGAGTATCCTTGTCATCAAGGCGGTAGCACTTGTACTTGGGTTGACTCTTGGCAATCCCAATCTTCACCTTTTTCACCATAGCATCAAGAAGCTGGGCTTGGCGAATCTGGTCTTCCAAGGTAGGAGAGACTTGAAGGTTGGCGAGGAAACCTTGAGGAACAACTTACAGATTAAGTTTGCGGAAAGTTTCACAAAGCTCGGGTTGATAAGGCTTGAGAATCAGACTGTTGCAATAAGCCTTCCTGCTCAATGCGTCAGCAATCACATTGGCCTTGGCTGGAGTATACTCGATACTTGGATTATATTATTGAATCAACCCATCGAGTCTGTCTGAGGTTGAGATTAGGCTGAGTGAAGATGTACTTGAGACTCTTGTGGTCAGTGAAAATGTCCACTTTCCTTCCCAATAAGAGATGTCTCCAAGTCAAAAGAGCATGCACAACTACCGCCAACTCGAGGTCATGAGTGGGGTAGTTCTTCTCGTCGGGCTTCAACTGGCGAGAGGTATAAGCCACAACTTTATTCTCTTGCATCAACACTGCACCGAGACCTTGGAGAGAGGCATCGCAAAAGACCTCGTACGGTTTGGATTCATCAGGAGGAGTCAGAACTGGAGCAGTGACCAATTTCTCTTTCAAAGTGTTGAAAGCGATGTCACATTCCGGAGACCAAACGTACTTGACGTGCTTCTGGAGAAGATTTGAGAGAGGCTTCGCGATCTTAGAAAAGTTTTCAACGAATCTTCGACAGTAGCTTGCGAGACCGAGGAAGCTACGGAGTTGCTTCACGTTCTGAGGTGGTTCCCAATTCACAATTGCAGACACCTTCTCAGGATTCACTGCAATGCCCTTGGCAGAGATGATATGCCCAAGATAAAGAACCTCATCGAGCCAAAATTCGCACTTGGAGAACTTGGCGTAGAACTGGTGTTCCCTGAGCTTATCGAGTACCAAACGCAAGTGCTTGGCATGATCTTCCTTGTTCTTCGAAAAGACCAGAATGTCGTCGAGATAGACCAAAACAAAGTCATTGGTGTAGGCGTTGAAGATGAAGTTCATCATGCGAGAGAAAGTCGGAGGAGCGTTGACGAGGCCAAAAGACATGACAGCGTATTCATATGAACCATAGCTTGTCCTGAAAGCCGTCTTGGGAATATCTTGCTCACTGATTCGAATCTGATGATAACCCATGCGGAGATCAAGCTTGGAGAATACTTGGGCGCCTTTGAGTTGTTCGAATAGCTCGTTGATGTTGGGAAGTGGGTATTTGTTCTTGATGGTCTTCTTGTTCAATGGACGGTAGTCAACACAAAGTCGGTCCGTTCCATCCTTCTTCTTCACAAAAAGGACACCACAACCCCACGGAGAGGAACTAGGTCGGATGAGACCCATTTGCTCTTGAATATCGAGTTGCTTCTTCAGCTCCTTCAACTCTTCAGGTCCGAGCTTGTAAGGATGCTTGCACACTGGTTCCGTGCCAGGCTCAAGATCAATGACAAATTCAACTGGCCGGTGCGGAGGCATTCCTGGAAGCTCTTCTGGAAAGACGTCTTGATATTCGCAAACGGCTGGAATTTGCGAGATAGCATCCAGTTCACCCTTCTCATTGAGAGAAAACAGACGGATGGTATCATCACGAGCAGCAAAGACAATTACATCCTCAGACGAATGAGTCAATTGAATCTGCCTGGCAGCACAATCAAGATGCGCCTTGTGCTTAGAAAGCCAATCCATTTCGAGAATAAGATCAATATCCGAGTTGCCAAGAACCACCGGAGAAGAAAGAAACTTGTAGTCGCCCAATGTGATAGAGATATCGGGAGCAACCAAACTAGAAGTCAAAAGCTTGCCGGAAGAAACAACTTGCATGACTTTGGGCATGACCTCAGTATCAACATTGTGCTTTGATGCAAAAGGGCATGACAAGAAAGAATGTGATGCACCAGTATCAAAAAGTACTTTTGCAGGAACATCGTTAACAGGAAGGTTACCCGTGATGACATCTGACGAGTCCTCTGCCTGAGCTGCATTCATCAAGTTGACCTTGGCGTGCTTGGGCTTATGCTTGACCACAGCTGTACTTGCCGATCTCACAGGAGGAGGAGGAGGGAGACGCCTCTGGTTGAAGCACTTGTTGGCATAGTGACCCTTCTGTTGGCACTTGTTGCACGTGACCTCTGAAAGCGGATGGTGATACGGAGCACTCGATCTTGGAGCTTGAGATGAAGTCTTGTTCTGAAAGCCAGGGTTGGGTGGGTGGGAAGATCCACTGCCACCTTTGCTCTTCTGATACGGCTGACGGAACTGAGGAGGAGGAAGCCAATACTTCTGCTGCTTGGCCACTTGAGTAGAGGAAGAAGGAGTAGCATCTCTGACTCGCTTCTTGGAAGCATCACACCTTAGTTGAGCAGCCTCTTGCTTCAATGCCATGTTGTAGAACTCGTCGTACCTCAAGGGCTCAAAGAGGACAAGAGCTAGCTGGATTTCTTCTCTAACACCACCCCTGAACTGGTATATCATGCTCTTCTCGTCAGGGACGTCCTGCTTAGCAAAGCGGGCGAGCTTCTGAAACAACTTGTTGTAGTCATAGACAGACAAAGAGCCTTGCTTCAGGTTGCGGAATTCCTCACGCTTGCTTTCAACCACGCTCTGAGGGATATGATGAGCTTTGAAATCTTGACGGAATTCATCCAAGGTAATCACACGGCCTCCTCTGGAATCTTTGTACTGCTGGAACCATTCTGCAGCTTGGTCTTTGAGTTGGAAGGAAGCGAACTTGACAAAGTCCTCAGGCCTGACGTTACTGCACTCGAAGTGCTTGCATAGATCCACGAGCCAATCGTCAGCATCAGTTGCCTCAACACAATTGCTGAAAGTCTTTGGCCCGTTAGCAAGGAACTGGTTGAGTGTAGCAAAGTGATTCTGATTGTTGCCTTGGTTGCCTTGGTTCGCTTGATTGCGCTCTTGAAGAATTTGCATGATCAACTGCGTGTTTGCATTAGTTGCAGCCATCACAGCTTGCCATGCCTTCGGAGGAGGTGGAGGTGGTGGCGGATCCTAATTCTGATTCTGATTTTGATTGCTGCTCTTAGCGGGAGCCATCCTGAAGAGGGTGACAACTGTTAGCACATTGATAGATAAATATTGAAGCTGAATCCAATAGAATGAAATTGCAACATATAGTCTTCACATCCGAACAAAATGAACGAATGCATTCCACTTGAAATGGTCACATATCCATAAATTGAGAAGCCACTTAGAATTTAGGTAGAGGAATAAATCAACAAGGTACGGATCAAGAACGAATACTCGGTAAGAAATCCCAATCTCAAACCAAATATCCGTGGAAGAAGAACTAGAGCTACAAGAATTCCCACCTATGAAACTCCCGAACCTTTCCGGTTATGCAATCAGGTGTTGAGGATACATGGGAAGCATAATATCTCACCCAAAACTAGCAATTCCTACATCCAGTTGTATCCATCCTTCAACACGTAACTGAGAAAAACTTTGGAAACCATCTACCTCAACCTTCGAAAAGCATCCGTTATACAAGTTATGGCAATACTCCCGAACTCCCGCCCCAGTACTGGGTGGCGTCGAGGTTATCTCACCAACGAACTGCATAAAAGAGATTTTCAATGTCGGCGTACTAAACTCAGGTATTCCAGAACTGCACGATAAAATTGTGACGACAACACCTCGGGGCTCAACTCCCCGGGACACTGCCACAACCCCTAAAGACAGGAGGCACCAAGAACAATGTTCTCATCACAAAACCATCGGAACGATTCCAAGATACCCGCGTGATCCTAAATTTTTTTTAGTGAAATTTGAGAAGAGAAGAGTCAAAACTCTACGCCAGGATGCCTTACCAGAGCGATGAGGAGACTGGGGAGTAAAAGAATTCCTAAACTCTCCGATATATAATTCCTAAATGACTCAAAACATTTTTCTAAACTCAACAACGGCTGCTAAAAATGATCAAGCAATGGGGGCTCCTAAGGTCGGGGAAGGCTCTGATTACCAACTTGTAACACCCTCAATGCGGCTATATCTCCTACGTGTCGAGGCACGACTTAGAGGCATAACCGCATTGAAAGCAATGTCGCAAGTTAGGCAATCTTCACAACATCCCATGTAATATATAGATAATAAAAGGGGTGATACATAGTTGGCTTACACTCGCCACGTCAAACAAAGTACATAAATAGCATTACATCATCCAAACACTCATGGCCTGACTACGGCGCCAAAATAGAAGAGCAACCCAACATGCGACACGGTCCCGATAGCCCCAACTGGGCACCACTACTGATCATCAGGGAAAGACACATAGTAATGGCGTGAGTCCTCGTCGAACTCCCACTTGAGCTCAAGCGCGTCATCTGGAATGGAGTCATCAGGCCCTGCATCTGGTTTTGGAAGTAATCTGTGAGCCACAGGGACTCAGCAATCTCGCACCCTCGCAATCAAGACTATTTAAGCTTATAGGCAAGGCAAGGTAAAATATGTGGAGCTGCAGCAAGCGACTAGCATATATGGTGGCTAACTTGCTCGCAAAAGAGAGCGAGAAGATAAAGGCAAAGCGCGAACGAGTAACTAGAGAACAACCTGCGGCAAGCATTACTCCAACACTGTGTTCACTTCCCGGACTCTGCCGAGAAGAGACCATCACGGTAACTCACACAGTTGATTCATTTTAATTAAGTTAAGGTTTAAGTTATCTACAACCGGACATTAACAAATTCCCATCTGCCCATAACCGCGGGCACGGCTTTCGAAAGTTTAAATCCCTGCAAGGGAGTCCCAACTTAGCCCATGACAAGCTCTCACGGTCAACGAAGGAATAGACCTCCTCCCGAGACATTCCGATCAGACTCGGTATCCCGGTTCTACAAGACACTTCGACAAGTTAAAACAAATCCAGCAACACCGCCCGAATGCGCCGACACATCCCGATAGGAGCTGCACATATCTCGTTCTCAGGGCACACTCAGATGAGACATCCTACGAGTAAAACCAAACCTCAAGTTGCCCCGAGGTGGCCCTGCAGTCTACTCGGTCGGACCAACACTCAGAGGAGCACTGGCCCGGGGGAGGGGGGGGGGTTAAATAAGATGACCCTTGGGCTCCGGAAACCTAAGAGAAAAAGAGGCTAGGTGGCAGATGGTAAAACTAAGGTTGGGCATTGCTGGAGAAGCTTTAATCAAGGCGAACTATCAAGGGGTTCCCATTATCACCCAACCGCGTAAGGAACGCAAAATCCGGGAACATAACACCGATATGACGGAAACTAGGGCGGCACGAGTGGAACAAAACACTAGGCGAGAGGCCGAGCCTTCCACCCTTGACCAAGTATATAGATGCATTAAGATAACAAGATAATATAATGATATCCCAACAAGTAAATAATGTTCCAACAAGGAACAACCTCCAATCTTCACCTGCAACTAGCAACGCTATAAGAGGGGCTGAGCAAAGCGGTAACATAGCCAATCAATGGTTTGCTAGGACATGGTGGGTTAGAGGTTTGACATGGTAATTTGGGGAGGCAAGATAGGCAAGTGGTAGGCATCGTAGCATAGGCATAGCAAAAGAGCGAGCATCTAGCAAATCAAAGATAGAAGTGATTTCAAGGGTATGATCGTCTTGCCTGCAAAGTTGTCAGAGTTGACTGGATCCTCGAACACAAACTCAACGGGCTCCTCATTAGCGAACTCGTCTCCCGGCTCTACCCAAACAAGACAAACAAGCAAACGGAACACAATCAACCACGTGCAAACTCAAACAACATGATGCAAACATGATATGCTATGCGAGATGTGAGATGCGATGCATATGCAAGATTTAACAAGGAATGAATGAACCTAGCCTCAACTTGGAAATCCAAGTGTGCCACTAGAAAGGTGAGATGATTTCACTTGAAAACGATATAAAGAACGCCGGAATCGGAGTCACGGTTTGGAAATGGCAAGCAATTCAAGTATGGCACCGGTCTGCGATATACAGCAAGTAGCCATCTAAATGCAACAAGATGAACATGCTACAACACTCAAACATGACAACAAAATACATGGCAGGGATCCATTCATGATGCTTAACAAAAGATGAACACTGAGCTACGGCCAATTTATCCAAAAACTGGTTCAAACAAGCATGGCAAAAGTGCATTTGGTAAACAGATTTCAGACTTGGTGAAATTAACACTTGTCTGGAATTTCAGATCAGGTAGCACACTTTGGAGCATGAAAACTATATGCTACAGGGCCTGATCATGGCAAAGTAAAGCATGGCATGGAGCTACTCAAAGAGCTTAACAAAAGTCCCTTAGTGACCTTGAGCCAAAAGGGATCAGAAAATACATTTGCAAGCATGTGAATATGGCAAAAACATAATCAGATCACAGACTTAGAGAAAAACTGTAGCATGCAAATCAGATATCAAGTAAGCATGTTTACGAGCTCGATGCACTCACTACAGAGCAAGTCATGACAATCTAAGAATACACCCATCAAGAATACACATTATACAAGCTAGACATGGCAAGACCAATAACATAGCAAGCACGGATCAACTACAACATCCTCGGCAAAATCGCTAACAAGTAGACAATCTGCCCAGATTCACGAAATAGCAAAAGTAGAGCTCGATTGACTCAAGCTAGGTTGCTCCATAACAGCAAACAAAGACATGGATGGATAAAGCACTACAATATTAACAAAACATCCTTACTGATCATCCTCAAAAGAGGCACGGATCACTAGGAAACAACATGAACATATGGCATATTGAGATAAACAGATCAAGGACTTAGTGGAATTGCTAGGTCCCTGAAATCAGTATTAACGAATGCACCACTTTGCAAGCTTGTGCTAGTAACCACACACATCACAAAAATACATGGGTCGCAACTCTGGAAAGATGGCAAAACATATAACAAAACTCATGTAGAGCTCAGGGGCATATCATGCACACATTAAACATGGCAAAAATGACAAATATCTAATTGGTGCAGCAGATCTGACAATTATCTCAAATAGCATTCTTCCAACAGCATTTCGGGCGTCAAGATGAACTCAACTGAAAATGATGCAATGAGATGAAATGATGTGCTCTCTGAGACGAACATTTTGATATGCTATATGCCCAAAACGGAGCTACGGATGCAAAGTTACGGCACGACGAACATAGCAATTAATCTAGGGTTTGAGGCAAAAAGTCAACCGAGATATATCCTCATATCCAGATCCGCACGCTTCCCGAGGTGGCGGCGGATCTCGCCGGAAACCCTGTAGACGACGGCGGCGGCGGGCGAGGACGGAGCGGCCGGAGTTGCGGCGGTGGCCGGGCTTCCCACCGGCGACGAGGTGGCTGGCGGAGGCGGGGTTCGGCCGCGGCGGTGTCGGGCGACGAGGCGCGCGGGGCGGGGCGGCGCGCCGGAGTCGGGGAACCACGGCGGAGCTTGCCAACGATGGTGGCGGTGGCCGGCGCGGGCTCCGGGTGCCGGCGTTGACGGAGATGGCAGCGGGGTCGGGTGATGAGGGAGGCAGGCGGCGCGGCGCGCCGGGCCGGGGAGGGCCCCGCACGGGCCTCACGGGCCCGCGGCGGGCGACGGCGAAGTGGGGACGGGGGCGCCACGTGGCAAGCGGCAATTGGCGCGGGCCGGCGGCGGACGTGTCCGGCTAGGCTTCGGATATGTCCGGCGGCTGGAGAGGAGCGGGCTAGGGTTTTGGGGAGGAAGGAGACGTGAATTTCGGAGGGTGGTGTATATATGGGCATAGAGGGAGCTAGGAGGGTCCAAATGAGGTGCGGTTTTCGGCCACGCGATCGTGATCGAACGCTCTAAATGATGGAGAGGGTTTTGGTGGGTTTGGGGCCAAATTGGAGGGGTGTTGGGCTGCAACACACACGAGGCCTTCTCGGTCCCTCGGTTAACCGTTGGAGCATCAAACGAAGTCCAAATGGTACGAAACTTGACAGGCAGTCTACTGGTAGTAAACCAAGGCCGCTTGGCATGTCTCGGTCCAATCCGGAAATGTTTAATCCCCACACACGAAAGAAAGGTAGAAATGACCACCGGAGGAGAACGGAGCGCCGGAATGCAAAACGGACAGCGGGGAAAAAGCTCGAATGCTTGAGACGAACACGTATGCAAATGCAATGCACATGATGACATGATATGAGATGCATGACAACGACAAAAACACACGGAGACAAAAACCTGAACTCGAGAAAATAAAATAACTTAGCGCCGGAAACGGGAAGAGTTGGATTACATATTCGGTAAATCATATTTGGGGTGTTACACATACCCTCCCCAAGGACATCTCTACAAAGAATCAGAAGCAGTCGAAGAGAAACCATCATCCACTCAACCATGAAGATGTGCTCACTCGACCACCTTGAAGACACTCGACCACCAGAAGATGAGATACCCTCCACTCTGCAACGGTCAGGACTTAAACCATAGCTTTATGGGCATTTACAACACTTTACTGCAGACATTACCAGTAACGCCCCTCCTTTATGAGCATTGAACCTTGTGTAACTGAGGGGAGCTGGGGTCCTGGCGCACTCTATATAAGCCACCCCCTCCTCTGGGACAAGGGTTCGCACTTTCTGTAATTCACACACATATATTCAGTCGACCGCCTCTGGGCTCTGAGACGTAGGGCTTTTACTTCCTTTGAGATGGGCCTGAACTCGTAAACTCGTGTGTACAACTCCTCCATAGCTAGGATCTTGCCTCTACATTCCTACCCCCCTATTCTACTGTCAGTATTAGAACCACGACAGTCGGCGCCCACCGTGGGGTAGGTGTCTTAGCGACTTGTTAGAGAAGTTGCAATTTTTTCAATCCCCTTCATCATGGTTCCAGGCGGAGGTTTGGCTGAGGGCCGCGAGATCCGTCTCGGCGCGCTCGTGTTTGTCGCCGACGACTCCGCTTGGCTTCAGGAGGCACCACTCGACGCCGACGCGCTCCCCGCCCGCGGGGCGACGCACTTTCGCGCGTGCGTCTGCGGCGTCCTCCTACGGCAACCGTCGACCCAGCACCTGTTGACTCCAGCAGCTTCCCCCCTCCCTGTGACCCGCCCGAGCTTCAGCAGTGGGTGAAGCATATGGTGGGTGAAGCATACGGTGGCCCGCCAGTCGGCCACCCCTCAAGTCGTGGCGATCGAGCCCGACGAAACTCTCTACGGCCTGTTCGATCTGTCGACTGGCTCCGTAGAGACCGCATCCGAGTGCGATAGCAGCGACCCGGTGGCGGAAGTTTTGATGGTCAACAGACCACGCAGCCCTCCTGGCTTCAACCGCGAAGACGGAGGCGACGGGAACAGCGATCCGTTGCGTGTTCATGAGGAGTACCGCCCCGAACCCCTTTCCTCGCAGCAGAGGGAGGAACTTCGCCGCCGGAACATGGATGCATTGCATACTCCTATAGTTGGAGAAACCCCTGAGGCCCAGGCCTTGGAGCAGGCGCGCTTGGCCAACCTGGATGAGCGCACTCGACTGGAGAACCTCCAGCACGCACTCGACAATCGCGCTCGACAACGTGCTCCTGAGTCCAGTCGACGCCATCTTTTTCCACCTCCGACTCAGGTATACCGAACACCGATCCAGAATCTAGTAGCTGCTGCCCGGATAGCAGGGTCGATCCAACCTTCCCAATCAGAAGCTGGCCAAGGTCTGGTGCAGATCAGAGCCTTGCTCCAGGCAGTGGGAGAGCAGAATACGGTCGTGTCTCAGTCGCGGAATAGGATCCATAGCAGATCCATGGTCGCAGACACAATTCAGTCGGCCCATAGCCTGAGATCGTCCCCGAGGCGTGAGGGACGTGGAGATCGGCGTGATTAGTACAGAAACCGAGAGCAATATGATCGCCGTGCTGATCGCGATGATCGTCGTCGAGTGCCCATGCCTCCTCCAAGGAGTGGGTCATACGTGCCTCGGCCACATGAAGACAGACGCCCTCATAGTGTCGGAAGAGGTATTCCAGTCGACCCCAGGGAGCCAGGCTTTGATGCGAGATCTATTCTCGTGCAGGGCTTGGTCGACAGAAACAGAGCTCACCGAGAGGGCCATGACAGAGATCCGCAAACTAGCAACAGGGTGCATGTCTCTGGTCCAGAGTGCTTCAGCAGAGCTATCAGAGCTGCGGTGATTCCCCCCAACTTCAGGTTGGTGTCTGGAGTTAGTAAGTTCACCGGAGAGTCCAAGCCTGACACTTGGCTTGAAGACTACCGAGTGGCTGTCCAGATTGGTGGCGGCAATGATGAAGTGGCCATGAAACACCTTCCTCTGATGTTGGAGGGCTCGGCTAGAGCATGGCTGAATCAGTTAGCGCCTGGCAGCATCTATACTTGGGAAGATCTCGCCCGAGTATTTGTCAGAACATTCTAGGGGACTTGCAAACGGCCGGCAGGTTTGACAGAATTACAGTGTTGTGTTCAAAAACCGAATGAAATTTTGAGGGATTATATCCAGAGATGGATCACCCTACACCACACGGTAGAAGATGTGTCAGATCATCACGCAATTTGTGCCTTTAAGGAAGGCGTCAGGTATCGGGAGTTGAATATGAAATTCGGCCGGACAGGAAATATGACTCTGGCTCGGATGATGGAAATTGCCACCAAGTATGCCAATGGTGAAGAAGAAGAGAGACTCCGGAGTGGCAAGCACAAAGCAGTCGCCCACGAATTCGGAGGAGGAAACTCCGGTCAGAAACAGAAGCGCAAGGCCGAGCCAGCTGCTCTGGGTGAAGCCTTGGCTGTGGTTCAAGGAAAGTTCAAGGAGAAGCCCAAAGGGCCGTGGAACCCCAAGAAAGTAAAAGATCAAGATGGAAATGATGTGTTGGATCTGTCGTGCCATATCCACACCAAAAAATATGAAGAAGGTAATTTCATTTACCTGAAGCACACCACTCGGCAGTGTCGGCTCCTAATCTAGCAGTTCCGAGAGAAACAGCCCAAGGAAAAGGAGAAGGAGGCAGACAAGGCTGAGGATGAGGGAGAGGATGATGATGGTTATCCCCAGATGAATTCCACTCTGATGATTGTTGCTGACGTTGAGAGCAAAAGTCGATTGAAAGTCATCAACAGGGAAGTGAACATGGTCACTCCGGTGACACCTAGTTACTTGAAGTGGTCGCAGACTGCCATTACATTCGACCAGTTTGATCATCCATCACACATCGCCACCCCTTGGAGGCAAGCACTGGTGGTCGACCCGGTGGTTGAAGGCACTTGACTGACAAAGGTCCTGATGGACGGTGGCAGTGGCCTGAACATACTGTATGCAGAAACGTTGAAAGGAATGGGCATTCCGATGTCCAGACTCAGCGAAAGCCATATGAGTTTCCATGGGGTCATTCCAGGCAAGAAGGTTGCATCCCTCGGTCATATTGCACTCGACGTGGTTTTTGGTGATTCCAAAAATTACCGCAAAGAAAAGTTGACGTTTGAAGTTGTGGATTTCCAGAGTGCTTATCATGCAATTCTAGGTAGGCCAGCTTATGCACGATTTGTGGCTCGACCATGTTACGTGTACCTCAAACTGAAGATGCCTGGTCCTAGAGGAGTGATCACTATCTCTGGTAACCGGAAGAAGGCAGAAGAATGCTTCCAAAAGGGCTCAAAGATCGCCGATGCCCAGATGGCTGTGGTAGAATTGCAAGAATACCAGAAAAATGCAGATCCAAGTGACTTGCTGCGAGCCAAGAAGCCAGCCACAGATTCAGCATTCCAGTCGTCTGGTGAAACGAAGTCGATTCACATTCACCCGATGGATCCCAATGCAGCTCTGACTCACATTTCAACCACACTCGACTCCAAATAGGAAGAAGCGCTCATCCAGTTCCTCCGTGAGAACTGGGACATCTTTGCATGGAAGCCTTCTGACATGCCGGTGTTCCCGGGGGACTGTCTGAGCATCGTTTGCGAGTCGACCCGGAGGTGAAACCAGTCAAAGAGCATCTTCGACGGTCCGCCGTCCAGAAAAGAAAGGAAATCGGTGAAGAGGTGGCTCGGCTTTTGGCAGCTGAGTTTATCCGAGAGATTTATCACTCTAGGTGGTTAGCCAATGTTGTCATGGTCCCAAAGAAAGATGACTCACTTCACATGTGTATTGATTTCAAGCATATCAATCGGGCCTGCCCGAAAGATCACTTCCCTCTCCCTCGCATCGATCAGATAGTCGACTCGACTGCAGGGTGCGAGCGTTTGTCCTTTTTGGACGCCTACTCCGGGTACCGCCAGATCCGTCTGTACGGACCCGAACAAATAAAGACAGCTTTTATCACCCCGTTTGGGTGCTTCTGTTATGTCACAATGCCATTCGGTTTGAAGAACGTCGGAGCCACATTCATGCGGATGATTCAGAAGTGCCTGCTCACTCAGATCAGTCGGAATGTGTAAGCATACATGGATGACATTGTGGTCAAGTCACGTAAAGGTTCCGACCTACTGACTGACCTTGGTGAAACCTTTGCCAACCTCAGAAGGTATGATATCAAGCTCAATTCATCAAAGTGCACGTTTGGAGTTCCAGGCGGAAAGTTAGTCGGTTTTCTTGTTTCTGAACGAGGAATCGATGCTAACCCAGAGAAAGTAGGCGCTATACTCTGAATGAAACGCCCTGTGCGTGTGCATGATGTCCAGAAGCTTACTGGTTGCTTGGCCTCCCTAAGTCGATTCATTTCTCGCCTCGGTGAAAAGGCGCTGCCTCTTTACCGACTGATGAAGAAATCAGACAAGTTCGAGTGGACCCCAGAAGCTGATGCAGCGTTTGCAGAGCTAAAAGCCCTACTTTCCACCCAGCCGGTGCTTGCTGCTCCAATCAGCAAAGAGCCTCTACTGCTTTATATAGCAGCCACTGGACAAGTCGTCAGTACAATACTTACGGTCGAGCAGGAAGAAGAAGGAAAAGCTTATAAGGTTCAACGCCCAGTTTATTATATTTCTGAAGTCCTGACCCCGTCAAAGCAGAGATATCCTCATTATCAGAAGCTTGTCTATGGGATTTACATGACCACGAAGAAGGTTGCACACTATTTCTCGGATCACTCTGTTACAGTCGTCAGCGACGCTCCATTGTCAGAGATTCTGCACAACAGAGATGCAACTGGTCGAGTGGCCAAATGGGCGATTGAACTCCTTCCCTTGGATATCAAGTTTGAGGCAAAGAAAGCAATCAAGTCCCAAGCAATAGCAGATTTCCTCGCAAAGTGGGTCGAACAGCAACTGCCGACTCAAGTTCACTCTGAGCACTGGACCATGTTCTTTGATGGATCCAAGATGTTGAACGGTTCTGGTGCTGGAGTAGTTCTGGTATCCCCCCGAGGATACAGGCTCAGATACGTCCTCCAGATTCACTTTGATTCCTCCAACAATGAAGCAGAATATGAAGCACTCCTGTATGGGTTGCGCATGGCCATCTCACTCGGCGTCCGTCGCCTCATGGTCTATGGCAACTCAGATTTGGTAGTTAATCAAGTGATGAAGGAGTGGGACGGCAGAAGCCCAGCCATGACTGGTTACTGCAACGCGGTGAGAAAGCTTGAGAAGAAGTTTGAGGGGTTAGAACTCCACCACATACCTCGACTGAAAAATCAAGCAGCCGACGATTTGGCAAAGATAGGTTCCAAGAGAGAAGCCATTCCTAGCAATGTGTTTTTCGAGCATATTCACTCGCCGACAGTTCAGGAAGATCCTTTTACTGAAGAGCCCCCGCAACCTAAGAGCACCATAGATCCGACTGAAGTCGAGGTCCCAGCCGTGGTCGACCTGATCATGGAGGTTCTGGCCATTACTCCCGACTGGACGGTGTCCTACATTGCGTACATCCTCAGGAAAGAACTCCCAGAGGATGAAGAACAGGCTCGACAGATCGTCCGTCGATCCAAGGCCTTTACTGTGATAAGAGGGCAGCTGTTCAGGGAAAGCGTGACTGGAGTCGGTCAGAAATGCATAACACCAGAAGAAGGTCGAATGATCCTCAATGGCATCCACTCGGGGACCTGTGGTCATCATGCGTCCTCTCGGGCCATCCTGGCTAAAGCATAACGAGCAAATGAAATGGCGAAAGATATAGTCGACAGATGTGAAGGCTGCCAGTTTTACTCCGACATGTCTCATAAGCCAGCGTCAGCCCTGAAGACTATCCCCCTCATCTGGCCCTTTGCTGTTTGGGGGCTGGATATGGTTGGACCACTGAGAACTGGCACGAGCGGTTTCACTCATGTGCTTGTTGCAGTCAACAAGTTTACCAAATGGATTGAAGCTAAACCTATCAAGAACCTTGATGCTAGCACCACTGTCAGTTTTATCAGAGAATTGACATTCAGATATGGAGTCCCACACAGCATCATCACGGACAACGGATCGAACTTCGATTCCGATGAGTTCAGAGCTTTCTGCGCCTCTCAGGGCACTCGAGTCGACTATGCTTCTGTCGCTCACCCGCAGTCGAACGGACAAGCAGAAAGAGCCAATGGCCTAATTCTCAAAGGACTAAAACCCCGACTGATGCGTGATCTCAAACACGCAGCAGGCGCTTGGGTTGATGAACTTCCGTCAGTTCTGTGGGGTTTAAGGACAACTCCTAATCGGTCGACCGGATGAACTCCTTTCTTCTTAGTCTATGGAGCCGAAGCTGTTATGCCAAGTGACCTGCTCCACAATGCACCCCGAGTTGAGCTCTTCTCCGAAGAGGAAGCAGAGCAGGCCCAGCAAGATTCAGTTGATCTCTTAGAGGAGGAAAGAGAGATGGCCTTGATCCGCTCGACCATTTATCAGCAAGACTTGCGTCGATTCCACGCCAGAAATGTGAGGGGTCGAGCCTTTCAAGAAGGAGACCTGGTTCTTCGAGTGGATCAACAGAAACCACACAAGCTTGCCCCGACTTGGGAGGGGCCCTTCATCATCACCAAAGTTCTCCACAACGGAGCATACCATCTTTATAGTATTGAGCATCAGAAAGACGAGCCACGAGCTTGGAACGCGGAGCTGCTCCGCCCCTTTTATACTTAAGCACTCGTTCGAATAAAATGTAATAAGAAACACCTTTGTAATTTGTTTATCAAAGACAAGAGCTTATGGTCCTATCATTCGATTGTTGTGTTCTTATTTACTTCTGAAATCCCCCAATGGGTGGGCTTAGTCGCGAATTCATTTCACCTAAGTTCGAAAGAAAAAATCCTACCGAGTGGAGAGCAATCCTCCTACTCGGGGGCTTAGCTGCAGTCCAGTACTCGCCTAAGTTCTCTCACTAGGAGACTTAGCTGCAGTTCAGTACTCGCCTAAGTTTGAAAAAATCCTACCGAGTGGAGAGCAATCCTCCCACTCGGGGGCTTAGCTGCAGTCCAGTACTCGCCTAAGTTTGAAAAAATCCTACCGAGTGGAGAGCAATCCTCCCACTCGGGGGCTTAGCTGCAGTCCAGTACTCGCCTAAGTTCTCTCACTAGGAGACTTACCTGCAGTCCAGTACTC
>NC_041390.1:191871523-191971587 GCF_002162155.2 Triticum dicoccoides
ATCCTCCCACTCGGGGGCTTAGCTGCAGTCCAGTACTCGCCTAAGTTCTCTCACTAGGAGACTTAGCTGCATTCCAGTACTCGCCTAAGTTTGAAAAAATTCTACTGAGTGGAGAGCAACCCTCCCACTCGGGGGCTTAGTTGCAGTCCAGTACTCGCCTAAGTTCCCTCGCTAGGAGACTTAGCTGCAGTCCAGTACTCGCCTAAGTTTGAAAAAATCCTACCGAGTGGAGAGCAATCCTCCCACTCGGGGGCTTAGTTGCAGTCCAGTACTCGCCTAAGTTCTCTCACTAGGAGACTTAGCTGTAGTCCAGTACTCGCCTAAGTTGAAAAAATCCTATCGTGTGGAGAGCAGTCCTCCCACTCGGGACTCTTAGCTGTAGTCCAATGCTTGCCTAAGTCCGAAACATACCCCTATCCGCAAGGACGACGAGGTGCAGGTCGACTGCAACCTTTTGCTTCGGAGCTACGGCACAAGTACAACACCCGCTCCATCCCTATCCGCTAGGACGACGAGGTGCAGGTCGACTGCAACCTTCTCCTTCGGAGCTACGACACAAGTACAACGTCCGCTCCATCCCTATCCGCGAGGATGATGAGGCGCAGGTCGACTGGAGCCGCCACCTCAGAGCGGCGTCTCCATCGCAAAGACTATTCCAAGCAGTAAGCAAAGTCCATTCGAAGGCAAACGCAAGCACATTCGGAAATAAACCAAATTCAGAGAAATCCTAAAAATTCCAAGCAGCAAATCAAAAGTACTCGGGCATTAAGCCCGAAGGAGTTCAACAGTTACAGCAATCACTCAACATTCCAAGGCAAATTTAAAGCAGATTCAAGTTTCATAAGTTTGTTCACTCGGCCGGGGGAGGGCTAGCAGGCTCCACGAATGAGTCCAGGTCGATCCCATCAGCGATCCGAGTGGCGGCAGCAATGAAAGTCTCCATGAAGGACTAGGAGTCATGCTTTTTGGTGTTAGCGACTTTGATCACAGCCAGCTTGTCTTCACGAGCCTCCTTGCAATGGACTCGCACCAAGAACAGCGCCACATCAGCACCACACCGGGCGGAGGATTTCTTCCATTCTTGCACTCGGTCAGGGATCTCGTTCAGTCGAGTCATCAGGGATTCCAGGTCATTCTGAAGCGTCGCCCCGGCCAAAGCGATGAGTCGATTCGAGAGACTACCTCCTTCAGGCGCACGAGGTAGCTTGTGGCGCTGGCGATACGGGACTCCAGTCGGAGCACGTTCATTGCAGTTTCGTCGTAGACTCGAGAAGCGATAGGGTCCAGACCCGTCTCGACCCTTCCAGTTTCCTCGTTGAAGTCTTGGCAGAATTCTGCAGCCAAAAATTAGTCAATCAACCGAGCAAGATCCGATCGCAAGCATCAACACAGTCGGATTAAAAGAAATACTTTCCAGCATGAGATAAAGCTTCTTGGCAAGAGTCCTCAGATAAGCTTCCGTGTCATTCCTCTTGAGGATCGCAGACTCCAACTTTTCATTCAGGACGACCTTGTCCTTCTTCAGACCTGTCACTTCGCGGTTAGCTTCATTAAGACAAGATTTCAGTTTGTTCACCTCTCCTTCCAGCGTTCCGATTGAAGCAAGCTTCTGGTCTGCGAAAGCAGTTTTATCTTGGGCTGCTTTTTGCACGGCGGCGAGGTCCGAGTCCTTCTTCTCCGGAGCCAACTTCATTTTCTCTGCAAAAGAAACAATCAAATCAAAGAAGAGATCAAAGAAATATATTGAAAGTCAGTCGACAGCCAGTTACCTTCCATATCAGCGGCTTCGTCTTGAGCTTTCTTCAGATTCTGCTGGGCTAATTCCAAGTCGAGGTTGAGTTGCCTCTGCTTCTCCTCAAGTACAGCAAACTTAGAAATAAGAGCACAAGACTTCTGCAGAAGGTAAAAGACGGATCAGTCGATAAGATCAAAGGATGTTTACTTCCGAGTGAATAAAACCTAAAGAAGTTCGCTTAGACCCCAGCAGACTGCACACAGTCGACTGCGGTCTCAGGGGCTACACCCAGCGGGTGCACTTGGCGTGCCCCTGCTGACTAAGACTCAACTCGACCGGTCCGCACGGACCAGAAAAAAAAGTTGTTCAGACCCCAGCCGACTGCCAGCAGTCGACTGCGGTCTCGGGGATTACACCTAGTGGGTGCACTTGGCGTGCCCCCACCGGTTCGGATCCGACTCGACCTGCCCGCCTGAGTCGAGTGTAAGGAGTAAAAAAGAAAAGAAAGAAGAACTCAGACCCCAGTTGATTGCCAGCAGTCGACCGCGGTCTCGGGGACTACACCCAGTGGGTGCACTTAGCGTGCCCCCACCGGTTCAGATCCCACTCGCCCAGACCGAGTGGAAGATCGAACCTACCAAAAACAACAAAACACCCAGTGGATGCTCTAATTTGACGCAAACAACAGCAGATTATGTAGAAGAAGATTTTTTCGAGTAACACTTCCTCACAGAGCAAAAACAGTTGGAAACTCTACTCACCTGGATATTGGCCCGAAGGGCAGCACTGGCGTCGTAGGCAGCCTAGCTGTTCTCATGCACCGTCTTCACCCGCTCCATCATCATGTCAGCCTGTCAGATGGCTTCCGCAGCTGCTTCCGACTAGTTGTCCGGGACTGGATAGCTGGTGAAAAAGTGAGCAGTCGACCCAGGTGCGGCGGCTTGGAGCTCCGTGGTGTGGAGTTGGACGACTGAAGGAATCACAGGTGCAGTCGGCGGTGTGGGGTGCTCACTTGACAAGGGTGCAGCAAAGGTCACATAGGCCCTGCCCGCGTCTTTAGGTTGACGGACGGGAGGTGTCGTAGTGGGTTCTTGCCGAGACATCCTACCAGCCGCTACCTTCTTGCTCTTCCTGGGCTTAAGAGCCACATCTTCATCGTCATCTAGAAGATCGATGACGTTGGGTGGAGCTGCAAGGCAGATCATTCGACCCCAAGTGAACCACTCGAACGCAATCGACCAAAGAATCAAGAACAAAATTGCAAGAGTTTATACCTGGGTTGGAGGTTACCGAATCTTCCATTTCCTCGTCCTGGTACTAGAAAGAAGAGGTTCCTGACGTAGCAGCACTGCAAAGACCCGCATTCAATCGGTTACGTCTGGTAATCGAGTCGATGAAAAGGACAAGTCAGATGGTTACCCGGAGATAGTAGGAACAGTCACTTTGATCCTGGGCAAAGCTTTTGGCAGTTTGGAGGAGTTGGCTTTCGGCGCTTTCGGCGCTGGAGGCGGCGCAACTTTGGACTGCTTTGGAGCCTTCTCAGTCAGCGTTGGGGAAGATGTCCTGGGACGCTTCGAAGACTGACCAATCGGCGCGGCCACCAAGTCCGGAGCGCTCGTCGGGTCGTGAGCGTGTTTGGATCTCCTCTCCCTGCGAGGAGGTGAGTCGACTTCTTCGTCATCAGTCGATTCGTCGCTCTCCTCGTCCTCCTTGGCATCCAAATGCTCCTCGCCGCTCTCGCCCCCGCTCGCTTCTTCCTCGGCGTCTTGGTCCTGCACTCCGTTGGGCATTGAGTACATGTCGATGAGGGCCTGAAAGGACAACGATCAAAGGAAATTCAGTCGACCATAAACAAGATATCACACAGTGAATCAGAAAGATACTTGATAAAACAGAATTATACCTGCTCCGGTTGGTGCGAGTTGTCGAATGGAATCACCCTCCTAGACCCCCGAGGGTTGTCTTGGTTACTGGTGATCCCCATCAACCACTTCTCCAAGGTATCCTCGCAGACATCCTCCGGGTGGATCCGAGTGGAATCCTCGAGCCCAGAGTACATCCACATCGGATGATCACACGCCTGAAGCGGTTGGATGCGTCGACCGAGAAAGACCTCCAGCAGGTCCATCCCGGTCACCCCGTCGCGGACAAGTTGGACGACCCGCTCGACCAGCACCTTGACATGCGCCTTCTCTTCTGGAACTACCTTCAGGGGGGCGGGCTTCTCCACTCGAGCCAAGGAAAAGGGAGGAAGTCCAGTCGACTGACCCGGGGTCGGCTGATCCTTGCAGTAGAACCAAGTCGACTGCCTGCCCCGGACCGAGTCGGGGAGGATCATGGCCGGGAAGGTACTCTTGCTCCTCATTTGGATCCCCGGACCCCCGCACATCTGGATCACTTGTGTCTTCTTGTCACCCAATTTGGCCTTTTTGATCGACTAGGAGCGGCAGGTGAAGATGTGTTTGAAAAGACCCCAGTGCGGTCGACAGCCCAAGAAATTTTCACACATCGACACAAAAGCAGCCAGATAGACTATGGTGTTTGGAGTGAGATGGTGAAGTTGAGCCCCAAAGAAGTTCAAAAAAACCCAGAAGAAAGGATGGGGAGGCAGTGAGAATCCGCGATCTACGTGGGTGGCAAGGAGAATACACTCACCCTCCCTTGGCTGCGGCTCGGTTTCGTTCCCCGGGAGCCATGCCGACTTGTGGGGGATCAGTCCCCCCTCCACCAGGTCATCGAGGTCGTCCTGGGTGATTGTTGAGCGGATCCAGTCGCCCTGGATCCAGCTCGGCGGCAGGCCGGATCTCGACGAGGATCCGCCCCGGCTGGTCCGCTTGCCCTTCACCTTCGCAGTTGCCTTCTTCGCGCGCTCCAGCGCCACCGTCTTCTCTTTCCCCATGGTAACAGGTTGAGCTCGAGCGAGAGTTCGGCAACGAGAGCGGAAGCGAGCGTGGCGGAGAGATCGGAAGAAGAAGAAGAGAGAATGGGAGCGCACAGGGCAGAGGCCTGGTCCGGGGCCTTTTATAAGGTCGTCACCCCAGTGACTGGTTGGTGGACCCAAACGATCTAAAAAAATCCCGCAACAGTTGCACGCGCAGTACGTGGCCAAAAAGGTGGCGTGGGGATCGAGGAGACTAGCCTAATCCATCTCGATAACCTCGGTTCCGTCCGTCTGGCGCGCTTCCCAAAATTCAAATCCCGCGAAATCTGCGGAGAGCAGAGCGACCTGTCAGACTGAAGACAAACATCCTCTACATCATCATTCGGAATTCTACCGTGAAAATTCACTCGACAAAAACCAAGAATGGACCAAGGCAACTGAGAAAGGAGTCGACGTCGTCACCTCAACTCATTGTTCCAGAACAAGATATACTCATAGCACAAAGAATGGGTCGGAAGTGTTCCCAACTCCTTCCTCACTCAAACCCTGATCCATTCAAGGGCTAATGATGAAGCTATGTACCTAGGGTAGGGTCATGGATCTGTCCAACATACCCTCCCCAAGGACATCTCTACAAAGAATCAGAAGCAGTCGAAGAGAAACCATCATCCACTCAACCATGAAGATGTGCTCACTCGATCACCTTGAAGACACTCGACCACCAGAAGATGAGAAACCCTCCACTCTGCAATGGTCAAGACTTAAACCATAGCTTTATGGGCATTTACAGCACTTTACTGCAGACGTTACCAGTAACGCCCCTCCTTTATGAGCATTGAACCTTGTGTAACGGAGGGGAGCTGGGGTCCTGGCACACTCTATATAAGCCACCCCCTCCTCTGGGACAAGGGTTCGCACTTTCTGTAATTCACACACATATATTCAGTCGACCGCCTCTGGGCTCCAAGACGTAGGGCTATTACTTCCTCCGAGAAGGGCCTGAACTCGTAAACTCGTGTGTACAACTCCTCCATAGCTAGGATCTTGCCTCTACATTCCTACCCCCCCTATTCTACCGTCAGTCTTAGAACCACGACAGACAACACTCTCCCCTCTCGTTGCTATGCATCACCATAATCTTGCGTCTGCGTAGGAATTTTTTTGAAATTACTACGTTCCCCAACAGTTGAGACACACTTGTCGAGCTGGAGTAGGAGGAAATGATGGTAGCAAGCTAGGGGATACGAATGATAGACACCGATGGAGATGATGCGACAAGCAAAGGAGAAAGACGAGGGGGATGTGGAAGGAGGGAGGAAGGTGATGAAGCTGAGAGAAAGGAGGTAGACACCAAAGGAGTTGGCATAGGATGAAAGCAAATTTGCACCCCAAGGTTAGATCACCATCGTGTTGCAAATGTTCCCTTTCCATCAATGCTCATATTCATTGTATTTTTTTAAAGTCCGCAACTTTGGCAGCTCCACACAATTGTTGTCGAGGAAGATGGTAAACTCATTTAGGATGATTGTTGGGGTTATTGTGAAGCTCAATGTTTGGTGTAGTCTGGTGACAAAGAGGACAAGCCACTAGACACGTGTAACTGATAAATTTGTACAATCACTTCCATTTTTTGGAACATAGGTTGTAATTGATTTGGTAAAGAAAATGATAGAAGAGATTGTGCTTCATGTGGATCTTCAGGTGAAGGACAAATTACATCATTGTGACATCAAATAATTGTTCATTGATTAGTCACTTATGATGATAAATTTGCAACGTGAAGTACGTATCTGAAAGTATCGTTATTTGATTTATCGGTTTTGCGAAATCTCACAAGCCTGATTTTTTTGTGTTAGTCACTTTTTTCTTTGCACGAGGCCGAAAGTGGGGACGGTGATGCTGAGCCGTGTACGAGTGGGAGCCGGCGAGAGCAAGTCCGAAACATAATGGGGGGGGCAAGACGACGATGGGGGAGGTCGATGCGAGGGCAGGGCAGCGATAGCAGGCGACCGCAGAGGGTGGAGGCAGGCGGTTAGGCCTGCATAGGCCACGGGAAAGGAGGAGGAGCCGTCATGGGAGAGGAGGAAGATGGTGTGGGAGGAAGATGAACATTTGGTGGCATGCCTCTAAACGTTGGATATCGATCTGATGGTCAAAAATAAAAGTGGCGGGCACGAGATTTTTTTTAGGTATAGTTGCCTCTTAATTTATTTATCATCATTTGCCTGTAGCAATGCACAGACATTCTACTAGTAAATGGTGGTTTCTTACTGTTACTTCTTGAGTATTCCGGTTACTAAGATGTTTTGGGAAAAATCATAAATTTCAAATATGTTCAAGAAAGTTGTAAAAAAGTTCATAAATCTGAAAATGTTCGTGGATTGAAAAAAATTCACGAATAATTGAATAAGTCCATGAATTTGAAAAAGTTTAAAAATATCCAAAATTTGTTTGCGAGTAAGGACCCATTCGGTGTCTCTCCGCTCCCGGAGCATACAGAGCTGCAGCTAGAAATCTCGGAGTGGGCAAAACAGTGCTCCCCAGATCCATGGATTTTGAGGATCCGGTGTATTGCCGAATGGACCCTAAGGAAAAAAAATCACATAATTTTAAAATGAAGTTCACAAACAATAGAAAAAAAAGTGGAAGAAATTGCAAATGCACAAAAGATTAAAAATAGTTCAGGAATAAGAATAAAGCTCATAAAATTTGAAAAAAAAAATCACTAAAGTTCAAAATAATACACAAATTTGGAGAAAGTTTATAAAAATTTCAAAAAATAATCGTGGATTGGTAAAAAATTGAAAACAAATATCAAGAATTTGGAACAAGTTCAAAGATATTCAAAGAAGTTCGTGAATCTGGAAATTCTAACAGAAAATGAAAAACTTTCATGAAAATAAGAATTGTAAGTTCAAAAAAAGTTCTTGAAAGAGGAAAAGGGAAAAAGAAGAAACTGAAAGTTAAAAACGACAAAAAAACAAAAACCAAGCAAAATTCGTTGGAAAATGAAATCCACCAAAAAAGACCAAGAATTTGGAAAAATATCATAAAAATTGAAACAATATTCGCGGATTGGAAAATAAATGAAAACAAATATAAACATTTGGAACAAGTTCAGAAAAATTGAAAGAAGTTCGAGAATATGAAAATTCTAAAAGAACATTAAACAATTTCGTGAAAATGAGTATGTTTGTGATTTCAAAACAAATCAGAAAGTTCAAAAAAAATGTTCTGGAAAAGGTAAAAAGGGATATAAAACGAAACAGAAAGTTAAAAACGACAAAAAAAAACAAACAAAAATCGTTGGAAAACATAATAGACGGAAAAAGACCTAATAAACTCGGGAGAGACAATGGGCTGTGGCCCACATAGATTTTCGGCACATCCGGCCTAAATATCGCCATTTATTTAGACAAGCCTATTTGTAGCCCGTACCGAGACGTAACTTAGTCTTATGACTAGGAATATCCTAACGGACGCTCGTTGCGGCAGAATGTTGAGCTAATGCAGAGAGGCGAGCGACCTAGCGATCATGATGGGCCGGCCCAACAACGAGATAGTACACGTGCTACAGTATCCGGTTTTGGGTACTTTCTGGAAGGTTCCTGACCGGTTTTGGGAACCTTCCAGAAGGTTCTTGAACCTGTTTTTTTCTTTTTCTGTTTCTTTATTTCATTTTTCAATTCCTTTTTCTTCTCTTTCTATTTCCTTTTTGTTCTTCAGATTTGCAAATTCCTTTCTGTTTCTTTTTTCTTTTCTTCTTTTTTCGTTTTTTTCTGTTTGTTTTCTTTCTTCTGTTTCTTATTTCATTTCCTTTTTCTTTTCTCTTTTTTTCAAAATATTCAAATTTTGTTTGCCTTTCCATAAAATGTTCAGTTTTTTAAAAAATGTTCTCAAAATTCAAAAATTGTTCTCGTTACACAAAAAAGTTCAAAACTTTCAAAATTAATATAATGTACCAGACTTCAATTATTTTGTTCACGTTTTCAAAAAATGTTCGTGCTTCCAAATTTGTTCTCCGTTTCAAAATTTGTTCTCAATATTAAAAGCAAATCGTGCTTTAAGAAATTGTTCGCGCTTCCGAATTTGTTCTAAGTTTCAAAATTATGTTCTCAAGATTAAAAAAAGTGTGCTTTAAAAAATGTTCATGTTCAAATTTTGTTCTTGATTTCAAAATTTTGTTCTCTAAATTCAAAAAATGTTCAGGACTTTAAAAAGAGTTCATTTTATCGAAACTTTGTTCAAGCTTTTTACTTTTTCTTCTAAATTTTGGAAAGTGTTCGCTTTTTAAAAAACACTTTATCAAAATAATTTTTGTGTTAGGAATTCGAGAAAATGTTCGGATCTACATTACATTTAGCTTCGCCATGGAAACCAAGAAAACTTGTCTTTCGTGTTGGCTAGGCTCGTGCGTACAAAGATGGAGGTCCTGGTTCGATCGCTCCCTCGAGCGGATTTCTTTTGGTCTTTTCACTGCGTTGCGCCAATGGGCTGGCCCAGCTGGAGACGCGCCTGTGCGTCCGCTCGACAATTCGCCGCAACGAGTGGCGCATAGGAGCTCTCTTACAACTAGCCACAAGGGAGTGGGCTCGTCCAGTATTGAAAGGGCTTTGTATCGAGTTTCTTTCCTATCATTTCTCAGTTTTTTTCTCCAGTTTTTTTATTTCTTCCTCTTTTACAGGACGTGTCTACTTTTTTCATACACATTGTAAACTTTCCGTATATACCAGAAACATTTTATATACATATTCAACATTTTAAAAATACATGATTAATGATTTTTTATCAAAATATTTGTTTCGAGGTCCAATTGTTTCGTACATACGGAACTATTTTCGAATACATTTGGAACATTTGTTATACATATTTTACATTTTTCAAATAAATGACAACTATTTTCAAAATTATATTATTATTATATTTTAGAATAAGTGTTAACCGTTTTTCATATGCTGAAATATTTTTTTCAATGAAAGGAAACTCTTTTAAAACTCTGGAAACATTTTTTATGTTGTCAATAACATTTAATATTAAATGTCACGAAATTTTTTTGACATGCGTGAACTTTTTTAATGTAATTTCTTTTTTAATTATACGAAACAGTTTCTGAATAATACGAATATTGTATAAAACATCTATGTCATGTACATTTTTTTAAAACATGTGAACATTTTCCTAATGTTGTCTACATTTTTTAAGTTGCGCTAACAATTCTTTTATGTTGCGTTAATAGTTTTTAAATATGTGGGCTTTTAAGATATGAAGTCATTGTAATATATTCAAAATATTTCTTTCCAAAAGTATGAACAAAAGAAAAGAGAAAACGAACTAACATTCAGATAGTTACTTGGGACAAGCCAATAGTAGAGACGGAAGGGCGCACTTGAGGCGAAACCTCATTTGTTCTCGCAACAGGCAAATACGGCGCTTCCTATGTGGCAAATCCTATTTGGTGTTGTAGGCGCCTGTTCCTACTACGAACCGCGACCAGTAATGTAAGTTTCACTCGCATTAGCCAACCAGGAAAGACCACACGTCGTGGCAATTCATTTCCTTTTCGTCTTGTATAGTTTGCCAGGCGGTTTCCTTTTCTTTCTTGTTGTGTTTTTTTGGACCGTTTTTTTGTTTTGGTTTTCTCAAAATTGATGAACTTTTTATACTTTGATTAACTTTTTTTCCAATTCAATGAACTTTTATTCAAATTGTGAATTTTTTTCAAAATCAACGAACTTTTTTCAAAACCTGTGAAATTTTTTCAAATCTGATGAACTTTTTTCCCATATGGACGAACTTTTTTCAAAATCGCTGAACTTTTTTCCCGAATGGATGTGCAAAATCGGTGAACTTTCTTCAAATCCGATGAACTTTTAAAATAACTTAAAAATCTTTGCGACGCAGTTATGCTGATTTTAAAAGGCTCCGCGTTGCTATTAATCACCTGCATTCACAAGGACTAGTGTCTAGTGGATAGCTAGGCAAATCCAGAGATGCAATGAGTTCGGATCTGCACAAAGGCACTTTTTCTGTGTGGATGTTTTTGCGCTATGTAACGCAGCGCGCTGCGCATTAGTGGGCCGGCCCACTATGTGCTGCTGTGGGCGCCAGTCTCGGCTTCTGTGCCGCAGATGGCGCTGCTGTTTCTATGGGCCGGCCCATTTTTGAGTTTCACCCCTAACCACTTTTGGGAAGGTTCTTCCCTGAACCAGGTTTTTCCAATTTTTTTTCTTATTTTCTTTCTTCTCTTTTGTCTTTTGTATTTTTCCTTTTCTTTTTCTCTATTATTTTTGTTTTTATTTTATTTTATGTTTTTCTGATTGCAGTGTTATTCTTGTTTTTTATATTTGTGAAAATCTTTCAATTTTTCGCTTTGTGTTAAATCATGAACTCTTTTCAAATGATGAACATTTTTTAAATACGCGAACAGTTCTTTAAAAATCATGGTTTTGTTTTTAGAAATTCGTGAACATTTTCCTAATCTATGAACATTTTTAAAACTTAAGAACATTTTTCCGAAATCGTGAACATCTTTTAAAATTGCTGAACATTTTTTGAAATTTGTAAAGATTCTCTTAAATCATGAACATGTTTTTGAACTTGCGAACATTTTTCTTAAATCAGGAACATTGTTTATAAATTCTTGAGTAGTTTTCAATTCCGTTAATATTTTTCTGTTATGAACATTTTCTGAAATGATGTGTATTTTGAAATTCATGAACAATTTTTAAATTTATGAACATTTGTTTACAAATTGCTGGACATTTTTGAATTCCCAAGCATCCTTTTGAAATCATGTTTTTTTTATTTAAAATTAGTAACTGTTTCTGAAATTTAGAACGTTTTGATATCGCGAATTATTGGAAAAAGGAGAAAAAACAAAAGGAAAATAGGATAAAAAACTGGCGACGTCCCGGCAGCATATGAGCCGGCCCAGAAGGACGTGAATGGGGAGCCGGGCTCCGCGCTCGCTTCGTTCGCAGCGTGTTATGCGCCGTATAGGAGCTCCCACGCAAATACATGACATTGTCTCAAAAATAAAAAAAGACGCAAATACATGGCAAATCCTAAACGACACCTTCTGCGCTTGTTTCTTCAGGTTATGCAAACGGGCGCCATCCCCCGCTGCGCTGAACGACCTGTTCTAGTTTTTTTGAAACGCAGAAAATTTGCATTGCTAGTGTGCTTGAACTAGCGATTGCTTGTTTTAATGTAGGGCAACGATATGCGCCGGTGCATCGGTCCAAATTTAGACCGATCACCTAGCAGCCGTTTGATTAATTACATAGGAGCTGTCTGATTGCTAAAGCTCTTCGTTCTTCTTCGCTTCTTCCTCTATAGGATGGGACACATGATTACGCAAAGGACATGGTCTCTTCACCACACGCCTCCTTCCACATGTGTAGCTCCGGCGAGGGTAACGGCCACCGGCTGCTCGTACCCCGCCGCATCGCTGTGCTGCTCGCCTCAAGGAACTCCTCAAGCTCGTCGACTTCGGTTGTAGCTTTGCCGTCGACCAGTTGCAACTCTCCGCCGATGACGCTCGATGGTTGCAGCACCTGGTGCACCGCCCACCGCCGCCGCCATTGCCGCTCGCCACACGGGTTTTCCCGAAACGACAGCCACTAGTCAGCGCCATGAATGGATGTAGCAAAATCCTCCCTCGGTCGTAGCAAAAGCCAACTACGGTTGCATCAAAATTGGCATCGTCGCCATCCATGGATGTAGCAAAACTCCTTGTTGGTCATAACAAAAGCCAGCAAGGTTGCAGCAAAAATGATTGTTCTTGTCGCTGTTGAAAAAATCATGTCCCGCCGTTGGCGGTCGCAACAAAAACATATCTCGACGACCCAGCAAAAAAACTTACTGGATGTAGCAAAACAAAAGACGTTTGCAACAAAATGCTTGGGCTCGTCGTTCGCATCATGTCGATGCAGCTTTTTGCCGGCTGGTTCCAGCAAAGTCCACACTGGTTGCAGCACCGATCACTCCGGTTAAAACTCGTCATTGAGCTCCACCTCACCGCTTGTAGCAGCTAGTCGCGTCGGTTCACAGCTTGCGCCATGGTGATTGCAGCTCGCCATAGGCATGGTTGTAGCATACGCTTTGCCCCCTGCTCGCCGCCGGTGTAGCACTACCGCCGTGGGCTGTAGCACTCGCCAGCGTGGTTGTAACACCTCCTTGCATGGTCGCGCAGGAGGGGGCGCCGCTCGCGGAGCAGCGCGAGGGGAGGGGGGACAGCCGTTCTCCGGTGCAGGTCTGCGGATGCTCGCCGGAGAAGCGCAAGGTTGTTTTGATTTGGGGAAAGAGATGCGTTGTGTGGCATTGACTGAACAAAGGGATAAGGAAGAAGCTGTGGCGCGATTTGCAGGACCAGAAAGGACGCGTGCGGGAGCAATGAGCGAGGGACGTGGCACAACTGGAGTCGAGAGATTGCGAGATATTGAACGATACGCGCGCAACCGGCCGAAAGTTGGGTCGGCGTGCCGGCTCCAAGCGTTTACCTTTAATGTACGCTACAACAACCAACCCGCCACCTCACGTGATGTGTTTATTCACAGCTTTTTCCTTCTTTCCTTCTTTCCTGCTTTCTTTTTCTTTTTCCTTTTTTCTTCAAACCGTTTTCTTCCTTTTTATTTTTTATTTTCTGCTTTCTTTGGGAACAATTTTTTTCGTTCTTTTACTTAATGCGTGAAAATTTTCTAAACTTCATGAACTTTTTTTAAATTGATGTACTTTTTCTTAAATTCGTGAATTTTCAAAATTGTTGAACTTTTCAATTAATGTGGGAAAAGGCTTCAAATTTGATGAACTTTTTTCAGTTTGAAGAAATTTTTCCGCAAATCTGATGAACTTTTCCCGAATTCTGCTCAAATTTGATGATTATTTTTCAAAATCTATGACCTTTTTTTATTTTCCTGATTTTAAAAAATGTGAACTATTTTCTAATCTATGAATTTTTTTTAACATGGAACTTTTTGTTTATTTCTTTTTTGTGAATTTAAATATTTTTTGAAAACTCAACATTTGACCGGTTGACTGGGCATCGCTGAACGAAAACGGTGAAGGTGTGCATTGGCGAGCGATTTTTGCTTTGCTTCGTGATGTGCCAACACATACCAGTTGTGGTGTCGTTGCCAGAAACAACAATCGGCGCCTTCCCAAATACATAACGTCCTCCCAGCGGCGCAGCTCAATCTCGTCTCGGCAGTGTGCTCGGATCAAAGCCCAATTGTATTGAAGTTTGCTGATGAGCTCATGAACAATAAAGGCACTACACCCTTTTAAGTTCGGGATGATGTGGGAAAGGCACACAAAGCTAAAAACATGTGTTGAGGCGGTTTGCCAGAAGAACCCAGATGCAAGTTCAATCATGGAGGTGTAAGATAAGTTGAGGGAGTTGTCACGTGACCACTTGAGTTGAGATCTTCTAACTTTTGGGAATGTGTTGAGGGAAATAAAACTTCTCAGCGTGAACAAGAAATACTACGAAGCTTACCTGGGCGAGTTGATCCGTCACACCAGGAGGTAAATATTGTTGAGCAACCCTTGGAATTATACCACTGAGCAGAGATATTGTCGAAGCAACGGTCGCGTGTGCAATGGCTCAACCACAAAGATAAAAACATATGTTACCTCCACTTTTTTTTTGAGAGAATATGTTACCTCCACTTGAGAATCACTATGTGGAGAAGGAAAAGCCTCATAAAATCACTGCATGATTCCAATGGTGATGTGATCAGCGACATAAATGAGCTCCAGGAAATGGAACCACAGTTTTACAAAGATCTATTCACGTCAGATGGTGTTACTAATATGCGGGAGGTGTTGGATGCGGTTCCAGTTAAGATGACAACAGTAATGGATGCTATTTCCAAATTTTCCCTATGAAAGCTCTGGGCCTGGATGTCTACCCGACGCACTTCTTATGAAAACACTAGGCTATCTGTGGAGATGAGGTAATAAGGACAGTACTGTGCATTGTGGAAGGCGTAGAGAGTGTGAATTGCTTCAATAATAATACTTACCTGCTTTTGATCCCAAAGGTAAAGAACCCCTCTTCGTTAACCCAATTCCACCCCAGCAGCCTATGCGATGTCCTATACAAAATTTCATCTAAAGTACTTGCTAATCGGTTGAAAGAGATTATCCTAGATATTATTTCTGAAGAGTAGTCTGCCTTTGTCACAGGGAGGCTTATTGCTGATAAAATCATAGTTGCTTATGAGTGCCAGCATTTTATGAAACAAGATAAAAGATCTAAAACACCGCCACTACGCTCTGAAGCTGGACATGATGAGGGCATATCATAGGGTGAAGTGGACATATCTTAAGACAGTGATGCTCAAGCTTGAATTTTCTGAGAGATGGGTTTCAATTGTCATGAGCATGGTAAAATCTGTCTCATACACAATTCTTTTCAGTGGCCAAAATATTGATGATTTCAAACCTTCGAGAGGTGTTTGGAAGGGAGACCCAATATCACCCTACATTTTTTCTGTTACCAGTAGCAGGCCTTTCTGGCCTCCTCAAAAGAGATCAATCGTTGCATTTGAATGGGATTCAAGTGGCACCTTCAGCGTCACGAGTTAACCACTTTTTATTTGTTGACGATAGTCTATTGTTCTTCAAGGCAAATGCGATGAAAGTGTCAAACCTACTAGACTCCTATAGCCAAGCTTCGGGCAAAGGCGTTGGAAATATGCCCTAGAGGCAATAATAAAGTGTTTATTATTATATTTTCTTAATCATGATATAGGTTTATTATTCATGCTATAATTGTATTGATTGGAAACTTTAAACACATGTGTGAATACATAAGAAAATACCAAGTCCCTAGTAAACCTCTACTAGACTAGCTCGTTGATCATAAGATGGTTAAGGTTTCCTGACCATAGACATGAGTTGTCATTTGATAACAGGGTCACATCATTAGGAGAATGATATGATGGACAAGACCCACCCATTAGCTTAGCATATGTAACGCCCCGAGACCGTTGCGCTAGGTGTCTTCCAGTTATTTGTTGTCTTTGCCATGTCATTCGCTTGCGTGTTGCATCTTGTCATGTCATCATGTGCATTGCATCATCATGTTTTTCAAAACTTGCATCCGTCCGGGTTCTCCCAGTTCTCTCCGTCGTCCGTTCTGAGCCCAGACACACTTGCACGCGCCCGCGGTACGTCTGAAATATTATTTTATAAGTGGCCGGAAAATGTTCTCAGAATGGGTTGAAAGTTGGCATGCGGTGTTGTTATGTTGTCAGTAGGCCGACTGTCAATTTTCGTCGCATTCAGAACTCGTTTGATAGACCAACCGTTAAACATATGGCCGCAATATAGCCGGTCTTTTCGTTGGACGTTTTCAGTCTCCGAAACTGCTACCAGGTCTCTCTCTCTCTCCTCTCTTCTCAGCCCATCTCTCTTTAGCCCACCCCACCTGCAGCCCACCTAAACCTCCCCTCTGACCAGAACCGTTCGATTGCGATCAAAGGCTCCGAAACGGAGCAAATCCCCTCAAACCCTATCCCCTACCCTATTTAAGCTCACCCACATGCCAATTTTGGTCTTCTCCTTCCTCCCCCTCGAAATCCGTGTTCCCAATCATCTTCCAGACACCTCCCACCTCCTATCCTCGAAATCCATGCGTGCCCGCTCCCCCGCCGCCACTTGTCGCCGCCCCAATCGCCGCACCGCCACCAGAACCCACCTGCGCCGCGCACCTGCCCAATCCCGCTAGGCCACGCGTCCCTCCTGGCTCCCCATGCCACCGTGGCCCGTCCCCGACCCCGCGCACCACCGTCTGTGATCTAGATCGGGAGAGCCTCGATCTCCTCCCCTTCACGCCCCGCCGTCCTCCGCCGGCGACCAAGGCCGCCGGAGCACGCCCGCCGTCGACCTCCTCCGCCTCTGCCAGATCGCCGCCTCCCCGTCGCCCTCTCCTTCTCCTTCTTTCCGACCTCACAGCTCTCTCTCCCTCCCCCTTGCAGAGCCACCATGGACGAGCTCCACTTCACCGGTTTTCCGCATCCTCGAGCGTCGCCGGCCACCGCCGTCACCGGATCTGGGATCCCCCTCATCGGATCCCCCAATCCCGTCGGTCCCATGTCTCCTCGCTGTCATGCGCCCTGCCTCCGTCGTCCTGCGTTGCCTGTTGCGTGCGAGGACGACGAGCAGGGGCTGTGACCCAGATCCGCAAGGCCCATTCGGCCCGAGGCCCAGCAGCGCCCCACCAGCCTCTCCACCGAGCCGGGCCAAGGCCCATGGTGAGCAGCGCTCCCAGACCCCCTCCTTCTCTGTTGAGACAGCTAGATACGGCCCGAGGTTTTTTTCCCTGCTGGGAATTTGTCTAATTTCCAGAGAAAGACAGTTTTGCAGTATAGATCCTAAACTTCATGCATATAATAACTCATTAACCGACCATTGTTTTAAAATGTTCTATATATGTAACTTGCTTAGAATTTTGCCTAGTTTCATAATTTGCCACTTTCATCTATGTTTAAAATGTTTAAAATGTTGTTTGGTTAAAGTTGTTTAAATGTCATGCTAAAATGCTTTAATTCATATCTAAATAACCGTAGCTCCAAACCTAATAAACTTTATATGTAAATGGGGTAGAAAAATGCCTAGTTAAACATGGTGGCTTTACTTTGCATTTTAATAACTCTAAAATTGTGTTTGGGGCAGAACAGTACCAAATCTAATACTTGCATATGAGGATTTTCCAGACTTGTTGCTTGTTGTTCCAGCCTCATTTAAACTTGCATAGATGTGTAGTTTACTTATGCTTCACCCCCTTGCCATGCTAACAAACATTTAATATCGTTGGGTACATAACCGAGAGAGAACTAAATAAGTCATGTGGTGTTTTCTTCAATATGAGTTGCATATTGAGCTCCACTTAATTTGTAGTATTGTTTGTGCACTATTGACATGCCATGCCTCTTTAAACCGGATATGCATCATACTTGATTGTGCATCATGCCATGTTTTTGTGATGGTTGTTTACTATGTTGCTTGCTTCTTTCCGGGTTGCTTCTCTCGTTAGCTTCGGTTCCGTTTCGGAGTTGTGAGGATTCGTTCGACTACGTCCGTTTGTCTTCTTCATGGACTCGTTCTTCTTCCTTGCGGGATTTCAGGCAAGATGACCATACCCTCAAAATCACTTCTATCTTTGCTTGCTAGTTGCTCGTTCTATTGCTATGCCGCGATACCTACCCCTTGCTATATCATGACTCCCATATTGCCATGTCAAGCCTTTAACCCTCCTTGCCAAGCAAACCGTTGTTTGGCTATGTTACCGCTTTGCTCAGCCCCTCTTTTAGCGTTGCTAGTTGCAGGTGAAGATGAAGTTTGTTCCATGTTGGAACATGGATTTGTTGGGACATCACAATATCTCTTATTTTAATTAATGCATCTATATACTTGGTAAAGGGTGGAAGGCTCGACCTTATGCCTGGTGTTTTGTTCCACTCTTGCTGCCCTAGTTTCCGTCATACCGATATTATGTTCCTTGATTTTGCATTCCAAACGCGGTTGGGTGTTATGGGCACCCCTTGACGGTTCACTTTGAATAAAACTCCTCCAGCAAGGCCTAACCTTGGTTTTACATTTGCTTCTTGTTTTACCATTGTCGAAATGTCCTGTAACCGGGATTTCGAGACTGATCGGGTCTTCCCGGGTAAAGGAATATCCTTCGTTGACCGTGAGATCTTGTGATGGGCTAAGTTGGAACACCCCTACAGGGTTTGAACTTTCGAAAGCCGTGCCCGCGGTTATGTGGCAGATGGGAATTTGTTACTGTCCAGTTGTAGAGAACTTGACACTTAACTTAATTAAAATGCATCAACCGCGTGTGTAGCCGTGATGGTCTCTTCTCGGCGGAGTCCGGGAAGTGAACACGGTTCTTGGGTTATGCTTGAACATAAGTAGTTTCAAGATCACTTCTTGATCACTTCTAGTTCACGACCGTTGCGTTGCTTCTCTTCTCGCTCTTATTTGCGTAAGTTAGCCACCATATATGCTTAGTGCTTGCTGCAGCTCCACCTCATTAACCTATCCTACCGATAAGCTTAAATAGTCTTGATCTCGCGGGTGCGAGATTGCTGAGTCCTCGTGACTCACAGATACTTCCAAACAGTTGCAGGTGCCGATGATACCAGTGCAGGTGACGTGACCAAGCTCAAGTGGGAGCTCGATGAAGATCTTGATCATTGTTTTGTTTCGTTTCCTGTTGATCAGTAGTGGAGCCCAGTTGGGACGATCGGGGATCTAGCATTTGGGGTTGTCTTCCTTTATTTTGGTTCCGTAGTCGGACTTTATTTGTATTCTGGATGATTTATGGATTATTCATGTATTGTGTGAAGTGGCAATTGTCCAACTCTTTATCCCTTTCTTATTCAGTACATGGGATGTGTGAAGATTACCCCTCTTGCGACAAACCTACCATGCGACTATGCCTCTGAGTCGTGCCCCGACACGTGGGAGATATAGCCGCATTGTGGGTGTTATAGCATATGACCATTCAGTTTATTGCTACTGCTTTCCTAATGTGAAATACATATTCCTTCGACCATGAGATCATGCGAATCCTGGATACCAGAGGAATACCTTGTGTGCTATCAAAGGTCACTTCGTAACTGGATGACCATAAAGGTGCTCTATAGGTACCTCTGAAAGTCCGAAGGTGTCTGTTGAGTTGGCGTGAATCGAGATTGGGATTTGTCACTCCATATAATGGAGAGGTATTTCTGGGCCCTCTCGGTAATACAACATCACAAGAAGCTTGCAAGCAAAGTGACTAAGGAGTTAGTTACAAGATGATGTATTACAGAATGAGTAAAGAGACTTGTCGGTAATGATATTGAACTAGGTATGGCGATACCGACGATCGGATCTTGGGCAAGTAACATACCGATGGACAAAGGGAACTACGTATGTTGTCATAAAGGTTCGACCGATAAAGATCTTCGTAGAATATGTAGGAACTAATATGGGCATACAGGTCCTGCTATTGGGTATTGACCAGAGAAGCGTCTCAGTCGTGTCTACATTATTCTTGAACCCGTAGGGTCTGCACGCTTAACGTTCGTTGACGATATAGTACTATATGAGTTGTGTATGTTGGTGACCAAATGTTGTTCGGAGTCCCGGATGAGGTCACGACATGACGAGGAGCTCCGGAATGGTCCATAGATAAAGATTAAGATATAGGATGATAGTATTTGGTCTCCGGAAGAGTTTCAGAATGCACCGGATAATTATCGGATCACCGGAAGGGGTTCTGGAAGGCCATGGGGGTAGTTGGGCCTAACGGGCCAAAAAGGAGGGAGCACACCAGCCCACAAGGGGGCTGGCGCGCCCACCTCCTGGCCGCCGGCCCCTAGGGAAGGAAATAGGAGGGGTTGGCCACCTCCTACGTTTCTCCACGCAAGGTAGAAGGAAGGGGAGGCGCCAAGGCAGTCAACCCCCTTTCCTCCCCCCACGCGCCAAGAAGGAAAAAGGGCGCGCGCCTAGGGTAGGCGCCCTAGGGTGGCCCCCGACCCCCTTGGGGTGTGGCTAGGGCTGCCTCCCCTCCCCCCTCCACCTATATTGTTGGAAATATGCCCTAGAGGCAATAATAAAGTGGTTATTATTATATTTCGTTTATTATATTCCTCCCGTGACCTCAAAAACAAAAGTAACTACTCACACATGATAATCATGCTCAAGATCAGGGGGTATTAAATAGCATAATGGATCTGAACATATAATCGTCCACCAAATAAACCATATAGTAATCAACTACAAGATGTAATCAACACTACTAGTCACCCACAAGTACCAATCTGAGGTTCGGTACAAAGATTGAACAGAAGAGATAAACTAGGGTTTCAGAGGAGATGGTGCTATTGAAGATTTTGATGGAGATTGCCCTCCCAAAGATGAGAGGGTTGTTGGTGATGACGATGACGATGATTTCCCCCTCCGGGAGGGAAGTTTCCCTGGCAGAATCTCTCCTCCGGGGGTGGGCAAAAGTGCTCCTGCCCAAGTTCCGCCTTGAGACGGCGACACTTCATCCTGAAAATCCTCTCCTTACTTTTTCTAGGTCAAAATGACCTATATACCAGAAGATGGATACCGGAGGTGGGCAGAGGAGGGCACAACCGACCAGGGCGCGCCTGGGGTGCTTGGCACGCCCAGGTGGGTTGTGCACAGCTGGTGGGCCCCCTCTGGTAGTTATTTGCTCCACTATTTTTTCATATATTCCAAAACAATTCTCTGTAAATTTTCAGCTCATTTGGAGATGTGCAAAATAGGTGACTCCGGCGTAGCTTTTTCAGGTCCAGAATTCCAGTTGCTGACATTCTCCCTTTTTGTGTAAACCTTGCATATTATGAGAGAAAGGGCATTAGAATTATTCCATAAAGCATTATTATGCATAAAAACATTATAAATAACAGTAGGAAAACATGATGCAAAATGGACGTATCAACTCCCCCAAGTTTAGACCTTGCTTGTCCTCAAGCGAAAACCGAAATCAAAAAACATGTCCACATGCTTAGAGAGAGAGAGAGAGGTGTCAATAAAAACAAAATACAGACATAGAAGCATCATGCATATTATTATAACAACAACAAACTTTATCACATAGCTTTTATCATATAACTTCTCATGAACAATTAACAATTCATCACAACATCGAAGTAGAAGCATAAACTCTATTGAAAACCAACAAACTATGTTCCTAGTCAACTTTGCAACTACAATTCATCATCTTTTCAGGAAGGGTCTCATATCGGAGCCTTTTGGCAAGTCCACATACTCAACAATCATATAGTCTTGTATGATTGCTAACACTCACTGCATACACATGAGCAAAAAGTTTCAACTGGACACATAGAAAGATAGGGGCTTATAGTTTCGCCTCCCAACGTATTCACCTCAAGGGTGATGTCAACAATAATAACTCATGCTCACCCATATCCAACTAGATATATGTGTGTAGATCTTTCCTCACCACATGATGCTTGCAAAAAGAAAAAAAGGAATAGGGAAGAATACTTTGACTCTTGTATAAAAGTAAATACATACAAGTAAAAGATAGGCCCTTCGCAGAGGGAAGCAAAGGTTGCCATGCGCTTTTTGTTTGTATGCTCAATCTCTTAGTGCAAAAGAAAGTCATGTTATATTATCCCTTGTGATAGCAACCTTTATTATGCAGTCTACCGCTTTTATTATTTTGCCATCACAAGTTCATACAACGCTCAATTTTCTCTTATACTAAATGATCCAACACATTTAGAAGCAATTTTAATTGCCTTATTGCACCGATGACAACTTACTTGAAGGGTCCTACTCAATCCATAGGGAGGTATGGTGGTCTCTCAAAACAAGATTTTGGGTTTAAGGGTTTTTGGATGCACAAGTAGTATCTCTACTTAGTGCAAATTTTTTGGCTAGCAAAGATATTGAGCAAGCACCACATGTTAAAGGATCTATGACAATATAAATTCTATGTGAATATGAACAAACATAAATTATTACATTGTCTTCCTTGTCCAGTGTCGATTTTTTTGGCATATAATATTTTGATGGGGCTCACAATCATAAAAGATGTCCAACATAGTGTATTTGCATGTGAATCTTCTCTTCCCTTATTAATTCTTTCATGAATTTCATCATTGACCAATGCTATGTTTGTTAATCTCCAATAAATTATACCACTTATACTTTTGCTTATGTGATGTCATTACTTACCATAGGATTAGTATATGATCTTTTTCATTTATTTTCCTTCTTTTTATTGGAACAAAAGAGTAAAGAAACAAAACTCGAACTTCTCTTTATTATATATCTCGTACACGATTACATAGATAGATAGATCACTAATCAAACACTCTAAGAAAGTTTGAACAAAACTTTTATTCAACTAATTCAAAATATAACTAAAGATCGAACTAAGATAAATAAAGGCAAAGATAGTGGTGGTGATACGATTCCGAGGCACCTCCCCCAAGCTTGGCACAAGCCAAGGGGAGTGCCCATACCATGAACTCAAGTCTCCTTTGGTGATGAAGCAAGTGGTGGTGGTGATGAGGTAGTAGGGAGCTTATCCTCCGGTTTCCATGGTAGTGGCTTACCATCATAAGAGGAAGAACAAGTCTCGCGATTCCTGCAACTGGCAGCCAAACTCATACCTTTAAACCTTGCCTCATATTCAAAAACTTGGTTTTGGAGATCATAGATTTGGCTTTGCAGAAAGTTGATTTGCTCGTTGAGGGTGAAGACGACGTCCTTCATGGGCCAGCCATCCACCTTGAGATCACTGGTGAAATCTGTAATCACGAGGTGATTGGCATTGAGTCCGTGCTCCACCATCCCCTTTCACTTGAAGACCTCTTGCTCCATGGCTTCGAGCCTGGCCTCCACGGTTCCCTTCCCTTTGGGTCCTTGAACATCCCGGATGTGGAGCACCCCCTCACGCATCTCGATGGTTTGAGGGTGCTTCACCACCTCTGACAAGTAGGGGTTGATTACCCTCTCGAAGAACTTGTCCTTGGAGGGGCTTAGAGCGGCCATGGCGATCTAGATCTGTCAGAAAATAGTAAGAAAGAAGAACAACATATTTCTGTGTGACACGGTGGTCAATATGTTCGGGGGGTATATAAAGATTTTTTATCTTGGGAAACAAACAAAACAAGGGGAAAACGGAGTCGGGAAGGTGCCCAAGGTGGGCACAACCCACCTGGGCGCGCCAGGCAAGCCAAGCGCGCCCTGGTGTCTTGTGCCCTCCTTGGTTGCCTTCCGGGTTGTTTCTTACTTTCCTAATTTTTGTAATATTCCAAAACTGACAGAAAATATTTTTGTGGATTTTTCGGAGTCCGTTTACTTATCGTATCATGTACCTCCTCTTTTTTCACGATTCTGGAGTGTTCCGGAAGGTTTCTTTTATGTGTTCCTCTGGTGTCATGGTTTGAATAATATTGCTTTCAACGTTAATAGGCGCACCTGCAACATAGTGTTTAATTATTTTCCCATTGACCACCTTCGGATTAGTACCTTCGGCATTATTTATTTTGATAGCTCTAGAACGATAAACCTCTTCGATAATATATGGTCCTTCCCATTTGGAGAGAATTTTTCCTGCAAAGAATCTAAAATGAGAGTTGTACAAAAGAACACATTCACCCACTTTGAATTCCTTTTGTATTCTTTTGTCATGCCATCTTTTAACTTTTTCTTTAAATAATTTGGCATTTTCATAAGCTTGGGTTCTCCATTCATTTAGCGAGCTAATATCAAGTAACCTCTTTTGTCTGACAAATTTGAAATCATACTTGAGTTCTTTAATTGCCCAATATACTTTATGTTCTAACTCAAGAGGCAAATGACAAGCTTTTACATTAACCATTTTATAAGGAGACATACCCATAGGATTTTTATAAGTTGTTCTGTAGGCCCAAAGTGCATCACCCAATTTCTTAGACCAATTCTTTGGGGACCTATTGACAGTCTTTTGTAATACTAATTTTATTTCTCTATTGCTAAGTTCAACTTGTCCACTAGATTGAGGAGATAGGGTGATACAATTCTATGGTTGACATCATATTTAGCAAGCATTTTACGGAAAGCACCATGAATAAAGTGTGAACCATCATCAGTCATTAAATATCTAGGGATTCCAAACCTTGGGCAAATAACTTATTTATGCATTTTAATGGAAGTGTTATGATCAGCACTACTAGTTGGAATAGCTTCTACCCACTTAGTAACATTATCAACAGCAACCAAAATATGAGTATACCCATTATAGGAAGGAAAATGCCCCATATAATCAAAACCCCAAACATCAAGTGGTTCAACAGCAAGTGAATAATTCATAGGCATTCCCTGATGCTTACCGATATTACCAATTCTTTGACATTCATCACAAGATAAAACAAACTTATGGGCATCCTTGAAGAGAGTAGGCCAATAAAAATCAGATTGCAATACCTTGTGAGCAGTTCTATCTCCCGCATGATGTCTTCCATAAGCTTAGGTGTCGGGGGGGATGAACCCCAGGTAGGCAACGCAACCCGGATCCTTTTTTAAAACATCAGGGCCAGCAACGCCCCTCAATCCAGCTCGCGCTTGGCCGGGTTGCTCGACCCGGCCAAGCCCCTCGACCCGGCCGAACTCCTCAACCCGACCCCTACGACCGACACGAGATGGCCGAACCCGACGTATCAAGACTTCTCCAACAGGCTAACTCCCCCTTTTGCGTGTTCCTCAACCCAGCCACGGGTCAGCTCCCGTCCCATCCCAGCCATACGATGGGACGAGTCTCCATTCAAGGATGAGCAAGGCAACAGTGCCCTGCCCACGCCTCTGGTCAGTCAAGGAGTGGCAACAGTGCCCCACCTACCTGCTGACCAGGGCTAGTATGGCTACAGTGCACCCGTCATCACTGCTGACGCCAGTAAGCAGTGACCTGATGGTGCGCCCCTGTAGCAGACTCAACCCGGCCACTCCATGACGATCGACAAGATAGCAAACAGTGCCCCTAGGCCCACGAGGCCCGCACCCAGAGAACCCGGCGAGCCCTGAAACCCTGCGGGTCCCAGCGCCGGCTTCCTGGAAAATGACAACCCGGCCCCACAGCCTTGTAACATTTCCATTGTACCCCTGGGGGGTTGACCTATAAAACCCCCCAGGAGCCCTCATGCATACGGGCGATCACATAACGAAACATAGGATCATACTAGCCACACACTAGGAGAGGGAGCAGCCTAAGCCTTGCCCTGCCTTCCTTCTTCCTCCATACAACTCTAGGAGCAACTCTCTACTGATACAAACCAACTACACTCGGTAGGACTAGGGGTGTTATCTCTCTGGAGAGCCCCGAACCTGGGTATGTCTTGCGTCCCACGCTCGCTCATGCCGACCTCGCCTCCGGAGCCCACCGGTGCCCTCGAGCCTCCTCCTCTCTTTAGCCATCCCTTGGCATCTGCCGTGCACTCACCACGACTACACCACCGCCATCGGCATCGCATGCGGCAACCGCCGTCTCGCCGTGCGCTACGCGCCGCTCATGCTCCAGGGTTCGGCCCACACATGGTTGAACAGCCTGCCGGTGGGCAGCACCAACGCGTGGGTCGACTTCGAGAAAACCTTCATGCGCAACTTCACCGAGACCTACTGTTGGGAACGTAGTATTTCAAAAATTTCCTACGCACATGCAAGATCCATCTAGGTGATTGATACGTCTCCAACGTATCTATAATTTTTGATTGCTCCATGCTATATTATCTACTGTTTTGGACTATATTGGGCTTTATTTTCCACTTTTATATTATTTTTGGGACTAACCTATTAACCGGAGGCCCAGCCCAGAATTGCTGTTTTTTTGCCTATTTCAGTATTTCAGAGAAACAGAATATCAAACGGAGTCCAAACGGAATAAAACCTTCGGGAACGTGATTTTCTCACCGAACATGATCTAGGAGACTTGGACCCTACTCCAAGGAGTCAAAGAGGCGGTCACGAGGGTGGGGGCGCGCCCCCTACCTCCTGGGCCCCTTGGTGCTCCACCGACGTACTCCTTCCTCCTATATATACCTACGTACCCCCAAACGATCAGAACAGGAGCCAAAAACCTAATTCCACTGCCGCAACTTTCTGTATCCATGAGATCCCATCTTGGGGCCTGTTCCGAAGCTCCGCCAGAGAGGGCCGTCATCACGGAGGGCTTCTACATCATCATAGCCTCTCCGATGAAGTGTGAGTAGTTTACCTCAGACCTTCAGGTCCATAGTTAGTAGCTAGATGGCTTCTTCTCTCTTTTTGGATCTCAATACAAAGTTCTCCCCCTCTCTTGTGGAGATCTATTCGATGTAATCTTCTTCTTTTTGTGGTGTGTTTGTTGAGACAGATGAATTGTGGGTTTATGAGCAAGTCTATCTATGAATAATATTTGAATCTTCTCTGAATTCTTTTATGTATGATTGGTTATCTTTGCAAGTCTCTTCGAATTATCCGTTTGGTCTGGCCAACTAGATTGGTAGTTCTTGCCATGGGAGAAGTGCTTAGCTTTGGGTTCGATCTTGCGGTGTCCTTTCCCAGTGACAGAAGGGGCAGCAAGGCACGTATTGCATCGTTGCCATCGAGTATAACAAGATGGGGTTTATTTCATATTGCATGAATTTATCTCTCTACATCATGTCATCTTGCTTAAAGCGTTATTCTGTTTTTAAATTAATACTCTAGATGCATGCTGGATAGCGGTCGATGAGTGGAGTAATAGTAGTAGATGCAGAATCGTTTCGATCTACTTGTCACGGACGTGATGCCTATATACATGATCATGCCTAGATATTCTCATAACTATGCTCAATTCTGTCAATTGCTCAACAGTAATTTGTTCACCCACCTTAGAATACTTATGCTCTTGAGAGAAGCCACTAGTGAAACATATGGCCCCCGGGTCTATTCTCATCATATCAATCTCCATCACTTTAATCTTGTTTTGCTTTTTACTATGCCTTTTACTTTTCACTTTGCATCTCTATACCAAAAATACCAAAAATATTATATCTATCAGATCTCACTCTCGTAAGTGACCGTGAAGGGATTGACAACCCCTAATCGCGTTGGTTGCGAGCAACTATCGTTTTGTGCAGGTACGAGGGACTTGAGCATGGCCTCCTACTGGATTGATACATTGATTCTCAAAAACTGAGGGAAATACTTACGCTACTCTGCTGCATCATCCTTTCCTCTTCGGGGAAATCCAACGCAAGCTCAAGAGGTAGGAGTGATGCATATCAACGAGAGGGGAGAGTGTTGTCCATGTACCCTTGTAGACCATAAGCGGAAGCGTTATGACAACACGTTTGATGTAGTCGTACATCTTCACGATCCGACCGATCCTAGCACCGAAGGTACGGCACCTCCGTGATCTACACACGTTCAGCTCGATGACGTCCCATGAACTCTAGATCTAGCTAAGGTCGAGGGAGAGTTTCGTCAGCACAAAGGCATGATGATGGTAATGATGAAGTTACCGACGCAGGGCTTCGCCTAAGCTCTACAACGATATGACCGAGGTGGAAATCTATGGAGGGGGGCACCGCACACGGCTAAACAATCAACTTGTGTGTCTATGGGGTGCCCCCTGGCCACGTATATAAAGGAGGGGAGGGAAGAGGTGGCCGGCCCTAAGTGGGCGCGCCAGGTGTGGAGAATCCTACTAGGACTCCCCAGTCCAAGTAGGATTCCCCCCTCTTTCCTATTCGGAGTAGGAGAGAAGGAAAGAGATGGAGGGGGAGAAGGAAAAGGGGGCCGCGCCCCCACCCCTTGTCCAATTCGGTTTGGGCAAGGGGGAGGCGCGCGCCACCTCTTGGCTCTTCTCCCCTCTCTCCACTAAAGCCCAATAAGGCCCATTACTTCTCCCGGTGAATTCCTGTAACTCCCCGGTACTCCAAAAAATACCCGAATCACTTGGAACCTTTCTGATGTCCGAATATAGCCTTCTAGTATATCGATCTTTATGTCTCGACCATTTCGAGACTCCTCGTCATGTCCGTGATCTCATCCGGGACTCCGAATAACCTTTGACACATCAAATCACATAACTCATAATACCAATCGTCATCAAACGTTAAGCGTGCGGACCCAACGGGTTCGAGAACTATGTAGACATGACTGAGACTCATCTCTGGTCAATAACCAATAGCGGAACCTGGATGCTCATATTGGTTCCTACATATTCTACGAAGATCTTTATCGGTCAAACCGCATAACAACATACGTTGTTCCCTTTGTCATCAGTATGTTACTTTCCCGATATTTGATCGTCGGTATCATCATACCTAGTTCAATCTCGTTACCGGCAAGTCTCTTTACTACTTCCGTAATTCTTCATCCCGCAACTAACTCATTAGTCACATTGCTTGCAAGGCTTATATTGATGAGCATTACCGAGAGGGCCTAGAGATACCTCTCCGATACACAGAGTGACAAATCCTAATCTCGATCCATGCCAACCCAACAAACACCATCAGAGACACCTCTAGAGCATCTTTATAATCACCCAGTTATGTTGTGACGTTTGATAGCACACTAAGTGTTCCTCCGGTATTTGGGAGTTGCATAATCTCATAGTCATAGGAACATGTATAAGTCAGGAAGAAAGCAATAACAATAAACTAAACGATCATTATGCTAAGCTAACGGATGGTTCTTGTCCATCACATCATTATCTAATGATGTGATCCCATTCATCAAATGACAACACATGTCCATGGCTAGGAAACTTAACCATGTTTGATTAACGAGCTAGTCAAGTAGAGGCATACTATGGACACTCTTTTTGTCTATTTATTCACACATGTACTAAGTTTCCGGTTAATACAATTCTAGCATGAAAAATAAACATTTATCATGATATACGGAAATATAAATAACAACTTTATTATTGCCTCTAGGGCATATTTCCTCCAGTCTCCCACTTGCACTAGAGTCAATAATCTAGTTCACAACGTCATGTGACTTAACACCAATAGTTTACATCTTTATGTGATTAGTTCACATCTCCATGTGACTAATACCCAAAGGGTTTACTAGAGTCAATAATCTAGTTCACATCGCTATATGATTAACACCCAAAGAGTGATCATGTTTTGCTTGTGAGAAAAATTTAGTCAACGGGTCTGCCACATTCAGAGGCGTATGTATTTTGCAAATTTTCTATGTCTGCAATGCTTTGCATGAAGCTACTCTAGCTAATTGCTCCCACTTTCAATATGTATCTAGATCGAGACTTAGAGTCATCCAGATCATTGTCAAAGCTTGCATCGACGTAACTCTTTACAACGAACTCTTTGTCACCTCCATAACCGAGAAGCATTTCCTTGTTCCACTAAGGATATTTTTAACTGTTGTCCAGTGATCCACTCCTGGATCACTATTGTACCCTCTTGCCAAACTCATGGTGAGGTACACAATAGGTCTGGTACACAACATAGCATACTTTATAGAACCTATGACTAAGGCATAGGGAATGACTTTTCATTCTCTTTCTATTTTTTGTCGTGGTTGGGTTTTGAGTCTTTACTCAACTTCATACCTTGCAACACAGGCAAGAACTCCTTCTTTGACTGTTCCATTTTTGAACTACTTCAAAATCTTGTCAAGGTATGTACTCATTGAAAATATATCAAGCGTCTTGATCTATCTCTATAGATCTTGATGCTCAATATGTAAGTAGCTTCACTGAGGTCTTTCTTTGAAAAAACTCCTTTCAAACACTCCTTTATGCTTTCCAGAAAATTCTACATTATTTCTGATCAACAATATGTCATTCACATATACTTATCAGAAATGTTGTAGTGCTCCCACTCACTTTCTTGTAAAAACAGGCTTCACCGCAAGTCTGTATAAAACCATATGCTTTGATCACTTTATCAAAGCATATATTCCAACTCCGAGATGCTTGCACCAGTCCATAGATGGATCACTGAAGCTTGCTCACTTTGTTAGCACCTTCAGGATCGACAAAACCTTCTGGTTGCATCATATACAACTCTTCTTTAAGAAATCCATTAAGGAATGCAATTTTGACATCCATTTGCCAGATTTCATAAAATGCGGCAACTGCTAACATGATTCGGACAAACTTTTAAGTATCGATGCGAATGAGAAAATCTCATCGCAGTCAACACCTTGAACTTGTCGAAAACATTTTGCGACAATTCGAGCTTTGTAGATGGTAACACTACTATCAGCATCCATCTTCCTCTTGAAGATCCATTTATTCTCAATGGCTCACCGATCAACGGGCAAGTCAATCAATGTCCATACTTTGTTCTCATACATGGATCCCATCTCAGATTTCATGGACTCAAGCCATTTTGCAGAATATGGGCTCATCATTGCTTCCTCATAGTTCGTAGATTCGTCATGGTCTAGTAACATGACTTCCAGAACAGGATTACCGTACCACTCAGGTGCGGGCCGTACTCTGGTTGACCTACGAGGTTCGGTAGTAACTTGATCTGAAGTTTCATGATCATCATCATTAGCTTCCTCACTAATTGGTGTAGGAATCACTGGAACTGATTTCTATGACGAACTACTTTCCAATTCGGGAGAAGGTACAATTACCTCATCAAGTTCTACTTTCCTCCCACTCACTTCTTTTGAGAGAAACTCCTTCTCTAGAAAGGATCCATTCTTAGCAACAAAATATCCTGCCTTCGGATCTATGATAGAAGGTGTACCCAACAGTTTCTTTTGGGTATCCTATGAAGATGCACTTCTGATTTGGGTTCGAGCTTATCAGTTTGAAACTTTTTCACATAAGCATCGCAACCCCAAACTTTAAGAAACGACAGCTTTGGTTTCTTGCCAAACCATAGTTCATACGGTGTTGTCTCAATGGATTTAGATGGTGCCCTATTTAACGTGAATGCAGCTGTCTCTAATGCCTAACCCCAAAACGATAGTGGTAAATCGGTAAGTGTGACGCCCCGAGACCGATGCTCGAGAAGACTTCCATATGTTCCGGGTTTCGCCGTGTGTTTCATTTGTGCCTGCCCTTTTATTTTTGCATTGCATCATGCCATCATGCCATCATCTCATAAATCTTTTGCAACTCAACTAAATAAATTGCTTGATCTATTTAAACCGAGGGAATTCTCGTGGTGATTCTCTTTACAACATATATCCCAATATTAGGGAGCTATGATAAAAATTATTCCATTTATTTGGAATTAACCATAACACACTTGCAAATATCCCATGCCTTTTTCCTTCTCAACTCTTGGTCTCTAACTTTGTCATATATCTTTTCTTCATTTTCCGGAGCTCCACCTAATTTCTCAACATTTTTGGGCACTTCGAAAAACCTGTCCTAGTTCAAACCTTTTGAATTAAATTCAAATGAAATTGAATCTAATCTTTCAAACTTGACCTTTTCCATTTTCTCGGGCCGTGCACATTTTCACGAGTTTGTGAAAATTATCCCCATGCCCAGAGTCCTCCCCTACCTTCTCTTTCTTTTCTTTCTCTTTTTCTGTTTTGTTTTAAATGGAAAAAGATGGGAAAGAGTGAGAGAAAGCAGAGAGCCCAACTGGGCCACCCTAGGCCATTTTCCGCGCCGGCCCACCTGGACCACCTGCACCCAGGCCGGCCCAAGGCCCACTCCCTCCCTAACCTAGCGTTGACCGAACCCTCGCTCTCTCCCTCCTCCTCGTTCCCTCAGCGCCGCCAGTAGCGCTGCACGCACACACACACTCCCTTCCCTCGATCCCATCTCTCCCTCCCGCAACGCCCGACTCCCCCATCTCCCTCGCAGCCTCGCTCTCTCCCGATCCTCTCTTCTCCCCTACTCGCGCCGCCAGAGAGGAGCGGTCTCTCGCCCCACCCATGCATGCAGGAGCCCCCGCGCTCGGTCCCCGTCATCGCCAGCGCACCTCGCCGCCCCGTCCCCGCATGGCTCCATCCTTGCCGCCTGCAAGCTCCGTCCAGCAAGCGCCGTGGCGTTCCTCGTGTTCATGGTCTCCAAGCCGCCGTTCACCTTTGCCTCAAGCTCCCGAAGAGCGCCGCCGCGCCTCCTGCCATGGCCTCATCCTCGCCTCGAGCTCCCGGAGAGCACCGCCGCGCCTCCAGCCATGGCCTCCTCCTCGCCTCAAAGCCCCGCGCCCTGGGCTTCTTCCTCGCGCCCCTTGCCATGGTCACGTGCCCCTCGATCTAGCAGGACGATGCCTTGCCTCGCCGCCGTTCGCCTCCGGCGAGCATCTGTAGAAGCTCATCCACCTCGCCATGCTCCTATTTCCTCTCTAGCGCTGCCCCTATTGCCTCTTGTTTTTGGCCGCAGAGATCCTTCGACGACCCGTGTACCTCGTCGTGACCGCTTCTTGTCGTTGGACTGCCGAGATGCATCCCCGAGGCTCTTCATGATCGCTGCAAAATTCCACCTCGGCACCACTTGCACCCCCATGATTCGGTGATCCTTCGTCCGCACGCCAAGACCGGACCCGTCATGTACAAACCACACCGTGTTGATACGGGAACCACTACCGTCGACCATCGAAGAACAGGGTTTTGCCGAGTACCCCTTTGTTTTGTCAAGACCATCAAGTCCCTCGACGACAAGTGCACGACTACGTGGATTGTACCAAGTACCCATTCGTTTCGACGAGACCAGAAAGTCCGAAGAATGCCAAGTTCGACGACGCTCTCCGCCCGAACGACTACCGCCGACGCGTACCTCTTCGTCGCCGTGGGTTTCGTCAAGTTCAACGGTGAACCCCGAAGCCCTCGGATTAGTCAAGTCCGAAGATGCAAGTACCACTCCGAACCATGTACGACGACCGTCGCCGAAGACCCGTGTAACGCGAACGTCAAGTTCGACTACCGTTGCGTGAACCGCTACTTCCAATATGAACGTGAACGACTACCATCGCGGAACAACTACTTCCTCTACTTCCCTCGACGAACTCGAACCGTCCCGTTTGCACGCTTTGAAGGTATAACCGCCGAGAACGAACGTCCGAGAATGAATGCTTGTGTCGTATGGGGTGCACCCTTTGTCTGCACCGTGTCTGAATTGTCACTCGTTTCCTTGTCGCCAACTCGTGGGACACCCGGAATCCGGGAGCGCCCCACCATCTTTTGCATGCATACGCACACTTCTCCTTTGCATCGGTATCTCAATCGAGTTACCGGAACCGGAACATTGCCGTGGCACCGTTTCGTTATCGTCGCCGTGGCACCCCTTTTGTTTCCGCCATGATGACAAATTGCTTCATAATGCTCTTATCAACTCTTAATAAAAATTGCTTAAACTTGCACATGTCATCCGCATCATGATAACAACTTTTAAATGGTTTAAATTTTTGTTTGCATTAAATTACTAATGCATATGGGGATTTACCGGACTTGTTGTTTGTTGTTCCGGCCTCATTTAAACTTGCCTAGATAGATAGTTTCATTATGTTTCACCTCTTGCCATGCTAACAACATTTAATCTTATTGGGTACCTAAACAAGAGAGAACTAAATAAGTCATGTGGTGTTCCGTCAATATGCAACTCCTTGCATATTGAGCTCCACTTAATTTGTAGGTTTGTTTTGTGCATTTTGCAATGCCATGTTTCATTAAACCGGACATGCATCATACTTGGTTGTGCATCATGCCAAGATTATGTGGTGGTTGTTTACTATGTTGTTTGCTTCTTTCCGGTGTTGCTTCTTCGGGTTGGTTCCGGTAACGTCGTGTTCGTGAGGATCTGTTCAACTACGTCCGTTTGTCTTCTTCATGGACTCCTTCTTCCTTGCGGGATCTCAGGCAAGATGACCATACCCTTGAAATCACTTCTATCTTTGCTTGCTAGTTGCTCGCTCTTTTTCTATGCCTATGTTGCGATACCTACCACTTGCTTATCATGCCTCCCATATTGTTAAGCCAAGCCTCTAACCCACCTTGTCCTAGCAAACCGTCGTTGGGCTATGTTACCGCTTTGCTCAGCCCCTCTTATAGTGTTGTTAGTTGAAGGTGAAAATTGGAGTTTGTTCCTTGTTGGAACATGGATATTTGTTGGGATATCACAATATCTCTTATTTAATTAATGCATCTATATACTTGGTAAAGGGTGGAAGGCTCGGCCTTACGCCTGGTGTTTTGTTCCACTCTTGCCGCCCTAGTTTCCGTCATATCAGTGTTATGTTCCCGGATTTTGCGTTCCTTACACGGTTGGGTTATGATGGGAACCCCTTGACAGTTCGCCTTGAATAAAACTCCTCCAGCAATGCCCAACATTGGTTTTACCATTCGCCACCTAGCCTATTTTTCCCTTGGGTTCCGCGGACTCAAGGGTCATCTTTATTAAACCTCCCGGGCCAGTGCTCCTCTGAGTGTTGGTCCAAACTAGAGCTCTTTGCAGTGCCCCCTCGGGGAAACTCGAGGTTTGGTTTTAGTTGTACGGAGCGCTCATCTGAGTGTGCCCTGAGAATGAGATATGTGCAACTCCTATCGGGATTTGTCGGCACATTCGGGCGGTGTTGCTGGACTTGTTTTACCATTGTCGAGGATGTCTTGTAACCGGGATGATGAGTCTGATCGGATTGTCTTGGGAGAAGGAATATCCTTCGTTGACCGTGAGAGCTTGTGATGGGATAAGTTGGGACACCCTGCAGGGATTGATCTTTCGAAAGCCGTGCCCGCGGTTATGGAAAGATGGGAATTTCTTAATGTCCGGTTGTAGAAAACCTGAAACTTATCTTAAATAAAATGCATCAACCGAGTGTGTAGCCGTGATGGTCTCTTTTTGGCAGAGTCCGGGAAGTGAACACGGTGTTGGAGTTATGCTTGACGTAGATTGTTCTAGGATCACTTCTTGATCATAGTTTCTCGAATGTGCTTTGCCTTCTCTTCTCGCTCTCATTTGCGTATGTTAGCCACCAAATATGTTAGTCGCTTGCTGCAGCTCCACCTCATACCTTTTACCCTACCTATAAGCTTAAATAGTCTTGATCGCGAGGGTGTGAGATTGCTGAGTCCCCGTGACTCACAGATACTTCCAAAACCATCTTGCAGGAGCCGATGACATCGTGCAGGTGACACAACCGAGCTCAAGGAGGAGCTCGATGAAGATCATGTTCGTTATGTTGTTCCGTTTCTAGTTGATCAGTAGTGGAGCCCAATCGGGACGGTTGGGGATCTGTGTGGCATTTGGGGTAGTCTTCTTTTATTTTGGTACCGTAGTCGGACTTTGATTATATCCGGTTGATGTAATGCTTTATTCATGTATTATGTGAAGTGGCGATTGTAAGCCAAGTATGTATCTTTCTCCCTTATTACATGGGTTGTGTGAAGATTACCTCACTCGCGACATTGCTTTCAATGCGGTTATGCCTCTAAGTCGTGCTTCGACACGTGGGAGATATAGTCGCATCGAGGGCGTTACAAGTTGCTAATGAGAGCCTTCCCCAACCTTAGGAGCCCCTGCTTGATCGAATCGTTGGCTTTGTTGAGTCTAGAAAAAATGTTTTGAGTCATTTAGGATTATATATATCGGGGAGTAGGAATTCTTTTTACTCATCAGTCCCTTCGTCGCTCTGGTGAGGCATCCTGACGTAGAGTTTTGACTCTTCTCTTCTCAAATTTCACTAAAAAAAATTTAGGATCACGCGGGTATCTTGGAATCGTTCCGATGGTTTTGTGACGAGAACATTGTTCTTGGTGCCTCTTGTCATTTAGGGGTTGTGGCAGTGTCCCGGGGAGTTGAGCTCCGAGGTGCTGTTGTCACAATTTTATCGTTGCAATTCTGGAATACTTGAGTTTTGCCGACATCAAAAATCTCTTTTATGCAGTTGTTGGTGAGATAACCTCGACTCCACCCAGTACTAGGGCGGGAGTTCGGGAGTATTGCCATAACTCGTATAACGGATGCTTTTCGAAGATTGAGGTAAATGATTTCCGAAGGTTTCTTAGTTATGTGTTGAAGGATGGATACAGCTGGATTTAGGATTTGCTAGCTTTGGATGAGATATTATGCTTCCCCTGTATCCCCAACACCTGATTGCATAACCGGGAAGTTTCGGGAGTTTATAAGTGGGAATTCAAGTAGCTCTCAGGATATCTTTCCGACAAATGTATGATATGAAATTGGGGTTCAACGTCTAGTGGTCCACCTATCCACGGTTGGTTTAAAGTGGTCTCGTTGTGTCTTAAAGAGTCCTTGGCTATGCTGACTCGGGGACGCTTCGTATGTCATGTGCACTGCCTTGTACATGATGGTGCTGTACGATCGAGCCTGTGTAGGCCCCACCACGAAAACTTCGGACGAAATCTCTATCATATGTTTGTTCTGGCTTATTCTGTAAGCCAATCCTTTGTTTTGTTTTGAGTTGTGGTATTCGAGTTGCTTCAATGTCAAGTGTTGATTCCATACCTTCCCCAAATGGTGTTCTCATACTCCTATGTGGATACCAATCCTTCATGATAATTGAGATTGTCATATCAATCCTTTTTCAACCGGCGTGTTCCTCTTCAAGTGGATCTGATCATTTCTACATTCGCAAGATCAATTATCAGTTCTTCTCAACGGTGTTTGTTTCATCCATCTCCAAGTTGTCTTGTTTTCCCACCCTCCCACCCTTTTTCTTCAAGGACTCAAATTTCTTATTCAAGTATCCTTTTATTGATGGGAAGTGAGGGAGTCCTGGATTAGGGAGTCTCCGGACAGCCAGACTATATCCTTTGGCTGGACTGCTGGACTATGAAGATACAAGATTGAAGACTTCGTCTCGTTTCCGGATGGGACTCTACTTGGCGTGGAAGACAATCTGGGCAATACAGATATGGATATGTCCTCCTTTGTAACCGACCTTGTGTAACCCTAACCCTCTCCAGTGTCTATATAAACTGAAAGGTTTTAGTCCGTAGGACAACAACCACAACATACAATCATACCATAGGCTAGCTTCTAGGGTTTAGCCTCTCCGATCTCGTGGTAGATCTACTCTTGTACTACCCATATCATCAATATTAATCAAGCAGGACGTAGGCTTTTACCTCCATCAAGAGGGCCCAAACCTGGGTAAAACATTGTGTCCCCTGCCTCCTGTTACCATCTGGCCTAGACGCACAGTTCGGGACCCCCTACCCGAGATCCGCCGGTTTTGACACCGACATTGGTGCTTTCATTGAGAGTTCTGTTGTGCCGTCGCCACCAGGAAGGATGTCTCATCCCATATTTAAAGACGGCACTGTTGCTGAGGGAGCTTTGGCTATCAGCCAAACTCTCCGGCTAGGTGGTTTTCTTATGTCCGCCTGTTCGGCTGCTGCGCCGACGATGACTTCTCGGGTCATCGAAAGCAATCTTCACGTCAACTCGGAACTCACCGAGCAGTTAGATCCAATGGAGCTCTCTTCCCTGAATGAGCTCTTGGATCGCATCGCAGCCCTAGGAGTCGCTACAGACTATGATCTGATTGGGCCTAAACCCGATTTGAGAGAGATCAACTCTCCCCAGGTCACCCATCATGTTGCAGTGGTGGAGGAACAATGCGGCAAACCTTCATCTATCTTAAGGACTAGCTATGTCCGGATTCCCGATCCCTCCAAGCCGGATGCCCGCGGAGGGGAGGACGTCACTCAAGGCCTGAACCTAGAGTCAGGCAGCGGGCTAGATTTATCGAAAAACATCCAAGAATCCAAACTTCCGAGTTCGGAAACTCCTTGGCCCCTGAGTCTCATATTGGGTGAGGATTCGGGTTCAATTCCACCCACCCACCCAAACATAAGCGATCTATCCCAAATTAGGCAAGAGCCCGAAGAAACAGTACACCATTACTGGGCCAGAATCCTCCTAGTCATGAACAGGATAAAGGACTGCTGCGAGGAAGACGCAATTTCATTCTTCTGCAATAATTGCATGGACAAGGGAATCCTCAACGCCATAAGTCGCCGCGAAATTACACGCTTTGCCGACTTGGTGTCCATAGTACGAAAGTACTGTGCGATGGAAAGCGTCTGGAAAACCGAAATAAAATTTTGGGATAATCCGGCCCTGAATACAAACCCAGTCCGAAATAAAAGGCTGCATTATCACAATACACCTGGGTTAACTACCAAAAAGCAAAAGCCCTCTACGGGGCAAGGAACCGTACTAGAGGAATGGCTCAACGGACCCTGCAAAATTCATAGTACAACGGATGCAATACAACCGCACAGCCTTAGAGCATGTTGGATACTCCGGCAGGTGGCCAAAAGTGGTGAGGATCTACTCCTCCCAAATACCACAGAGCACCATCCCGTGGAAAACAATACGGTGTTAACGGTCTTTGAGACCTTCGCGTCAAATAATAGATGCAAGCGAACACTCCGCAGCATGGCCGAAATCTGCCACGTAGCAGAAATAAATCCTTGGAGTGACACGACTATTACCTTCAATGCCAGTGACGAACCCAAATTCCGAACAGCCCGAGAACCAGCCGCACTTGTCCTCAGTCCAATCATGGACGACTTTCGACTCACCAAGGTACTCATGGACGGCGGCAGCGGATTAAACCTCATCTATGAGGAAACTCTTCAAAAGATGGAAATAGACTGGAGCTGCATTGAGCAAAGTAGCACAACCTTTAGAGGAATCATCCCCAGTCGGGAAGCACGCTGTGCTGGGAAAATCACACTAGATGTGGTATTCGGCATGCCGGATAATTACATGTCCGAAGAAATTACATTCCGAGTGGCCCCGTTCAGCAGCGGATACCACGCTCTATTAGGGCGAGAGGCGTTTACAATCTTCCAAGCCATACCCCATTACGGGTACATGAAGCTCAAAATGCCTAGGCCCAAGGAATCATCACTCTTGCTAGTGATCCGGTCATAGCACTCCGCACTGAAAATAAGACAGCCGCACTGGCCCTCGAGGCACTATCCGAAGCCCTAGCGGCCGAGGAACTAACTGCGCTGCACTCCACGGTGAACAGGGACAATGTGATACTCGATAAAGGATCCAAGTCCACCTCCTTTAAACCGGCAGACGATATAGTCAAATTCCAAGTCCATCCAATGGACCCTACAAAAATAGCTTCCGTTGGGGCACAATTAAACCCTAATGTCGACGCCGCACTTCGAGAGTTCCTACGTGAGAACTGGGACATTTTTGCCTGGCACCCTTCAGACATGCCAGGAATCCCACGTAGGCTGGCCGAGCACAGCCTAAATATCCTAAAAGGATTCAAGCCAGTCGGCGTTTCTCTGAACCTAAGAGACAAGCCATGGGAGAGGAACTAGCCAAGCTATTGGAGGCTGGATTCATCAGAGACATAAAACATCCGGACTGGCTAGCAAACCTGGTGATGGTACCAAAGAAGGACAAATCCTGGCGCTTGTGCATCGATTTTAAGGACCTTAACAAGGCCTGCCCAAAGGATCCTTTCCCCCTCCCCCGCATCGATCAAATCATCGACACCACCGCAGGACACGATTCATTGTGTTTCCTCGACGCATACTCCGGCTACCATCAAATTAAAATGGCAGAGCCATACCAGGCCGCAACGGCATTCATCACACCATACAGCCCATTCTGCTTCAACACAATGCCCTTCGGGCTCAAAAACGCTGGCGCAACATATCAGCGCATGATAAAGACATGTCTGGCAAACCAGATCGGCAAAACAGTGGAGGCATACGTAGATGACGTGGTCGTTAAAACCAAGCATGTCGAAACTCTAGTAGACGACTTGAGGCTCACATTCGATAACCTCCGAACATATGACATCAAGCTCAATCCGGAAAAATGCGTTTTCGGCGTACTAGCCGGAAAGCTCCTGGGATTCATTGTCTCCAGTTGAGGTATTGAAGCTAATCCGGCCAAAATCCGAGCGTTGTCACAGTTGGCTACCCCAATAGACCTCAAACAAATACAAAAATTGACTGGATGCGTGGCGGCTCTAAGCCGCTTTATCTCCCGCTTGGGAGAAAAGGCATTACCCCTTTATCGCCTCCTCCGGTGCACCGAACACTTCGAGTGGACGGATGCCGCCACGGCCGGACCCAACGAAATAAAAGCCATATTGGCAACAAACCCAGTCCTAGCCATGCCAAACATTGGCGAACCAATGCTATTATATATTGCGGTAACTCATCAAGTAGTAAGCGCAGTGCTCGTCGTTGAACGAGAAGCGGACGGACACAAATCCCCCCTTCAAAAGCCAGTTTACTATGTGCCCACTATCCTTACTCCATGCAAATCACGGTAACCGCATTATCAAAGATAGCGTATGCGATATTTATGGCATCCCGGAAGCTGCGACACTACTTTCAAGAGTGTTCGATAACGGTAGCCTCGGAAGTACCACTTAACGATATTATAAACAACCGTGACGCGACGGGCCGGATTGCCAAATGGGCCATTGAGCTCCTCCCGTTCGACATAACTTACAAGCCACGGCGAGCTATTAAATCGCAAGTTTTGGCTGACTTCGTCGCTGAGTGGACGGAAGCCGAACTCCCTAAGGAGTACGTCACATATTCGAACTGGATCATGCACTTCGACGGCTCCAAAATGTTGGCTGGTCTGGGGCTGGCATCGTTTTGACGTCCCCAACAGGAGATTCAGTTCAATACGTACTACAGATAATGTATACGGACTCCAACAACACAGCCGAATATGAGGCCCTTCTACATGGTCTCCGGATGGCAGTATCCATGGGCATTCAACGCCTAGAGGTGCGCGGGGATTCGAACCTCGCGATATCCCAAATAAATGGAGACTTTGATGCCAAGGATCCGAAAATGGTAGCTTATCGCAATGCCGTCCTAAAGATGTCAGCTCGGTTCGAGGGGCTCGAATTTCACCATGTGGCTCGAGAAAACAATCAGGCAGCGGATATCCTCGCCCGCATTGGCGCAAAACGCGACGCGGTCCCTCCCAACACATTCCTGGAAAGGCTCTTCAAGACACCGGTAACAACAGTCCGGACCCGGCCAAAATACCCGATACCGAACTCTCTGACACAATCGAAGGCCCCGCCACCGAAATAATACATTCAGCCCATGAAATACTGGCCATTATTGCCCCATGGACAGAACCATTCCTGGCCTACCTAACTTGACAGGAACTTCCGGAGGACCAAAATGAGGCACGCTGCATAGTGCGGCGATCCAAGGCCTACAGGGTCCATGAGGGAGAATTATACAAAAAAAGCGCTACCGGAGTGCTTCAAAGGTGCATCTCCGAAGAGGAAGGGCGGAACCTTTTGGCAGAAATTCACGCCGGACTCGGCGGTCATCATGCCGCAGCCCGGGCTCTTGTACGCAAGGCCTTCCGTACAAGATTCTATTGGCCAACGGCCCGGTCAGATGCACAGGACTTGGTCCAACGTTGCGCCGGTTGCCAGCTCTTTGCAAATCAAAGCCACATGCCACCCACCGCCCTCCAAACAATCCCCATTACATGGCCCTTTGCGGTCTGGGGGCTTGACATGGTTGGACCCTTAAAGGGGGAACCCACAAGAAAAAATACTTATTGGTCATGGTGGATAAATTCACCAAATGGATAGAGGCTAAACCGGTTAAAACAGCCGAATCCGGACCGGTGATAGATTTCATATCCGGGGTTGTACACCGTTATGGCGCCCCCCACAGCATCATCACTGATAACAGCACGAACTTCACGGCTGACGAGGTAAAACTCTGGTGCAGCAAAATGGGCATCAAGCTCGATTATGCTTCAGTCTATCACCCACAAACCAACGGTCAAGTCGAACGAGCAAATGGTCTTATAATGAGCGGCATTAAACCCAGATTAGTGCGCTCCTTAACGGAGTCTGACACGCACTGGGTAGAGGAGCTCAACTCTGTACTCTGGGGGCTGCGGACCATGCCGAATCGTAGTACTGGATATACACCGTTTTTATGGTGTACGGCGCAGAGGCAGTCCTGCCCTGTGACATAATTCATGACTCACCTCGAGTGCGCATGTACGAAGAAAGAGAAGCCGAGCTTGATCGGCATGACAGTCTGGACACCTTGGAGGAAGAGCACGACGTTGCCATAGCCCGTTCCGCATTTTACCAGCAACAGGCTCGCAGATACCAAAGCAAAGAAGTACGGGCCAAAACTTATAACGTTGGCGAACTAGTTCTACGACTGCCGGATAAGAAAAAGAACAAGCTCGAGCCCAAATGGGAAGGTCCCTTCATTATCGACCAAGTTCTGACCGGTGGAGCATACCGACTGCAGGATGCATCGACTAGTCGACTCGAGCCGAACCCATGGAACGCAGCCAGGCTTCGAAGATTCTACGCCTAGCACCGGACTCTATGTTAGTCCCCTCCCTTTGTCCATTTTTTGCATATGCATCATCTGTCTTGTTTCCCTTTCTTTATTTTATTTCTCTAGGCCTTCAAGGGCCACCTTGTGCCTCACTCGTACATTACAGATGCGCTAGCCGCACTCTTCATACCTGGGGGCTTCTTTCACAGAAGCTTAAATTATTTACCTGGGCCTCACGCCCAACACATGTGTTATACTTCCGCATGTACCTTTTTTCACCATTATATGCATCGATATGACTTAAGTTTTGGCCAAGCTGGGTTTCCTGGCTCTTGTATTTATGCCCTACGTTCCCGTTAATTCGGCTAGGGCATAAGGGGAGCACCTCTGCGATTGTTACCGCCGGGTCAGCCGGACGTGTACCTCAGACTGGGTGAAGCCGAAAGCTAGCGTTCTTAAGGGAATATTCGGTCGGTGAACAAAAGAGGACTTTTATTTATTATCCATATCTGCCCCAGATGCTTTTTCTGCGCTTCTTATCGCAGTCCGGACATGCACTTTAGGGCATGCTTACCCAGGGAAAGGAACCCTTAATGGAACTATTCTCCCTGGAAGATGTTTCTTACTACCCATGTAATATGACATAACTAGTTGGGCACTTGTCTGATAAAGCACTAATGACCCCTACGCCTGGTCTCCATGCATGCCCCGGTTCTTACATAACCGAGAGGGTATTCGGATACACTCCGGACCGTCGGGTCCCGAGGTTGAAGTGAAAAGGTCCGCCACGACAAACGATCTACAATCCGGCTAGAAGGCATTATACATGTCACTTTAAAATTACATAGTCAATTTTACTGGTTGAATTCCTCTTCAATACCATCCAATAGGCTGTCTAGTCTACAGTCCTGTTGGGAATACATTGCGGCCAATTCTACTTGGCCGTACACTAAGCTCACGGGATCTCCTCCCCATCGGGCCCCACAGGTCCGACTTCGGCCATGTGGTTCGCGTCAGCCTTCGTGTATCGTGTCTTCACCATTGCCCAGGCTTCCCTGGCGCCCTGATGGCAGGCCGATATCTTCCATAATCGGAAGCGCCGCCGTGCTCCCTTCAGCTTTTCTGCAAGCTCTCCAAGGCCTTCGGGTATGGAGACGGATGGCCACAAGGCTTGGGCGACGCCTTGCATCACCTGCCGAACTCGTTCGTGCAGCTGTGAGAGCTCGGGAAGAAGGTCATCCGTTGAACCGGGCATTTCCTCGGTAGGACAACCTGTTAGCATACCTATAGAGATAACTCTGTCAGCAAGCTTCCTCGCCGAACTCTTTTTCAAAGTTCGTTCAAGCACTTACTAAATATGCCGCGTCGAAGCCGCCGATTCTCCTTAACAGAGTCCGACAATTGGGCACGAACATCTTTTAGTTCCACGCCCAGCTTGGTGTTGGCATCTAGGATATCATTCTTCTCCCGCCTCACCCTCGTAAGCACGCTCTCACCGGCCATCAGCTGGCGTAGGAGCTGTTGCTTACCCGGATTTACTCCAGCGTCATCTGCAATTTTATCGTCAGATCTGCATTTACGCTGCATTCTATATGATACTTATCATTTGAAGGATATGTTACCAGAGGGGGTCTCTTTGGGCTCCCCTGCTGCGGCCAGTGCGGCCTGAAGTTGGGCTTTGCACTCTTCTAGCTCCTGGGACAGTTGCATATTCTTTTCTGTAAGAACCTGCATAACAAATGATCCTTAAATCAGTTATCCTAACTGTTTCAAGTCTCAGGGGCTACCGATATATATAATCACCAAATTTTCTCACCTGTATGTCTTTTACATACTGCTCCATGGCTCTGGCTAGACCATTTTGAGTGGCATGGAGGTACGCGTCTCCCGAGTTAAAGGCATCCAATGCCTCTTGGGAGAAACAAGCGTCACGAAGAACAGTCCGGCGACGCATGTGGTTCATGGCACTTTCCACCTTGGAATTGGTGGCGGGCAGTTTATCCGCATCCTCTGTCGGAGGAGCGCCCGGCGCACGCCTCGTATTCGTTCCCGCCTCTGAATCCGGCCTTGGAGCCTGGCTGGTGGAGGCGCGATTGGTAGCTTCTCCGGGTATAGTCCGGCGAGCGCTCTTTTTCCTGAAAAGAAGGCATGGGCGTTAATATGCCTCTGAGAATAATGTCTTGCAATAAAGACGGCGCGCCGTACCGCTGCACCGGTGTCTCAATCCGGACTGCGGGTCTTTTCAGCCTGCCTGGCCTCGCGGCCCCTTGTTGGCTAGTCGCCACAGGCTCGGCCTTCCGCCTCGAGGACCTCCCCTGCAAAACACGGCTGGCAATAAAAAAACGCAAGGACGGATCCCCTTTCAAGTGCCGGGACTTCGGTCTCAGTCACCTGTGAGGCTGGAAGTAGCCCAAGGTAATCGGCCGTAATGGCCACCAAAGCGTTGTCATTACTCGATTGGTAAAATACCCCATCGATCAGCTCCACAGATATGCCCGGATCCTCCAGGGAGGCCGGGTCAAGGGACCGTCCAGGGTCCTCGGGTTGTGGAGGAGGGCTGTTTATCTCCTTTACAGCCTGGCGCAGCTCCTGCGATGAAATCGCTAGACTGAATACTTAACTACGGGAATACGAAATGGATGGGCGAGAAAAGTCTCCGCTTACCCAGCTCGGAGGATTGTACATAGAAAATCCGCCCTGCGGGTTGACACGAAGGAATTCCTCCTCTTCTCCCTTGTACAAAGTGGATAAGATCTTTATTAGATCAGCAGCCGATCCCGGCCCTTTGCGGCCATGGCGGGTGGCGTCATCCTCCCCGTTGAAATCACACATGGGGTGGCCTCTATATTGAAGCGGCTGCACCCCCCGCATAATACATATGGCCATGACCTCGGTCATGGTCAATCCGGATCGAGCTAAAAAACTTATCCAGCTCATCAGGTAAAGAACGTCCATGTCATCTTCCTCCAAGGAGCTCCATGGACGCCAGCTCTGGCGCTTCTTCAAGGGGGCGTTGTCGAACTCAGGAAGGCCGATTCTAATAGGATTCGGGAGGGGGACTTCTTCTATATAAAACCATTCTGAAGGCCAGTCTTCGGACGTCTTCTTTGGGGTTCTGGACAGGTATCCGGTCCGGCAATACGCCACACTTCGGCTCGGCCCACTTGATATATTGACCCCCTCTGAGAACGGGGCACAAGGCAAAACAACTTCCTCCACAGAGCGAAATGAGCTTCACAGCACAAAAACAACTCGCAAAGGGCTACAAATCCCGCGATATGCAGCATGGGGGCAGGCGTAAGGTTATGCAACTGGAGGCCGTAGAATTCCAGGAGCCCCCGGAGAAACGGATGAATTGGAAATCCTAGCCCTGTTACCAAATAAGGGACAAGGAATACCCGCTCTCCCTTGGAGGGATTGGGTAGGCTCTCCGCTTGCTCTCCGCCATTATAGGTGGCAAGCCCGGCTCGAACCGGGACCATGTACGCTGGGGGAAGAAATCCCTTGGTCTGAAGCATCACTAATTTGATGTGCGGGACAGAACATCTCTCCCAATCTCCAGGCTTGGGGCTAGGGGAGCGAGAGGAGGAGCTGCATCGACCGGCCATGATGGAATGGATCTCTGTCGGATGCGCTCTGATGAAGGCTCGCCAAGGGAGGATGGTGTGATTTGGATCTGAATCATCATCTTTTTAATAGGAAGCTCATTCACACAGCTAGGGGGTAAATGTTAAAACACCCTGGCTCTTCACATTCGCTCGACACATGGAAAGTGGCCATTATTGGGCGTGGAAGCCAAGGAGTGCAACATTCACAAGAGGCCGGACACTATTTCGACAGGTACACGGAATTTGGAGAGGAACCCGCCTTTCAATACCGAAGACAATACTGCGCACCGGACTCATCGCCATTGAAGCCTGGTTCAGGGGCTACTGAGGGAGTCCTGGATTAGGGGGTCTCCGGACAGCCGGACTATATCCTTTGGCCGGACTGCTGGACTATGAAGATACAAGATTGAAGACTTCGTCTCGTGTCCGGATGGGACTCTACTTGGCGTGGAAGACAAGCTAGGCAATATGGATATGGATATCTCCTCCTTTGAAACCGACCTTGTGTAACCCTAACCCTCTCCGGTGTCTATATAAACCGAAGGGTTTTAGTCCGTAGGACAACAACCACAACATACAATCATACCATAGGCTAGCTTCTAGGGTTTAGCCTCTCCAATCTCGTGGTAGATCTACTCTTGTACTACCCATATCATCAATATTAATCAAGCAGGACGTAGGGTTTTACCTCCATCAAGAGGGCCCGAACCTGGGTAAAACATTGTGTCCCCTACCTCCTGTTACCATCTGGCCTAGATGCACAGTTCGGGACCCCCTACCCGAGATCCGCCGGTTTTGACACCGACAGGAAGCCTCTCCATTCCTTTTCCGTCAATGTTCTTATCCGGTGATTTTCATGAAGATTCTAATGTTGCTTCAAGTTCATCATTCGTCATTTTTTTTCTTCTCTGGTGGATCCAATTCAAGCTTGGTTGATCATATCATTTTCCTCATTTCAATGCTTTCTCATGCCGGTGCAATTCTTAATCATTCACCTCTCACTATTCAATTGTTCCGGAGTGCTGAAGATATCTCAGAAGATTCAAGTTTCCATTCTCAATGAGTTCAAGTTCTTTTGATGATGTTATCTCATTCAAGCCTTTTAATTCAACTGGTGCAATCTCCTTTTCTGGTAATTGTTCAACGGTGTATCTTTTGAATGGGCCCTAACCCACATGTCTTTTTCTAGGATCTTACTACTCTTAGCAACTAAGCCAGTATCAAATACTGAGGGGTTGCTATAAAGACTAGTAAAGTACACATCAATAACATGTATATCAAATATACTTTTGTTCACTTTGCCATCCTTCTTATCCGCCAAGTATCTAGGGCGGTTCCAGTTCCAATGACCATTTCATTTGCAGTAGAAGCACTCAGTTCTAGGCTTGGGTCTAGCTTTGGGCTTCTTCATGGGAGCAGCAACTTGCTTGCTATTCTTCTTTGAAGTTCCTCTTTCTTTCCCTTTGCCCTTCTCTTGAAACTAGTGGTCTTGTAAACCATCAACACTTGATGCTATTTCTTGATTTCTACCTTAACCGATTTAAGCATCGCGAAGAGCTTGGGAATTACTTTCGTCATCCCTTTCATATTATAGTTCATCACTAAGTTCTAGTAACTTGGTGATAGTGACTAGAGAACTTTATCAATTACTATCTTATCTGGAAGATTAATCCCACTTGATTAAGCAATTGTAGTACTCAGACAATCTGAGCACATGCTCACTGGTTGAGCTATTCTCCTCCATTTTGTAGGCAAAGTACTTGTCAGAGGTCTCATACCTCTCGACTCGGGCATGAGTCTGAAATACCAATTTCAACTCTTGGAACATCTTATATGCTCCATGGTGTTCAAAATGTTTTTGAAGTCCCGGTTTTAATTCGTAAAGCATGGCGCACTAAACTATCAAGTAGTTATCATATCGAGCTTGCCAAACGTTCATAACGTGTGCATATGCTCCTGCAATAGGTCCGTCAGCTAGCGGTGCATCAAGGGCATAATTCTTCTATGCAGCAATGAAGATAATCCTCAGATCATGGACCAAGTCCGCATCATTGCTACTATCATGTTTCAACTTCTTTTTCTCTAGGAACATATCAAAAATAAATGGGAAGCTACATCGCAAGCTATTGATCTACAACATACATATGCAAATACTATCAGGACTAAGTTCATGATAAATTAAAGTTCAATTAATCATATTACTTAAGAACACCCACTTAGATAGACATCCCTCCAATCATCTAAGTGGACATGTGATCCATATCAACTAAACCATGTCCGATCATCACGTGGGAGGGAGTAGTTTTCAATGGTGAACATCACCATGTTGATCATATCTAGTATACGATTCATGCTCGACCTTTCGGTCTCAGTGTTCCGAGGCCATATGTGCATATGCTAGGCTCGTCAAGTTTAACCCGAGTATTCCGCATGTGCAACACTGGCTTGCACCTGTTGTATGTGAACATAGAGCTTATCACACCCGATCATCATGTGGTGTCTCGGCACGACAAACTGTAGCAATGGTGCATACTCAGGGAGGACACTTATACCATGAAATTTAGTGAGAGATCATCTTATAATTCTACCGTGGTACTAAGAAAAATAAGATGCATAAAGGATAAACATCACATGCAATCAAATATAAGTGATATGATATGGCCATCATCATCGTGTGCCTTTGATCTCCATCTCCAAAGCACTGCCATGATCACCATCGTCACGGGCTTGACACCTTGATCTATATCGAAGCATCGTTGTCGTCTCACCAACTATTGCTTCTACGACTATCACTACCACTTAGTGATAAAGTAAAGCAATTGCATGGCGATTCCATTTCATACAATAAAGCGACAACCATATGGCTCCTTCCAGTTACCGATAACTGTGTTACAAAACATGATCATCTCATACAACAATTTATATAATCACATCTTGACCATATCACATCACAACATGCCCTGCAAAAACAAGTTAGACGTCCTCTACTTTGTTGTTGCAAGTTTTACGTGGCTGCTACGGGCTTAGCAAGAACCGTTCTTACCTATGCATCAAAAACCACAACGCGGTATAGTGATTGCTTTTTGATCTTCAGAAAGAACTCTGTTCATTGAAACCGATTCAACTAAAGTTGGAGAAAAAGACACCCACTAGCCACTTGGGTGCGAAGCACGTCGGTAGAACCAGTCTCGCGTAAGCGTACGCGTAATGTCGGTCTGAGCCGCTTCATCCAACAATACCGCCAAATCAAGAATCAACTAGTGACGGAAAGCAATATGTATATACCTACGCCCACAACTCCTTTTTGTTCCACTTGTGCATATAACATCTACGCATAGACCTGGCTCGGATGCCACTATTGGGGAACACAGTATTTCAAAAATTTCCTACGCACACGCAAGATCCATCTAGGTGATCCATCTTTGTTGTCCACGTACCCTCGTACACCATAAGAGGAAGCGTTATGACAACGCGGTTGATGTAGTCGTACGTCTTCAAGCCCTGACCGATCCTAGCACCAAAGGTACGACACCTCCGCGATTTGCACACGTTCAGCTGGGTGACGTCCCACGAACTCTAGATCCAACTGAGGTCGAGGAAGAGTTTCGTCAGCACGACGGCGTGATGACGGTGATTATAAAGTTACCGACGCAGGGCTTCGCCTAAGCTCTACAACGATATAACCGAGGTGGAAATCTGTGGAGGGGGGCACCGCACACGCCTAAACAATCAACTTGTGTGTCTATGGGATGCCCCCTGGCCACGTATATAAAGGAGGGGAGGGAAGAGGTGGCCGGCCCTAAGCGGGCGCGCCAGGTGTGGAGAATCCTACTAGGACTCCCCAGTCCAAGTAGGATTCCCCCCTCTTTCCTATTCGGAGTAGGAGAGAAGGAAAGAGATGGAGGGGGAGAAGGAAAAGGGGGCCGCGCCCCCACCCCTTGTCCAATTCGGTTTGGGCAAGGGGGAGGCGCACGCCACCTCTTGGCTCTTCTCCCCTCTCTCCACTAAAGCCCAATAAGGCCCATTACTTCTCCCGGTGAATTCCTGTAACTCCCCAGTACTTCAAAAAATACCCGAATCACTTGGAACCTTTCCTATGTCCGAATATAGCCTCCCAGTATATCGATCTTTATGTCTCGACCATTTCAAGACTCCTCGTCATGTCCGTGATCTCATCCTGGACTCCGAACAGCCTTCAGTACATCAAATCACATAACTCATAATAACAATCATCATCGAATGTTAAGCGTGTGGACCCTACGGGTTCAAGAACTATGTAGACATGATCGAGAATCATCTCCAGTCAATAACCAATAGAGGAACCTGGATGCTCATATTGGTTCCTACATATTCTACGAAGATCTTTGTCGGTCAAACCGCATAACAACATACGTTGTTCCCTTTGTCATCGGTATGTTACTTGCCCGAGATTCGATCGTCGGTATCATCATACCTAGTTCAATTTCGTTACCGCAAGTCTCTTTACTCGTTCCGTAATACTTCAACCTAGAACTAACTCATTAGTCACATTGCTTGCAAGGCTTAAAATGATGAGCATTACCGAGAGGGCCCAGAGATACCTCTCCGATACACGGAGTGACAAATCCTAATCTCGATTTATGCCAACCCAACAAACACCATCGGAGACACCTATAGAGCATCTTTATAATCACCCAGTTACGTTGTGACGTTTGATAGCACACTAAGTGTTCCTCCGGTATTCGGGAGTTGCATAATCTCAAAGTCATAGGAACATGTATAAGTCATGAAGAAAGCAATAGCAATAAACTAAATGATCATTATGATAAGCTAACGGATGGGTCTTGTCCATCACATCATTCTATAATGATGTGATCCCCTTCATCAAATAACAACACATGTCCATGGCTAGGAAACTTAACCATCTTTGATTAACGAGCTAGTCAAGTAGCGGCATACTAGGGACACTTTTTTGTCTATGTTTTCACACATGTATTAAGTTTCCGGTTAATACAATTCTAGCATAAATAATAAACGTTTATCATGATATAAGGAAATATAAATAACAACTTTATTATTGCCTCTAGGGCATATTTCCATCGCATACAAGCGACCCGGCCATCCCAGGCAGCTCACCATGTGCGTGCAGGGGCCGACGGAGACCGTCCGCGAGTACCTCGCACGCTGGACCGAGCTCCGGAATAGCTGCGAGGGCGTCCACGAAGTCCAGGTCATCCAGTACTTCGTCAACGGGTGCCGGGATGGCACCCTCCTCAAGCACAAGCTCTTGCGCTCCGAGCCGGCCACCATGGCCGCGCTCATGGTGACGGTGGACAAGTATGCCAACGCCGACTCCTCCATGAAGATCCAGGTGGCACTGGACGAAGTCGGCAAGGCAAAGCCGGTTCCCCCTCCCAAGCCGGCCTGCGAAAGCAGCCGTCAGAAGCACAACCAGCAGAACAACAAGCGCAAGGATGACTAATCGGCTCAGCACTATGCCCCCCGGCTCATCACGGCCGCCAAACAGGCACCCACGGCCGAGCCGACCGCCAAACGCCGGCAAACCGGCAAGACGGCATGGAAACCCGCCATGAGTTTTGAGGAGATGCTCGACACTCCCTGCAAGCACCATTATGGCGCGAGGCCGTCGACGCACATGCTTAGACAATGCGCCATCACCAAGTGCATCATGCGGGCGACATCCCGCCTCCTCCGGCCCCGGCTCCAGGAGCAGGGAAGCCGCCTTCGCCTCCTCCCCTGCCTCCGGCTAGCGGTGCGACACGGGAAGACGTCTACCCCGCCCAGAACGCGACCTACGTCGTCTTCACCACCCTCGGCGACGACAAGTGTAGCAAATGCCTGCTTTGGCAGGAGGTGCACACTGTCATCCCGGCCAAGCCAGAATACATGCATTGGTAGGAGCGCCCGGTCACCTGGACCCGGGAAGACCACCCGACCGTCATGCCGAACCCGGGTGGCTATCCCCTCGTCCTCAACCCCACCATCATTGTGCCTCGGTGCATGTGCAAGTTCTCTCGGGTCCTCAACGATGGCGGCAGCAGCATCAACATCCTCTACTGCGACACCATGACCAAGCTCGGCCTCGAGGCCAAAGACCTGGAGCCGACCCGGACGATCTTCCACGGCATTGTTCCCGGCCTCTCCTGCACCCCGACCGGTCGGATCCGGCTCGACGTCCTGTTCGGCACCAGCGATCACTTCTGACGCGAGCCGCTCTGGTTCGAGGTTGTGGATCTGTTCAGCGCGTACCATGCGTTGCTCGGTCGGCCCTCACTCGCCAAGTTCGCGGCGGTTCCCCACTACGCTTATCTAAAGATGAAGTTGCCGGGTCCGAAAGGCCTCATCACCATCACCGGCGATTACCGCAAAATCCCTCAAGTGTGCTCGAGACGGCGCCAAACTGGCCGAGTCGCTGGTCATAGCCAAGGAGCGGTGCCAGCTCAACCGGATCATTGCTTTGACCAGCGAGATGCCGGCCATGCCAGTTCTGGCCGAGGAGCTGGCCGATCAGGCCTCCTTCAAGCCCTCCAAGGAGACCAAGAAAGTGAAGCTGAACCTGGAAGACCCTAGCTACAACAAGTACGTTGTCATGGGCACCCGCCTCGACAGCAAATAGGAAGGCGAGCTCACCGACTTCCTTCGTGAGAACCGATATCTTCACATGGACCCCAAAGGACATGCGGGGTATCCCGAGGAAGTACGCCGAGGAAGTACGCCGAGCACAAACTCCACGTCCGCAAGGACGCCAAGCCTGTCCGCCAACCCCTACGACATTTATCCGAGGAGAAAAGAAGAACCATTGGTGAAGAGGTTGCCAAGCTTTTGGCGGCCGGCTTCATCATGAAAGTGTTCCACCCTGAGTGGCTGGCCGACCCAGTCCTCGCCCTGAAGAAAAACAATACCTGGCGCATGTGTATCGACTACACCGGCCTGAACAAGGCCTGCCCCAAGGATCCATTCGCCTTCCCGCGGATCGATCAGGTCATCGACTCCACCGTCGGCTGTGAGATCCTGTCCTTACTGGATGCTTACTCCGGCTATCATCAGATAAAGCTGGACCCGGCCGACGCCCTGAAGACGTCCTTCATCACGCCCTTTGGGGTGTATTGCTACATCACCATGTCCTTTGGCCTGAAAAACGCCGGCGCCACCTTCCAGCGCTGCATGCAAAAATTCCTGCTGCTGCAACTCGGCCACAACATCCACGTCTATGTGGATGACATCGTGGTGAAGACCAAGCAGCACCTCACGCTCCTTGACGACCTGAAGGAAACCTTCACCAACCTGCGCGAGTACCGAGTCAAGCTCAGCCTAGAGAAATGCGTTTTCGGCGTCCCGGCCGGAAGGCTACTCGGCTTCCTCATCTCAGAGGGCGGCATTGAGCCAAACCCGGAGAAGATCAAGACCATCGAGCGCATGCGTAAGCCGGCTCGGCTGCGTGATGTCCAAAAGTTCACCGGCCGCTTGGCCTCGATCAGCTGGTTTCTCAGCCGACTAGGCGAGAGGGCCTTGCCCCTATATCAGCTGATGAAGAAGACGGCCCTGTTTGAATGGAACGACCAGGCTGGCGAAGCCTTCTGGGACCTCAAGCGCATGCTCTCCACCGCAACCGTCCTCACTGCACCAGCCAAGAAGGAGACAATGTTGCTCTACATTGCCGCCACCTCGCGGTTGGTCAGCATGGTGATGGTGGTCGAGCAACCAGAGAAGGGCAAGATCTGAGCCGTCCAGCGCTCGGTCTACTACCTGAGCGAGGTGCTCTCCTCCTCCAAGCAGAACTACCCGCACTACCAAAAGATGTGTTACGGCGTGTATTTTACTACTAAGAAGTTGAAGCAGTACTTCCAAGAGCACGTTGTTACCGTGCTCAGCATGGCCCCTCTCGGTGAGATCATCGGCTGCCGGGATGCCTCTGGCCGGGTTGCCAAGTGGGCACTCGAGCTAGCCGGCCACACCATCCTCTATGAGCCCCGCACCACGATCAATTCCCAAGCTCTGGCCGACTTCCTCGTTGACTGGACCGAGACCCAGTACCTGCCGCCGCCGCCGGATTCGACGCACTGGAGCATGCACTTCGACGGCTCCAAGATGCACCTCGGCCCGGGGGCCGACATTGTGTTGTCTTCCCCAAAGGGCGACCGGCTCCGGTACGCGCTCCAGATCCACTTCGCCGCCTCCAACAACGTCGCTGAGTACGAAGCCCTTGTGCATGGCCTCCGGCTTGCCAAGGAACTCGGCACCCGGTGCATCCTATGCTACGGCGACTTGGATTTGGTGGTACAACAGTGCTCCGACGAGTGAGATGCCCGCGACTCCAATATGGCAAGCTACCGCTTCCTCGTCCAACAACTGTCCGGCTTCTTCGACGGGTGCGAGTTCCTCCACGTCCCACACGCGGAGAACGAGGCCGCCGACACACTTGCCAAGATCGCCTCGTCTCGGCAGTCCGTCCTGTCCGGTTTCTCCCTCGAGCACATGCACAAGCCGTATGTCAAGCCAGCCCTGGACTCCGAGTCCATCTTCGTCCCGGACAACCCGGTCATGCCCCTACCCGGCCTGAGGGATGACAAACCCGGCCCGGGGACTGCCGAGCCCGACTCGAGGGCTGCAGACATCAACCCGGCCACCGTCGTCCTCGACCCGGCCGCCGCCATCCTCGACCCAGCCCTCTCCAACCCGGGGACTGCTGCCTCTGGCTCGGGGGCTGCCGTCCCAGAACCAGCCATGGTGGCCGTCTTTGCTGTGGTGACGGCCCCATCATGGGCCCTGCCCATCTCGGAGTTCCTAGAGAATGGGGTTCTCCCCATGGACGAGACCGAGGACTGACAAGTGCAGCGTCGGGCGTCCGCCTACAACATCATCAACAACGAGCTCATCAAGCGCAGCTCCACCGGTGTTTTTCAGCGTTGCGTCGAGCAAGACAAGGGCATTGAGATCCTCCTCGACATACACCAGGGCAAGTGCGGGAACCACGCCGCCTCAAGGTCCCTGGTGGCCAAGGCTTTTCGCCATGGTTTCTACTGGCCCACGGCCCTCCAAGACGCCGGACCACCAGCCGGCCTCAGCACTCTGGACCATCCCGATCGCCTGGCCTTTCGCGGTCTGGGGACTCGACATGGTGGGGCCCTTCAAGACTGCTCGAGGCAGCATGGCGCATTTGCTGGTGGCGGTGGACAAGTTCACCAACTGGATTGAAGCACAGTCGATCAAGAAGCTGGACGGGCCAACAGCTGTCTGGTTCATCAAAGACATCGCGGTGCGATACAACATGCTGAACAGCACCATCACGGACAACGGCACCAACTTCGCCAAGGGCGCGCTCGCGCTATACTACTCCGTCTCCGGCATCCGCCTCGACCTGGCTTCCGTGGCACACTCACAGTCCAACGGCCAGGTCGAGCGGGCCAACGGCCTCATCCTATCCGACATCAAGCTGCGGCTTGTCGAGCCACTCGTCCGCTCACATGGCAGCTGGCTCGACGAGCTGCCAGCCATCCTCAGGAGTCTCTGCACAATGCCAAACCGGTCGACCGGGTTCACCTTGTTCTTCCTCGTCTACGGAGTCGAAGCCGTCATCCCGACTGATGTCAAGTTCGACTCACCGCGCGTCGCGATGTACACTGAAGCCGAAGCCAAGGAAGCCCGCGAAGATGGCGTCGACCTCCTCGAAGAAGCACGCCTCTTGGCGCTCAGCCGGTTAGCCATCTATCAGCTAGGCCTAAGGCACTACAGCCCCTTGCATTCCGCCAGGAAGACCTTGTCCTCCGATCCAACAGCAAGCCGACCAACACAAGCTGTCCTCCCCATGGGAAGGCACCTTGATCGTCAGCAAGGCCTTGTGCGACCGCAATGCCTACTACCTCATCGACGCCCGCAAGTCAAACAAGCGCAAGAGAGACACCACCGGCAAAGAAACAACCCGGTCGTGGAACGCAGAGCTCCACCGCCCATTTTACAGTTAGTTGTGTGCACGTATGTATCACTGCCTTTTGTAATCATATGAAACTACGGGATCCCCGAACAACGCTCGGGGGCTAACCTTTCCAACCAAAATTATTGAGTCTCCTACACTTGCGCAAATTTCTGTTAAAAACCCCCACCGCCGGCTCGACTCACTCGACTTGGGGGCTGGCCGGCTTGGTCACCACTCACCACCCACCGCCTTCCTTAGCAACTCTTGGCATGTTCGGGTCACCGCGGCCCCCCACTTCGCCCTACGCCACATAACCGGCTTCGGCTGTCGACCGGCAAGAAAAAGGGGCCAAAGCGCCAGCACGCCCCAAATACTAAGTGGAGACCGCCGGATTGCCCAACCCGGCCCTGTCACTTTAAGCTGGCGCACAACCAGGGGCGGACCCAAGACAAAAATGACCCGGGGTCCCATGTCTATTACATATACATGGATATAAAGGCATAGCATAGGTAAAAGGTAACACACTTATAATATAATATACCTAGAATACGATATGACCGTAAATATGATTACCAAAGGTCCAAAATAAAGTGTTCACTTGAAATACTAGTTGATTGTTGGAAATTGAATAGTAAAAGAGAGTCAAAGTGTCCAAATTATGAAATAAAGTATGAACGATGACAAGAAAATGCAACACTAGATCCTGATTGTCTACAAATCAAAAGAAACAAAACCACTTAGCAACATATTAATTACATTTGTGTAATATAAGTAAAGTTTTTTTGCGGTAAGTGTAATATGCAAGTTAAAACAATTTGTTGAATGGAGATAAAACTAATGGATTTTGATATGATAGATTCGAATGATGATTTGAAAATGTTGACTAACATAGGCACTGATTGATGACACAAACTCACCTAAGATTCTTTGCACATTACCGTTTCTATCACATTACAAGTAACATGGATTTCAATTATTACTCTTTATTTTTATACATACGAATTTTAACATGCATTATGTTTATATGTAACTTCAAAAAATTATTTTAAATGCCCGTCGCAATACACAAGCATTCTACTAGTCTAAATGGTTTCCTATTTTCTTTCATGGCCTCAAGGCGGTCAATTACTGCAACATTAGTGAACTTACCTCACAGTTTGTCGGTGCTTCCAGCCGTCCTAGTTCCTAGAGTATTGCAATATTCACATATTGTTCTCCACTAACCACTACAATAGCCAATACGACCAAAATTTCTAGTCTTATCAAGTAGCCCTAATTTCCTAGGGTTAGAGAAACAAAGCAAGAATTAGAACAAAATTTGCAAATTCCGGTAGAGGTAGACACACACCGAACTGGGCTCTTATGCATCATACCTATTCTTCCTTTTTTCATTGATTGGGCGAATTGGAGCGATCTGCCGATAGGCGGCGAGCATGGGCACGGCGTACAGGGGCACGAAGCGAAACGACGAGTACACGAACATCAAAACAGGCGAGGAGATAGGCGAAGGCACGTACATATTGATGAATTGATCCATTTACCGATTGATATGTAACGGGCCTACCGTTGGACGTCACCCGCTACTAGTAGGCTGGGCCGTCTGGGCCTAGTTGGCTAACTGCGGCCTTTTGGTCTGTAGGGGGTGTCCCGTCAGGAAATTTAGGGGTGTCCCAGTCTTCATGGGCTCTGTATGTATAAGGTAAAATAGTTTTTTACCCGGTGTCATGGGCTACCTGCTGGGCCAACTGTTGGGGAACGTAGTAATTTCAAAAAAATTCCTATGCACACGCAAGATCATGTGATGCATAGCAATGAGAGGGGGAGTATGATCTACATACCTAGTAGATCGACAACGGAAGCGTTTGGTTGATGTAGTCGTACGTCTTCACGATCCGACCGATCAAGCACCGAAACTACGGCACCTCCGAGTTCTAGCACACGTTCAGCTCGATGACGATCCCCGGACTCCGATCTAGCAAAGTGTCGGGGAAGAGTTCCGTCAGCATGACGGCGTGGTGACGATCTTGACGTACTACTGCTGCAGGGCTTCGCCTAAGCACCGCTACAATATTATCGAGGACTATGGTGGCTGGGGGCGCCGCACACGGCTAAGGAATAGATCACGTGGATCAACTTGTGTCTCTCTGGGGTGCCCCTACCTCCGTATATAAAGGACCAAGAGGGGGAGGCCGGCCGGCCACATATGGCGCGCCAGGAGGAGTCCTACTCCCTCCAGGAGTAGGACTTCTCCCCCAATCCTAGTTGGAATAGGATTCATGAGGTGGAAGAGAGAGAGAGAGAAGGAGGAGGGCGCCGGCCCCCTCTCTCCTTGTCCTATTCGGACTAGGGGGGAGGGGCGCGCGGCTCAAGCCCTGGCTGCCTCTCCTCTTCTTCCACTATGGCCCATTAAGGCCCATATAGCTCCCGGGGGGTTCCGGTAACCTCCCGGTACTCCGGTAAAATCCCGATTTCACCCGGAACACTTCCGATATCCAAACATAGGCTTCCAATATATCAATCTTTATGTCTCGACCATTTCGAGACTCCTTGTCATGTCCGTGATCACATCCGGGACTCCGAACAACCTTCGGTACATCAAAATGCATAAACTCATAATATAACTGTCATCGTAACCTTAAGCGTGCGGACCCTACGGGTTCGAGAACAATGTATACATGACCGAGACACGTCTCCGGTCAATAACCAATAGCGGGACCTGGATGCCCATATTGGCTCCTACATATTCTACGAAGATCTTTATCGGTCAGACCGCATAACAACATACGTTGTTCCCTTTGTCATCGGTATGTTACTTGCCCGAGATTAGATCGTCGGTATTCCAATACCTAGTTCAATCTCGTTACTGGCAAGTCTCTTTACTCGTTCTGTAATACATCATCCCGCAACTAACTCATTTAGTTGTAATGCTTGCAAGGCTTAAGTGATGTTCATTACCGAGAGGGCCCAGAGATACCTCTCCGACAATCGGAGTGACAAAACCTAATCTCGAAATACGCCAACCCAACATGTACCTTTGGAGACACCTGTAGTACTCCTTTATAATCACCTAGTTACGTTGTGACGTTTGGTAGTACCCAAAGTGTTCCTCCGATAAACGGGAGTTGCATAATCTCATAGTTATAGGAACATGTATAAGTCATGAATAAAGCAATAGCAACATACTAAACGATCGGGTGCTAAGCTAATGGAATGGGTCATGTCAATCAGATCATTCTCTCAATGATGTGATCCCGTTAATCAAATAACAACTCATTGTTCATGGTTAGGAAACATAACCATCTTTGATTAACGAGCTAGTCAAGTAGAGGCATACTAGTGACACTTTGTTTGTCTATGTATTCACACATGTATTATGTTTCCGGTTAATACAATTCTAGCATGAATAATAAACATTTATCATGATTATAAGGAAATAAATAATAACTTTATTATTGCCTCTAGGGCATATTTCCTTCAGTCTCCCACTTGCACTAGAGTCAATAATCTAGATTACACAGTAATGATTCTAACACCCATGGAGCCTTGGTGCTGATCATGTTTTGCTTGTGGAAGAGGCTTAGTCAATGGGTCTGCAACATTCAGATCCGTATGTATCTTGCAAATCTCTATGTCTCCCACCTGGACTAGATCCCGGATGGAATTGAAGCGTCTCTTGATGTGTTTGGTTCTCTTGTGAAATCTGGATTCCTTTGCCAAGGCAATTGCACCAGTATTGTCACAAAAGATTTTCATTGGACCCGATGCACTAAGTATGACACCTAGATCGGATATGAACTCCTTCATCCAGACTCCTTCATTTGCTGCTTCCGAAGCAGCTATGTACTCCGCTTCACATGTAGATCCCGCTACAACGCTTTGTTTAGAACTGCACCAACTGACAGCTCCACCGTTTAATGTAAACACGTATCCGGTTTGCGATTTAGAATCGTCCGGATCAGTGTCAAAGCTTGCATCAACGTAACCTTTTACGATGAGCTCTTTGTCACCTCCATATATGGGAAACATATCCTTAGTCCTTTTTAGGTATTTCAGGATGTTCTTGACCGCTGTCCAGTGATCCACTCCTGGATTACTTTGGTACCTCCCTGCTAGACTTATAGCAAGGCACACATCAGGTCTGGTACACAGCATTGCATACATGATAGATCCTATGGCTGATGCATAGGGAACATCTTTCATATTCTCTCTATCTTCTGCAGTGGTCGGGCATTGAGTCTTACTCAACTTCACACCTTGTAACACAGGAAAGAACCCTTTCTTTGCTTGATCCATTTTGAACTTCTTCAAAACTTTGTCAAGGTATGTGGTTTGTGAAAGTCCAATTAAGCGTCTTGATCTATCTCTATAGATCTTAATGCCTAATATGTAAGCAGCTTCACCGAGGTCTTTCATAGAAAAACTTTTATTCAAGTATCCCTTTATGCTATCCAGAAATTCTATATCATTTCCAATTAGTAATATGTCATCCACATATAATATCAGAAATGCTACAGAGCTCCCACTCACTTTCTTGTAAATACAGGCTTCTCCAAAAGTCTGTATAAAACCAAATGCTTTGATCACACTATCAAAACATTTATTCCAACTCCGAGAGGCTTGCACCAGTCCATAAATGGATCGCTGGAGCTTGCACACTTTGTTAGATCCCTTTGGATCGACAAAACCTTCTGGTTGCATCATATACAACTCTTCTTCCAGAAATCCACTCAGGAATGCAGTTTTGACATCCATCTGCCAAATTTCATAATCATAAAATGCGGCAATTGCTAACATGATTCAGACAGACTTAAGCATCGCTACGGGTGAGAAGGTCTCATCGTAGTCAATCCCTTGAACTTGCCGAAAACCTTTTGCGACAAGTCGGGCTTTGTAGACAGTAATATTACCGTCAGCGTCAGTCTTCTTCTTGAAGATCCATTTATTCTCAATTGCTTGCCGATCATCGGGCAAGTCAACCAAAGTCCATACTTTGTTCTCATACATGGATCCCATCTCAGATTTCATGGCTTCAAGCCACTTTGCGGAATCTGGGCTCACCATCGCTTCTTCATAGTTTGTAGGTTCATCATGATCTAGTAGCATGACTTCCAGAACGGGATTACCGTACCACTCTGGTGTGGATCTTACTTTGGTTGATCTACGAGGTTCAGTAGTATCTTGTTCTGAAGTTTCATGATCATCATCATTAGCTTCCTCACTAACTGGTGTAGGTGTCATAGAAATAGTTTTCTGTGATGTACTACTTTCCAATAAGGGAGTAGGTACAGTTACCTCATCAAGTTCTACTTTCCTCCCACTCACTTCTTTCGAGAGAAACTCCTTCTCCAGAAAGTTTCCGAATTTAGCAACAAAAGTCTTGCCTTTGGATCTGTGATAGAAGGTGTATCCAATAGTTTCCTTTGGATATCCTATGAAGACACATTTCTCTGATTTGGGTTCGAGCTTATCAGGTTGAAGCTTTTTCACATAAGCATCGCAGCCCCAAACTTTCAGAAACGACAACTTTGGTTTCTTGCCAAACCACAGTTCATAAGGCGTCGTCTCAACGGATTTTGATGGTGCCCTATTTAACGTGAATGCGGCCGTCTCTAGAGCATATCCCCAAAACGATAGCGGTAAATCAGTAAGAGACATCATAGATCGCACCATATCTAGTAAAGTACGATTACGACGTTCGGACACACCATTACGCTGTGGTGTTCTGGGTGGCGTGAGTTGCGAAACTATTCCACAATTTTTCAAATGTACACCAAACTCGTAACACAAATATTCTCCTCCATGATCAGATCGTAGAAACTTTATTTTCTTGTTACGGTGATTTTCAACTTCACTCTGAAATTCCTTGAACTTTTCAAATGTTTCAGACTTATGTTTCATTAAGTAGATATACCCATATCTGCTTAAATCATCTGTGAAGGTGAGAAAATAACGATATCCGCCACGAGCCTCAATATTCATCGGACCACATACATTTGTACATATGATTTCCAACAAATCTGTTGCTCTCTCCATAGTACCGGAGAACGGCGTTTTAGTCATCTTGCCCATGAGGCACGGTTCGCAAGTACCAACTGATTCATAATCAAGTGGTTCCAAAAGTCCATCAGTATGGAGATTCTTCATGCACTTTACACTGATATGACCTAAACGGCAGTGCCACAAATAAGTTGCACTCTCGTTATCAACTCTGCATCTTTTGGCTTCAACATTATGAATATGTGTGTTACTACTATCGAGATTCAACAAGAATAGACCACTCTTCAAGGGTGCATGACCATAAAAGATATTACTCATATAAATAGAACAACCATTATTCTCTGATTTAAATGAATAACCGTCTCGCATCAAACAAGATCCAGATATAATGTTCATGCTTAACGCTGGCACCAAATAACAATTATTTAGGTCTAATACTCATCCCGAAGGTAGATGTAGAGGTAGCGTGCCGACTGCGATCACATTGACTTTGGAACCGTTTCCCACGCGCATTGTCACCTCGTTCTTAACCAATCTTCGCTTGATCCGTAGTCCCTGTTTCGAGTTGCAAAGATTAGCAACAGAACCAGTATCAAATACCCAGGTGCTACTGTGAGCATTAGTAAGGTACACATCAATAACATGTATATCACATATCCCTTTGTTCACCTTGCCATCCTTCTTATCCGCCAAATACTTGGGGCAGTTCCGCTTCCAATGACCAGTCTGCTTGTAATAGAAGCACTCAGTTTCAGGCTTAGGTCCAGGTTTGGGTTTCTTCTCTTGAGTAGCAACTTGCTTTCCGTTCTTTTTGAAGTTCCCCTTCTTCTTCCCTTTGCCCTTTTTCTTGAAACTAGTGGTCTTGTTGACCATCAACACTTGATGCTCCTTCTTGATTTCTACCTCCGCAGCTTTCAGCATCGCGAAGAGCTCGGGAATAGTCTTATTCATCCCTTGCATATTATAGTTCATCACGAAGCTCTTGTAGCTTGGTGGCAGTGATTGGAGAATTCTGTCAATGACGCAATCATCTGGAAGATTAACTGCCAATTGAATCAAGTGATTATTATACCCAGACATTTTGATTATATGCTCACTAACATAACTGTTCTCCTCCATCTTGCAGCTATAGAACTTATTGGAGACTTCATATCTCTCAATCCGGGCATTTCCTTGAAATATTAACTTCAACTCCTGGAACATCTCATATGCTCCATGACGTTCAAAACGTCATTGAAGTCCCGATTCTAAGCCGTAAAGCATGGCACATTGAACTATCGAGTAGTCATCAGCTTTGCTCTACCAGACGTTCATAACATCCGGCGTTGCTCCTACAGCAGGCCTGGCACCCAGCGGTGCTTCCAGGACATAATTCTTCTATGCAGCAATGAGGATAATCCTCAAGTTACGGACCCAGTCCGTGTAATTGCTACCATCATCTTTCAACTTTGCTTTCTCAAGGAACGCATTAAAATTTAACGGAACAACAGCACGAGCCATCTATATACAATCAAACATACATAAGCAAGATACTATCAGGTATTAAGTTCATGATAAATTTATGTTCAATTAATCAAATTACTTAAAGAACTCCCACTTAGATAGACATACCTCTGATCCTCTAAGTGATTACGTGATCCAAATCAACTAAACCATGTCCGATCATCACGTGAGATGGAGTAGTTTCATTGGTGAACATCATTATGTTGATCATATCTACTATATGATTCACGCTCGACCTTTCGGTCTCCGTGTTCTGAGGCCATATCTGTATATGCTTGGCTCGTCAAGTATAACCTGTGTATTCCGCGTGTGCAACTGTTTTGCACCTGTTGTATTTGAACGTAGAACCTATCACACCCGATCATCACGTGGTGTCTCAGCACGAAGAACTTTCGCAACGGTGCATACTCAGGGAGAACACTTCTTGATAATTTAGTGAGAGATCATCTTATAATGCTACCGTCAATCAAAGCAAGATAAGATGCATAAAAGATAAACATCACATGCAATCAACATAAGTGATATGATATGGCCATCATCATCTTGTGCTTGTGATCTCCATCTCCGAAGCACCGTCGTGATCACCATCGTCACCGGCGTGACACCTTGATCGCCATCATAGCATCGTTGTCGTCTCGCCAAGCTTGTGCTTCTACGACTATCGCTACCGTTTAGTGATAAAGTAAAGCATTACATCGCGATTGCATTGCATACAATAAAGCGACAACCATATGGCTCCTGCCGGTTGCCGATAACTCGGTTACAAAACATGATCATCTCATACAATAAAATTCAGCATCATGTCTTGACCATATCACATCACAACATGCCCTGCAAAAACAAGTTAGACGTCCTCTACTTTGTTGTTGCAAGTTTTACGTGGCTGCTACGGGCTTAAGTAAGAACCAATCTCACCTACGCATCAAAACCACAACGATAGTTTGTCAATTTGACTCCGTTTTAACCTTCGCAAGGACCGGGCGTAGCCACACTTGGTTCAACTAAAGTTGGAGAAACTGTCACCCACAAGCCACCTCTGTGCAAATCACGCCGGGAGAACCGGTCTCGCGTAAGCGTACGCGTAATGTTGGTCTGGGCCGCTTCATCCAACAATACCGTCGAACCAAAGTATGACATGCTGGTAGGCAGTATGACTTATATCGCCCACAACTCACTTGTGTTCTACTCGTGCATATATCATCAACATATAAAACCTAGGCTCGGATGCCACTGTTGGGGAACGTAGTAATTTCAAAAAAAAATCCTACGCACACGCAAGATCATGTGATGCATAGCAACGAGAGGGGGAGTATGATCTACATACCTAGTAGATCGACAACGGAAGCGTTTGGTTGATGTAGTCGTACGTCTTCACGATCCGACCGATCAAGCACCGAAACTACGGCACCTCCGAGTTCTAGCACACGTTCAGCTCGATGACGATCCCCGGACTCCGATCCAACAAAGTGTCGGGGAAGAGTTCCATCAGCACGACGGCGTGGTGACGATCTTGACGTACTACTGCTGTAGGGCTTCGCCTAAGCACCGCTACAATATTATCGAGGACTATGGTGGCTGGGGGCGCCGCACACTGCTAAGGAATAGATCACGGATCAACTTGTGTCTCTCTGGGGTGCCCCTGCCTCCGTATATAAAGGACCAAGAGGGGGAGGCCGGCCGGCCACATATGGCGCGCCAGGAGGAGTCCTACTCCCTCCGGGAGTAGGACTTCTCCCCCAATCCTAGTTGGAATAGGATTCATGAGGTGGAAGAGAGAGAGAGAGAGAGAAGGAGGAGGGCGCCGGCCCCCTCTCTCCTTGTCCTATTCGGACTAGGGGGGAGGGGCGCGCGGCTCAAGCCCTGGCTGCCTCTCCTCTTCTTCCACTATGGCCCATTAAGGCCCATATAGCTCCTGGGGGGTTCCGGTAACCTCTCGGTACTCCGGTAAAATCCCGATTTCACCCGGAACACTTCCGATATCCAAACATAGGCTTCCAATATATCAATCTTTATGTCTCGACCATTTCGAGACTCCTTGTCATGTCCGTGATCACATCCGGGACTCCGAACAACCTTCGGTACATCAAAATGCATAAACTCATAATATAACCGTCATCGTAACCTTAAGCGTGCGGACCCTACGGGTTCGAGAACAATGTAGACATGACCGAGACACGTCTTCGGTCAATATAACCAATAGCGGGACCTGGATGCCCATATTGGCTCCTACATATTCTACGAAGATCTTTATCGGTCAGACCGCATAACAACATACGTTGTTCCCTTTGTCATCGGTATGTTACTTGCCCGAGATTCGATCGTCGGTATTCCAATACCTAGTTCAATCTCGTTACCGGCAAGTCTCTTTACTCGTTCTGTAATACATCATCCCGCAACTAACTCATTTAGTTGTAATGCTTGCAAGGCTTAAGTGATGTGCATTACCGAGAGGGCCCAGAGATACCTCTCCGACAATCGGAGTGACAAAACCTAATCTCGAAATACGCCAACCCAACATGTACCTTTGGAGACACCTGTAGTACTCCTTTATAATCACCCAGTTACGTTGTGACGTTTGGTAGTACCCAAAGTGTTCCTCTGGTAAATGGGAGTTGCATAATCTCATAGTTATAGGAACATGTATAAGTCATGAAGAAAGCAATAGCAACATACTAAACGGTCGGGTGCTAAGCTAATGGAATGGGTCATGTCAATCAGATCATTCTCTCAATGATGTGATCCCGTTAATCAAATAACAACTCATTGTTCATGGTTAGGAAACATAACCATCTTTGATTAACGAGCTAGTCAAGTAGAGGCATACTAGTGACACTTTGTTTGTCTATGTATTCACACATGTATTATGTTTCCGGTTAATACAATTCTAGCATGAATAATAAACATTTATCATGATTATAAGGAAATAAATAATAACTTTATTATTGCCTCTAGGGCATATTTCCTTCACCAACATGGGCCCACCCCTGCGGATGACCGGCTGCTCACCAACCGGCTTTGCCGGATTGTCGCCAGCCAGCCCAGTAGGTGTTCCGCTCACGCTCAACGTTTGAAAAGCCTGAGTACCGCACTTTCCTCTCAAAGGCCGAACTCCTTGTCACGGACCGGAGCCCGGCCATTCGACTCGCGGGGGAGGTCCAAGAGGGGAAACAAGCAAGAAAATGGCTCAAAAGATGAAAAGTAGAAGCACAAACATTCACGAAATATATACATCATAATTTATACAGTCCCAAGGCCAGAGTTCATTACATACACCCAAAAAACCCCAGTGGGTGGACCTGCTACCTAACAGAATTTTTCACTAAAGATAAGGCAGGATGGCCTCAAGCATCTCTAGCGCCGGGTCGCGCAGCCGCCGGCTCCCCCTCGGTAGCCTCCGGGTTCACCGAGGCACCAGTGTCTCCCTCCTCGGCATCCCCTTCACCGTATATGCTCGTCTCATCGGAGCTGCCCCCCGGGTCGTCCAGAAGCAGGCCGTAGTCATCAGCAGAGATGATGATGACCCACAAGTATAGGGGATCTATCGTAGTCCTTTCGATAAGTAAGAGTGTCGAACCCAACGAGGAGCAGAAGGAAATGATAAGCGGTTTTCAGCAAGGTATTCTCTGCAAGCACTGAAATAATAGGTAACAGATAGTTTTGTGATAAGATAATTGGTAACGAGCAACAAGTAACAAAAGTAAATAAAGTGCAGCAAGGTGGACCAATCCTTTTTGTAGCAAAGGACAAGCCTGGACAAATTCTTATATGATGTAAAGCACTCCCGAGGACACATGGGAATATCGTCAAGATAGGTTTCATCACGATCATATGATTCACGTTCGGTACTTTGATAATTTGGTATGTGGGTGGACCGGTGCTTGGGTATTGTACTTAATTGGACAAGTATCCCACTTATGATTAACCTCTATTGCAAGCATCCGCAACTACAAAAAAAGTATTAAGGTCAACCTAACCATAGCATGAAACATATGGATCCAAATCAGCCCCTTACGAAGCAACGCATAAACAAGGGTTTAAGCTTCTGTCACTCTAGCAACCCATCATCTACTTATTACTTCCCAATGCCTTCCTCTAGGCCCAAATAATGGTGAAGTGTTATGTAGTCGATGTTCACATAACACCACTAGAGGAGAGACAACATACATCTCATCAAAATATCGAACGAATACCAAATTCACATGACTACTAATAGCAAGACTTCTCCCATCTCCTCAGGAACAAACGTAACTACTCACAAAGCATATTCATGTTCATAATCATAGGGGTATTAATGTGCATATAGGATCTGAACATATGATCTTCCACCAAATAAACCAACTAGCATCAACTACAAGGAGTAATTAACACTACTAGCAACCCACGGGTACCAATCCCGAGCTTGGAGACAAGAATTGGATACAAGAATTGGATACAAGAGATGAACTAGGGTTTTGAGAGGAGATGGTGCTGGTGAAGATGTTGATGGAGATTGCCCTCTCCCGATGAGAGGAGCGTTGGTGATGACGATGGCGATGATTTCCCCCTCCCGGAGGGAAGATTTCCCGACAGAACAGCTCCGCCAGAGCGCTAGATTGGTTCCGCCTCGTGGCGGCGGAGTCTCGTCCAGAAAGATAGATTATGATTTTTTCCTCATCGAAAGACTCCATATAGTAGAAGATGGCCACCAGAGGGCCACCAGGGGGCCCACGAGGTAGGGGGGCGCGCCCAGGGGGGTACGGCGTGCCCCCACCCTTGTGAGCAGGGTGTGGCCCCCTGGTGAACTTCTTGCGCTCAGTATTTTTATATATTCTGAAATTGACTTCCGTGAAGTTTCAGGACTTTTGGAGCTGTGCAGAATAGGTCTCTAATATTTCCTCCTTTTCCAGCCCAGAATCCCAGCTGCCGGCATTCTCCCTCTTTATGTAAACCTTGTAAAATAAGAGAGAATAGGCATAAGTATTGTGACATAATGTGTAATAACATCCCATAATGCAATAAATATCGATATAAAAGCATGATGCAAAATGGACGTATCAACTCCCCCAAGCTTAGACCTCGCTTGTCCTCAAGAGAAAGCCAAAATCGAAAAATATGTCCACATATTTAGAGATAGAAGTGTCGATAAAAGTAAAATACGGACATGAGGGCATCATGATCATTCTTAGAACAACAACTTATATAATTCTTGTCATATGATCTCTTATGCTAGAGTAATAATTCAATCACAATTTCAAGTGTGAATCGTAAACTTCATTGAAAACTAACAAACTATAATCTCAGTCATTGGAGCAATTGCAATTTATGATAACATAGGAAATAGTAAATATATAAGAGCTTTTCAGCAAGTCCGCATACTCAACTATCATATAGTCTTTCACAATTGCTGACACTCACGCAATACTTATGGGTATGGAGTTTTAATCGGACATAGAGAAAGATAGGGGCTTATAGTTTTGCCTCCCAACGTTTTACCTCAAGGGTAATGTCAACAGTAATAGTTCATGAAAACTCACATCAAATTAGCCATATATACCAGGATCTTTCCAACATACTGTGCTTGCCAAAGGATAAAATGTAAAAAGGAAGGGTGAAGATCACCATGAATCTTATGCAAGGTAGGAGATAAAAGTAAAAGATAGGCCCTTCGCAGAGGGAAGCAGAGGTTGTCATGCGCTTTTATGGTTGGATGCACAAAATGTTAATGCGAAAGAATGTCACCTTATATTGCCACTTGTGATATGGACCTTTATTATGCAGTCTGTCGCTTTTATTTCTTCCATATCACATGATTGTTTAAAGCTTATTTTCTCCCACACTAATAAGTCCTACATATTTAGAGAGCAATTTTTATTGCTTGCATCGATGACAACTTACTTGGAGGATTTTACTCAATCCATAGGTAGGTATGGTGGACTCTCATGGCAAAACTGGTTTAAGGGTATTTGGAAGCACGAGTAGTATCTCTACTTGTTGCGATGAATTTGGCTAGCATGAGGGGGATAGGCAAGCTCAACCATGTTGAATGATCCATGACAATATAATTTATCTCAGATGTAAGAAAACATAACCCATTATGTTGTCTTCCTAGTCCAATGTAAACTCTTTAGCATGTCATATTTTAATGAGTGCTCACAATCATAAAAGATGTCCAAGATAGTATATTTATATGTGAAGACCTCTCTTTCTTTATTACTTCCTATTAATTGCAACGATGACCAAAACTATGTTTGTCAACTCTCAACAACTTTTATTCATCATACTTTTTCTATGTGAGCTCATTACTCTCCATAAGATCCATATGATCTCTTTGTTTACTTTTTTATTTATTTCTCTTTTCTTTTATTCACTTAGGATCGTGGCAAAATAATCAAGCCCTTGACTCAACACTAATCTTTATTATATATAACTCACGGACTCGATTACATAGAGGGATTATAAAGCAAAACTCGAAACTAGATCATGCCATAAACTTTATTCTACTAGATCAAGATATTACCAAAAGGATCGAACTAAGAAAAACGGTAAGATAAAAGTGATGGTGATACGATACCGAGGCACTCCCCCAAGCTTGGCAGTTGCCAAGGGGAGTGCCCATACCCGATGCTCAGTTCTTCTTTGTTGGTGGAGAAGATGGAGATGATGATGGATAGTCGAGCGTAAGAGGTCCTCTAGCTTGCGGATAATGCCCTTGAGTGCAACAATATGCTCCTTCAACAAAATATTTTCACGTGTGAGATACTTGTTCTGTATACGAGCTAACTCAATCATCTTGAAAGCTTCGATCTTAGTTGGGGTAAGAAGATTGTGATCAAGTTGAAGAATGCCTTCTGCTGCCAGAGCATGATCCTCCGTGGCCTTCTTGATCCCTTCATCCTTGTTTATCTCCATGGGTTCTTCCCTATTTAGCTCTATCTTCATTAGCTAAGAATCCTTGTCACCATTGTTGGAGGAGGGGGATGACATGATGCCTGCCCTTGACAACCCTGACAGGAAACAAGTTGAAACAAGAACAGAGGATATTTGCGTGATACAGGAGTCAAAACCTTCGGGAAATTACATAATGAATTTTTACCGACCAAATTATGTGTCGTGTAAGAAAAAGGAGTCCGGAAAGCGCACGAGGTGCCCACGAGGTAGAGGGCGCGCCCAGGAGGGTAGGGCGCGCCCTCCACCCTCATGGAGCCCTTGTGTCCTTCCCGGACTGCTTCTTATTTTTCTATTTTTCTAAATATTCCAAAACGGAGAAATATTGCCTTAAAAACTGTTTTGGAGTCGGTTTACTTACCGTACCACATACCTATTCCTTTTCGGAGTCTGAAACATTCTGGAAAGTGTCCCTTATGTATTCCTCCGGGGTTACGGTTTCAATAACATTGGTTTCAACATTTATGGGATTACCTGAGATATAATGTTTGATTGTCTGACCGTTCACCATCTTCGGATTTGTGCCTTCCAAGTTGTTGATGTTTATGGCACCGGAACGATAGACCTCCTCGATAACGTAAGGACCTTCCCATTAAGAGAGAAGTTTTCCTGCAAAAAATCTTAAACGAGAGTTGTATAGCAATACATAATCACCTACATTAAACTCACGCTTTTGTACCCTTTTATCATGCCATATTTTAACTTTTTTTAAACAACTTGGCATTTTCGTAGGCTTGGGTTCTCCATTCATCGAGTGAGCTAATGTCAAATAACCTCTTCTCATCGGCAAGTTTAAAATCATAATTGAGCTCTTTAATAGCCCAATATGCCTTGTGTTCTAGTTCGAGAGGTAAGTGACATGCTTTTCCATAAACCATTTTATACGGAGACATACCCATAGGATTATTATATGAAGTTTTATAGGCCCATAATGCATCATCAAGTTTCTTGGACCAATTCTTTCTAGATCTATGGACAGTCTTTTGCAAAATTAATTTGAGCTCTCTATTACTCAATTCTACTTGACCACTAGACTGAGGGTGATAAGGGGATGCAATTCTATGATTAACATCATACTTAGCAAGCATTTTACGGAAAGCACGATGAATAAAATGTGAACCACCATCAGTCATTAAATATCTAGGGACTCCAAATCTTGGAAAAATAACTTCTTTAAGCATTTTAATAGAAGTGTTATGATGAACACTACTAGATGGAATAGCTTCTACCCACTTAGTAACGTAATCAAGAGCAACTAAAATATGTGTATAACCATTAGAGGCAGGAAAAGGTCCCATATAGTCAAAGCCCCAAACATCAAATGGTTCAATAACGAGTGAATAGTTCATAGGCATTTCTTGACATCTACTAATATTACCAATTCTTTGACATTCATCACAAGATAAGACAAACTTACGGGCATCCTTGAAGAGAGTAGGCCAATAAAAACCAGATTGCAATACCTTATGTGCGGTTCTATCTCCAGCATGGTGTCCTCCATAAGCTTCGGAGTGACACTTGCGTAGGATTTGTTCCTGTTCATGCTCAGGTACACAACGTCTAATAACACCATCTACTCCTTCTTTATAAAGATGTAGGTCATCCCAAAAGTAATGTCTCAAATCATAGAAGAACTTTTTCTTTTGCTGGTATGTGAAACTAGGTGGTATGAATTTGGCAACAATGTAATTAGCATAATCAACATACCATGGAGCAGTATGAGAAGCATTTATGACATTTAATTGCTCATCAGGAAAGCTATCATCAATAGGTAGTGGGTCATCAAGCACATTTTCTAACCTAGACAAGTTGTCTGCAACGGGGTTCTCAGCTCCTTTCTATCAACAATATGTAAATCAAATTCTTGTAGCAAGAGAACCCATCTAATAAGTCTAGGTTTAGCATCTTTCTTTTCCATAAGATATTTAATAGCAGCATGATCAGTGTGAATAGTTACTTTAGAATCAACAATATAAGGTCTGAACTTATCACAAGCAAATACAATGGCTAAGAATTCTTTTTCAGTAGTAGCATAATTTCTCTGAGCATTGTCTAGGGTTTTACAAGCATATTGAATAACGTTTAATTTCTTATCAACTCTTTGCCCTAGAACAGCACCTATAGCATAATCACTAGCATCACACATAATTTCAAAGGGTAAATTCCAATCAGGTGGCTTAACAATAGGTGCAGAGATCAATGCTTTCTTAAGTATTTCAAATGCTTCTACACAATCATCATCAAAGACAAATGGTATATCTTTTTGTAATAAATTAGTCAGAGGCCGAGAAATTTTTGAGAAGTCCTTAATGAACCTCCTATAAAATCTGGCGTGACCAAGGAAACTTCTTATACCTTTGATGTCCTTGGCGCATGGCATCTTTTCAATTGCATCAACCTTGGCTTTATCAACTTCAATACCTCTTTCAGAAACTTTATGCCCCAAGATAATACCTTCATTAACCATAAAGTGGCACTTTTCCCAATTCAAGACAAGATTAGTTTCTTCACATCTCTGCAAAACTTGATCAAGGTTGCTCAAGCAATCATCAAAAGAAGATCCATAGACGGAGAAATCGTCCATGAAAACCTCACAAATCTTTTCACAAAAGTCAGAGAATATAGCCATCATGCATCTTTGAAAGGTAGCAGGTGCATTACATAAACCAAAAGGCATACGTCTATAAGCAAAAGTACCAAAAGGGTAAGTAAAAGTAGTCTTTGATTGATCCTTGGCTGACACAGGTATTTGAGAGAAACCAGAATAACCATCTAGAAAGCAAAAATGTGTATGTTTGGATAATCTATCTAGCATTTGATCGATAAAAGTAAGGGGTAATGATCCTTTTTAGTGGCCTTATTTAATTTGCGGAAATCAATTACCATCCTATAACCTGTAATAATTCTTTGAGGAATCAATTCATCTTTATCATTAGGAACGATAGTAATACCTCCCTTCTTAGGGACACAATGGACAGGACTTACCCACTGACTATCAGCAACGAGATAGATTATACCTGCCTCAAGGAGCTTTAGTATTTCCTTTCTTACCACTTCTTTCATTTTAGGATTCAGCCATCGTTGATGATCACGAACTGGTTTAGCATCTTCTTCCAAATTTATTTTATGTTGACATAGAGTGGGACTAATGCCCTTAAGATCATCAAGAGTATACCCAATAGCAGCACGGTGCTTCTTCAGAGTTTTCAATAATCTCTCTTCCTCATGCTCTAAAAGTTTAGCACTAATAATAATAGGATATATCTTTTTCTCATCAAGATAAGCATATTTAAGAGTATCAGGTAACGATTTAAGCTCAAACACGGGATCACCCTTGGGTGGAGGAGGATCCCCTAGGATTTCAACAGGCAAATTGTGTTTCAGAATAGGTTCCTGTTTAAAGAATACTTCATCTATTTCCCTTCTTTCATTCATAAACATATCATTTTCATGGCCTAGCAAATATTGTTCTAAAGGATCACTAGGAGGTACGACAATAGAAGCAAGACCAATAATTTCGTCCTTACTAGGTAATTCTTCTTCACGGTGTTGTCTACTAAATTTAGAGAAATTAAATTCATGAGACATATCATCTAAACCGATAGTAACAACATCCTTTTTGCAATCTATCTTAGCATTAACAGTGTTTAAGAAGGGTCTACCAAATATAATGGGACAAAAGCTATCTTGTGGGGAACCAAGAACAAGAAAATCAGCAGGATATTTAGTTTTCCCACACAAGACTTCAACATCTCTAACAATTCCCATTGGTGAAATAGTATCTCTATTGGCAAGTTTAATTGTGACATCAATATCTTCTATCTCGGCAGGTGCAATATCATGCATAATTTCTTTGTATAAGTCGTAAGGTATTGCACTAGCACTAGCACCCATATCACATAAGCCATGATAATAATGATCTCCTATCTTAATAGAAATAACAGGCATGCCTACCACATGTCTGTTTTTATCTTTAGCACAAGGTTTAGCAATTCTAGCAGTCTCATCAAGGAAATGAATAACATGCCCATCAATATTATCAGACAAGAGATCTTTAACAATAGCAATATTAGGTTCAACTTTAATTTGCTCAGGAGGTGTATAAGTTTTAATATTGCTTTTACGAACCACAGTTGAAGCTTTAGCATGATCCTTTATCCTAACAGGGAAAGGTGGTTTCTCAACATAAGAAGTAGGAACGATAGGATCATTATAAGTGATAGTCTTTTCTTCAACTTTAATAGGTGCAACTATTTTTACTTCTATGGGAGGATGATATTTAAACCACTTCTCCTTGGGGAGATCAACATAAGTAGCAAAAGATTCACAGAAAGAAGCTACTATCTCAGAGTCAAGTCCATATTTAGTGCTAAATTTACGAAAAACATCAGTATCCATAAAAGATTTAACACAATCAAACTTAGGTGTCATACCTGACTCCTTACCTTCGTCGAGGTCCCAATCTTCAGAGTTGCGTTTAGTTATTTCCAATAAATCCCATTTGAATTCAATAGTCTTCGTCATAAAAGAGCCGACACAAGAAGTATCGAGCATGGTGCGATTGTTATCAGAAAGCCGAGCATATAAATTTTGAATAATCATTTATCTTGAGAGCTCATGATTGGGGCATGAATATAACATTGATTTAAGCCTCCCCCAAGATTGAGCAATGATTTCTCCTTCGTGAGGCCAAAAATTATATATATAATTGTGATCACGATGAACAAGATGCATAGGATAAAACTTCTGATGATATTCCAATTTCAATCGTTTGTAGTTCCATGACCCCGTATCATCACACAGCCTATACCATGTCAATGCATCTTCCTTCAAAGATAAAGGGAAGACCTTCTTCTTAATAACATCTCTGGGTACACCTGCAAGCTTAAATAATCCACAAACTTCATCAACATATATTAGGTGCTCATCAGGATGCGTTGTTCCGTCTCCTGTAAAAGGATTAGCTAGCAGTTTTTCTATCATGCCCGAAGGAATTTCAAAGCAGACATTTTCATTTTCAGTAGGTTCAGTAGGTTGAGGAGCAACTCTTTTCTCTACTGGTCGGGGTGAAGATACCCCGAACAAGCCCCTCCCTACCAAAGTAACAAGTGACAGTAAATTTCAGCACACTATATAAATTTTCCATACCAAATTCCACCTACCAAAGGCGCTTCACTCCCTGGCAACGGCGCCAGGAAAGAGTCATGATGACCCACAAGTATAGGGGATCTATCGTAGTCCTTTCGATAAGTAAGAGTGTCGAACCCAACGAGGAGCAGAAGGAAATGATAAGCGGTTTCCAGCAAGGTATTCTCTGCAAGTACTGAAATAAGTGGTAACAGATAGTTTTGTGATAGGATAATTAGTAACGAGCAACAAGTATCAAAAGTAAATAAAGTGCAGCAAGGTGGCCCAATACTTTTTGTAGCAAAGGACAAGCCTGGACAGACTCTTATATAGAGAAAAGCGCTCCCGAGGACACATGGGAATATCGTCAAGCTAGTTTTCATCATGCTCATATGATTCGCGTTCGGTACTTTGATAATTTGGTATGTGGGTGGACCGGTCCTTGGGTACTGTCCTTAATTGGACAAGCATCCCACTTATGATTAACCTCTATTGCAAGCATCCGCAACTACAAAAAAAGTATTAAGGTAAACCTAACCATAGCATGAAACATATGGATCCAAATCAGCCCCTTACGAAGCAACGCATAAAATAGGGTTTAAGCTTCTGTCACTCTAGCAACCCATCATCTACTTATTAATTCCCAATGCCTTCCTCTAGGCCCAAACAATGGTGAAGTGTCATGTAGTTGACGTTCACATAACACCACTAGAGGAGAGACAACATACATCTCATCAAAATATTGAACGAATACCAAATTCACATGACTACTAATAGCAAGACTTCTCCCATGTCCTCAGGAACAAACGTAACTACTCACAAAGCATATTCATGTTCATAATCAGAGGGGTATTAATATGCATATATGATCTGAACATATGATCTTCCACCAAATAAACCAACTAGCATCAACTACAAGGAGTAATTAACACTACTAGCAACCTACTAGTACCAATCCCGGACTTGGAGACAAGAATTGGATACAAGAGATGAACTAGGGTTTTGAGAGGAGATGATGCTGATGAAGATGTTGATGGAGATTGCTCTCTCCCGATGAGAGGAGCGTTGGTGATGACGATGGCAATGATTTCCCCCTCCCGGAGGGAAGTTTCCCTGGCAGGACAGCTCCGCCAGAGCCCTAGATTGGTTCCGCCAAGGTTCCGCCTCGTGGCGGCGGAGTTTCATCTGAGGAGATGGCTTATGATTGTTTCCTCATCGAAAGTCTTCATATAGCAGAAGATGGCCATCGGAGGTCCACCAGTGGGGCCACGAGGTAGGGGGACGTGCCCAGGGGGGTAGGGCACGCCCCCCACCCTCGTGGGTAGGGTGTGCCCCCCATGGTGAACTTCTTGTGCTCAGTATTTTTTATATATTCTGAAAACGTCTTCCGTGAAGTTTCAGGACTTTTGGAGTTGTGCAGAATAGGTCTCTAATATTTCCTCCTTTTCCAGCCCAGAATCCCAGCTGCCGGCATTCTCCCTCTTTATGTAAACCTTGTAAAATAAGAGAGAATAGGCATAAGTATTGTGAAATAATGTGTAATAACAACCCATAATGCAATAAATATCGATATAAAAGCATGATGCAAAATGGACGTATCATCGGCCTTGGCAAGGGCTCGTTGCGCCTCCACGACCTTGGTTGCCTGCGCCTTGAGGCGGTCCACCTCGGCCTCGAGCCAGCTCTTGTCGCTCGCCAGCTGCTCATGCAGCCGACCGGCTTCGTCAAGCGCTTGACGGGCCCCTGTCACCTCCGCCTTCGCCTTCACCACCTCGGCCCCAAGCCGGCCGGCGTCGGCAACAAGCCGGTCGTAATGATAGCCACCTCGGAACAGCCGGGTTCTCGAAGACAACACCTCGGCTGCAGTAGGCCACGCGGCGAAGACTTAGAAACAAAGGACTACTTTAAGATTCGACCCAACTACTATGTAGTTGGCCCGAATCTCGGGGGCTACACCCAGTGGGTGCACTAGCGCGCCCCCACTAAGAAGAGCATGCTAGAAAAAATACCTGTGGCGACGTGGAGCGCCTCCTCCTTGGCGGCAAGCTGCTCCTTGAGCTGTCGATGCTTCTCTAGGAGCCGGTTGAAGACGCCTACCCGGTAGGAGTCCAGTTGCTGCAAGGGACAATGATCAGCACGAGACGGCAGTTTAAGATTGGATTCAACTACTACGTAGTTGGCCCGAATCTCGGGGGCTACACCCAGTGGGTGCGTTAGAGCGCCCCCACTAAAAGAAGAAGCAAAAAAGAAAACAGAAGACGAAGAAAGAACTTACGAACACAACGCGCTCCAGCTCCTGCCTCTGCTCCACCTCGGCTTGAGCGAAGGCCTGGATCCTATCCATCCGACCTCGCATGCGTCGGCTCACCGTGGCCATTGTTGCCTCCTCCTGGCTCAAGGGCCCAAAGAAGGCTTCGTTGGGCCCAACCCGAGTCGGCTTGGACCCGACGAACCGACGACCCCCTGGCCTGGGCACCAGGGCGTACTCTCCGCTGACCGCCTCCTCCGCGGTCGGCGCCTTCTCTGGCGCCCTCTCTAGCGCCCTCTCCAGCGCCCTCTCCGGCACTCTCTCTGGAACAACGGCCGGAGTAGCCTGCGGCGCCCCGCACATCGGCGTCCGACGCGCTCCTTCCGGCGCCGTCCGCGGCGCCTCCTCCAATATGGCGTCGCCGCCACCTCCTTCGACCCCCGCCTGCTCGACCTCGCCGGTCCACGGCGATGTGTCGTCCTCAACGACCACGACCTCCTAGTTGAGGTCCATCACGTCCGCACGGACACCTTGGCCACGCTCCCCTCCGACGCCGGCATGAAGACCGTTGATGTCACTTCAAGCTACATCGGTATTTCCCCAAAGAGGAAGGGGTGATGCAGCACAGCGGTGGTAGGTATTTCCCTTAGATGTGAAACCAAGGTTATCGAACTAGTAGGAGAACCAAGCAACACAATGTAAACAACACCTGCACACAAATAACAACTTCTCACAACCCGACGTGTTAAAGGGGTTGTCAATTGATACGTCTCCAACGTATCTATAATTTTTGATTGTTCCATGCTATTATATTATCAACCTTGGATGTTTTATATGAATTTGTATGCTATTTTATATGATTTTCGGGACTAACCTATTAACCTAGAGCCCAGTGCCAGTTTCTGTTTTTCCTTGTTTTAGAGTATCAGGGAAAAGGAAAATCAAACGAAGTCCAGTTGACCTGAAACTTCATGGAACTTATTTTTGGAAGGAAAGCAACCCGGGAGACTTGGAGTCCACGTAAGGGAAGCAACGAGGAAGCCACGAGGCAGGGGGCGCGCCCACCCCCCTGGGCACGCCCTCCACCCTCGTGGGCCCCTTGTGGCCCCCCTGACGTACTTCTTCCGCCTATATATCTCCATATACCCTAAAATGATCGGGGAGCACAATAGATCGGGAGTTCCGCCGCCAGAAGCCTCCGTAGCCACCGAAATCCAATCTAGACCCATTCCGGCACCCTGTCGGAGGGGGCAATCCCTCTCTGGTGGCCATCTTCATCATCCTGGTGCTCTCCATGACGAGGAGGGAGTAGTTCTCCCTCGGGGCTGAGGGTACGTACCAGTAGCTATGTGTTTGATCTCTCTCTCTCATGTTCTTGAGGTGGTACGATCTTGATGTATCGCGAGCTTTGCTATTATAGTTGGATCTTATGATGTTTTCTCCCCCCTATACTCTCTTGTAATGGATTGAGTTTCCCCTTTGAAGTTATCTTATCAGATTGAGTCTTTAAAGATTTGAGAACACTTGATGTATGTCTTGCCGTGCATATCTGTGGTGACAATGGGATATCACGTGATTCACTTGATGTATGTTTTGGTGATCAACTTGCGGGTTCCGCCCATGAACCTATGCATAGGGGTTGGCACACGTTTTTGTCATGATTCTCCGATAGAAACTTTGTGGCACTCTTTGAGGTTCTATGTGTTGGTTGAATAGATGAATCTGAGATTGTGTGATGCATATCGTATAATCATACCCACGGATACTTGAGGTGACATTGGAGTATCTAGGTGACATTAGGGTTTTGGTTGATTTGTGTCTTAAGGTGTTATTCTAGTATGAACTCTAGGGATGTTTGTGACACTTATAGGAATAGCCCAACGGATTGATTGGAAAAAATAACTTTGAGGTGGTTTCGTACCCTACCATAATCTCTTCGTTCGTTCTCCGCTATTAGTGACTTTGGAGTCACTCTTTGTTGCATGTTGAGGGATAGTTATGTGATCCAATTATGTTATTATTATTGAGAGGACTTGCACTAGTGAAAGTATGAACCCTAGGCCTTGTTTCAACACATTTCAATACCGTTTACGCTCACTTTTATCATTCATTACATTGCTGCTTTTATATTTTCAGATTACAAAAACTATTATCTACCATCCATATACCACTTGTATCACCATCTCTTCGCCGAACTAGTGCACCTATACAATTTACCATTGTATTGGGTGTGTTGGGGACACAAGAGACTCTTTGTTATTTGGTTGCAGGGTTGCTTGAGAGAGACCATCTTCATCCTACGCCCCCTACGGATTGATAAACCTTAGGTCATCCACTTCAAGGAAATTTGCTACTGTCCTACAAACCTCTGCACTTGGAGGCCCAACAACGTCTACAAGAAGAAGGTTGTGTAGTAGACATCAAGCTCTTTTCTGGCGCCGTTGCCGGGGAGGTTAGCGCTTGAAGGTATATCTTTAGATCTTGCAATCGAATCTTTTTGTTTCTTGTTTTATCACTAGTTTAGTTTATAAAAGAAAATTACAAAAAAATATGGAATCGAGTTTGCCTCATACGCTTCATCTTTTTAATATCTTTCGTGAGTATGATGGAAAGGAAAATTGTGCCAAAGTGTTAGAAGAAGAATGTATTAAAATGTTTGGCACTAAATCTTTGAATGATGAGAATGATTGCAATGTTGTTAGTATGAACTCCTTGAATATCCCTAGTACTAATGATGATTGCACTAGTTATGATGAAAATGTCTCTTATAAACATGTCAATTTTTGTGGAGTGCATTGGGTTTGCAAGTACACACCAAATAGGGAAGATAGATATTGCAAGAGGCATAAGTACTTAGAAACTAAATTGTTGCAAGAAAGGCTAGATGATTGTGCTGAAAATTTAAATTTTCTTGGCCATACTTATGAGCTTTGCAATGAACGTTGCCATTTAACAATCCGATGCAAATTGTTTCATGATCTAACCGTTTCCAAAAATTGTGATGACTTGATTTCTCTTGCACATCATAATTAACTTAGTTTGCTTATGGTTTATGAAGAAATGAAATGTATAACTAACTATCTTCCAGAATTTGCCCGTTATAAACTTCTTGGTTTTGATCTTGAGGAAATTTATATGTATTGTGCGGTGAATTGTATTGAAAATCCTTATATTGCCAACTACATAAAGAAAAGAAAACAAATAGAAGATGAAGAGAATACTAATGAAAGGGAAGAGACTTCCCAGTACCCTCCTATTATTTCTTAGGATGAATCAGGTAACGAGGAGGAGCTTCCTATTCAACCAATCTCATTAATAAGGAGCTCCAAAAAGAGGATTGAACCCACACATGATGTGGTGAAGAAGAAGAAAATAAAAAGGAAGATAGTTAAAAAGATATCTCTCCCAAATAATGCTGCTCCTATTACTATTGTGCCTCATGAAAATATAATTGTGGAATATAATTATACTTCTTATGATCTTGAAAATCTTTTTGGCACTTGCTTGGAAGAATATGATAATTGCTATACTATTGGTGCTATCCATACTATTAATTATGAGAGTGATTATGCTTATGATATGAAAAGGCCAAAGCTTGGGGATGCTATGTTTGATGAAAATGATGTTTTGAGAATATATTTGCTGCAATTAATGTTTGTCCCAAGCTTGGGGATGCTATGTTTAATGAAGATGATATTTTTAGTCTCCCAAGTTCTGTTATGCAAGTTTATAATGATGATAGCATGTATCCTACCTATGATGATTATTGTGATGATACTTATGCTATAAAAAGTAGTGATTATATTTATAAAACTTGTCATGATTATGATTACCCCTTTTCTGAACATTACTCTTTTAATGTGGAAACAATTTATAGTATTCGAGTCTCTTATGATACTCCCACTATTCCGAGTGAGAAGAATTTTGCTTATGTGGAGAGTAATAAAAATTCTATGCTTATGCATCATGAAAATAATGCTTTAGGTGCTGGTTATATTGTTGAATTCATTCATGATGCTACTGAAAATTATTATGAGGGAGGAACATATGCTTGTAGGAATTGCAATAATATCAAGTTTCCTTTCCATGCGCTTAAAATCTTGAAGTTATGCTTGTTTTGCTTTCCAATGCTAGTTGATTATTGTTCCCATAAATTGTTTGCCCAAAAAATCCCTATGCATAGGAAGTGGGTTAGACTTAAATGTGCTAGTCATACTCTTCATGATGCTCTCTTTATGTTTCAATTCTTATCCTTTATGTGAGCATCATTGAAATCATCATGCCTAGCTAGGGGCGTTAAACGATAGCGCTTGTTGGGAGGCAACCCAATTTTATTTTAGTTCCTTGCTTTTTGCTCCTGTTTAGTAATAAATAATTCATCTATCCTCTGTTTAGATGTGGTTTTATGTGTTTAATTAGTGTTTGTGCCAAGTAGAACCTTTGGGAAGACTTGGGGAAAGTCTTGTTGATCATGCTGTAAAAAACACGGAAACTTTAGCACTCACGAAAATTGCTTCCATTTTTTATTGGAGAGTGCTATTTAGTCAATTATTTTTGAATATGATTAATAGATAAATTCCTCACGTCCAGCAGTTTATTTGAGAATTTTATGAGTTCCAGAAGTATACGTTTGATCCAGATTACTACAGACTGTTCTGTTTTTGGCAGATTCTGTTTTCCGTGTGTTGTTTTCTTATTTTAATGAATCTATGGCTAGTAAAATAGTTTATAAACCATAGAGAAGTTGTAATAAAGTAGGTTTAACACCAATATAAATAAAGAATGAGTTCATTACAGTGAAGTGGTGTTTTGTTTTCTTTCGCTAACGGAGCTTACGAGTTTTCTGTTAAGTTTTGTGTTGTGAAGTTTTCAAGTTTTGGATAAAGATTCGATGGACTATGGAATAAGGAGTGGCAAGAGCCTAAGCTTGGGGATGCCCAAGGAACCCCAAGGTAATATTCAAGGACAACCAAAAGCCTAAGCTTGGGGATGCCCCGGAAGGCATCCCCTCTTTCGTCTTCGTTCATCGGTAACTTTACTTGGAGCTATATTTTTATTCACCACATGATATGTGTTTTGCTTGGAGCGTCATTTTATTTAGTTTTGCTTGCTGTTTGAATAAAATATCAAGATCTGAAATTCTTAAATGTTAGAGAGTCTTCACATAGTTGCATAATTATTCGACTACTCATTGAGCTTCACTTATATTTTTCGGAGTAGTTTGTCCTTTTGCTCTAGTGCTTCACTTATATCTTCTTAGAGCATGGTGGTAGTTTTATTTTATAGAAATAATTGATCTCTCATGCTTCACTTATATTATTTTGAGAGTCTTTAGAACAGCATGGTAGTTTGCTTTGGTTATGAAACTAGTCCTAATATGATGGGCATCCAAGAGAGATATAATAAAAACTTTCATATAGAGTGCATTGAATACTATGAGAAGTTTGATACTTGATGATTGTTTTGAGATATGGAGGTAATAATATCAAAGTCATGCTAGTTGAGTATTTGTGAATTTGAGGAATACTTGTGTTGAAGTTTGCAAGTCCCGTAGCATGCACGTATGATAAACATTGTGTAACAAATTTGAAACATGAGGTGTTATTTGATTATCTTCCTTATGAGTGGCGGTCGGGGACGAGCGATGGTCTTTTCCTACCAATCTATCCCCCTAGGAGCATGCGCGTAGTGCGGAGGTTTTTGATGACTTGAAGATTTTTGCAATAAGTATGTGAGTTCTTTATGACTAATGTCGAGTCCATGGATTATACGCACTCTCACCCTTCCATCATTGCTAGCCTCTTCGGTACCGTGCATTGCCCTTTCTCACATTGAGAGTTGGTGCAAACTTTGCTGGTGCATCCAAACCCCGTGATATGATACGCTCTTTCACACATAAACCTCCTTATATCTTCCTCAAAACAGCCACCATACCTACCTATTATGGCATTTCCATAGCCATTCTGAGATATATTTCCATGCAACTTTCCACCATTCTATTTATCATGACACATTCATCGTTGTCATATTGCTTAGCATGATCATGTAGTTGACATAGTATTTGTGGCAAAGCCATCGTTCATAATTATTTCATACATGTCACTCTTGGTTCATTGCATATCCCGGTACACCGCCGGAGGCATTCATATAGAGTCATACTTTGTTCTAGTATTGAGTTGTAATCATTGAGTTGTAAATAAATAGAAGTGTGATGATCATCATTTTCTAGAGCATTGTCCCAAGTGAGGAATAAATAAATAAATAAATAAAGAGAAAGGCCATAAAAAAGAGAAGGCCCAAAAATGGCCATCAAAAAAAGAGAAGGCCCCAAAAAATGAGAGAAAAAGAGAGAAGGGACAATGCTACTATCCTTTGCCACACTTGTGCTTCAAAGTAGCACCATAATACTCATGATAGAGAGTCTCTTGTTTTGTCACTTTCATATACTAGTGGGAATTTTTCATCATAGAACTTGGCTTGTATATTCCAACAATGGGCCTCCTCAAGTGCCCTAGGTCTTCGTGAGCAAGCAAGTTGGATGCACACCCACTTAGTTTCTTTTGTTGAGCTTTCATATATTTATAGCTCTAGTGCATCCGTTGCATGGCAGTCCCTACTCCTTGCATTAACATCAATCGATGGGCATCTCCATAGCTCATTGATTAGCCTCGTTGATGTAAGACTTTCTCCTTTTTTGTCTTCTCCACATAACCCCCTCATTATATTCTATTCCACTCATAGTGCTATGTCCATGGCTCGCGCTAATGTATTGTGTGAAGGTTTCGAGGTTTGAGATTACTAAAGTATGAAACAGTTGCTTGGCTTGTCACCGGGGTTGTGCATGATGAGAGCATTCTCGTGTGACGAAAATGGAGCATGACTAAACTATATGATTTTGTAGGGATGAACTTTCTTTGGCCATGTTATTTTGAGATGACATGATTGCTTAGTTAGTATGCTTGAAGTATTATTCTTTCTATGTCAATATTAAACTTTTGTCTTGAATCTTATGGATCTGAAAATTTATGCCAAAATAAAGAAGAATTACTTAGAGAAATATGTTAGGTAGCATTCCACATCAAAAATTCTGTTTTTATCATCTACCTACTCGAGGACGAGCAGGAATTAAGCTTGGGGATGCTGATACGTCTCCAACGTATCTATAATTTTTTATTGTTCCATGCTACTATATTATCAACCTTGGATATTTTATATGCATTTATATGCTATTTTAAATGATTTTTGGGACTGACCTATTAACCTAGAGCCCAGTGCCAGTTTCTGTTTTTTCCTTGTTTTAGAGTATCGCAGAAAAGGAAATTCAAACGGAGTCCAATTGACCTGAAACTTCACGGAACTTATTTTTGGAAGGAAAGCAACCCGGGAGACTTGGAGTCCACGTAAGGGAAGCAACAAGGAAGCCACGAGGCAAGGGGCGCGCCCTCCACCCTCGTGGGCCCCTCGTGCCCCCCTGACGTACTTCTTCTGCCTATATATCTCCATATACCCTAAAACGACCGGGGAGCACAATAGATCGGGAGTTCCGCTGCCAGAAGCCTCCGTAGCCACCGAAATCCAATCTAGACCCATTCCGACACCCTGTCGGAGGGGGCAATCCCTCTCTGGTGGCCATCTTCATCATCCTGGTGCTCTCCATGACGAGGAGGGAGTAGTTCTCCCTCGGGGCTGAGGGTACGTACCAGTAGCTATGTGTTTGATCTCTCTCTCTCTCTCTCGTGTTCTTGAGGTGGTACGATCTTGATGTGTCGCGAGCTTTGCTATTATAGTTGGATCTTATGATGTTTTCTCCCCCCTCTACTCTCTTGTAATGGATTGAGTTTCCCCTTTGAAGTTATCTTATCGGATTGAGTCTTTAAAGATTTGAGAACACTTGATGTATGTCCTGCCTTGCGTATCTGTGGTGACAATGGGATATCACGTGATTCACTTAATGTATGTTTTGGTGATCAACTTGCGGGTTCCGCCTATGAACCTATGCATAGGGGTTGGCACACGTTTTCGTCGTGATTCTCCGGTAGAAACTTTGGGGCACTCTTTGAGGTTCTATGTGTTGGTTGAATAGATGAATTTGAGATTGTGTGATGCATATCGTATAATCATACCCACAGATACTTGAGGTGACATTGGAGTATCTAGGTGACATTAGGGTTTTGGTTGATTTGTGTCTTAAGGTGTTATTCTAGTACGAACTCTAGGGTTGTTTGTGACACTTATAGGAATAGCCCAACAGATTGATTGGAAAGAATAACTTTGAGGTGGTTTCGTACCCTACCATAATCTCTTCGTTCATTCTCCGCAATTAGTGACTTTGGAGTGACTCTTTGTTGCATGTTGAGGGATAGTTATGTGATCCAATTATATTATTATTGTTGACAGGACTTGCACTAGTGAAAGTATGAACCCTAGGCCTTGTTTCAACACATTGCAATACCGTTTACGCTCACTTTTATCATTCGTTACCTTGTTATTTTATATTTTCAGATTACAAAAACTATTATCTACCATCCATATACCACTTGTATCACCATCTCTTCACCGAACTAGTGCACCTATACAATTTACCATTGTATTGGGTGTGTTGGGGACACAAGAGACTCTTTGTTATTTGGTTGCAGGGTTGCTTGAGAGAGACCATCTTCATCCTACGCCTCCTACGGATTGATAAACCATAGGTCATCCACTTGAGGGAAATTTGCTACTGTCCTACAAGAGACCATTGTATTGAGAATTGTAAGTGCATCTAGTGCCACCCCTAGTTGGTTTTGGAGTATTGACGACAAACCTAGTTGAGGGACTAATGTGTTTGTGAGAATTGCAGGATAACACAGGTAGAAGTCCCTCATTGATTCGGTTTTACTACCAGAGATGACCCCTAAAAATGTATGAAGACATTGAAGGCAAAGGTGGTATATGAAGATATTCACATTCAAGACTATGACAAAAGAAGACACGTTATGAAGCCTATGGAGATCGAAGACTTAGATCTTTCGTAGTTCTTTTTCTTTTGTGTTGAGTCATAGGAACCACCGTACTGTTAAGTGGGGTCTAGGAGAACCAGTCAGAATGACTGAAGTGATGCCTAAACCAAAAACCTATGTCTTCGAGTGAAGACAATGAGAGCGAATCTTGTCCAAAGCCGGACAAGTCAGCTTTGCTTGTAGCCCAAGTAAAGTTGCCATGAGAGTTTGAAATTTGACCGTTGAGACACGTGTCAGTTCCTTAGTGACCCAGGGTCATTTCGGACAAATCAGGTCGGGTTGCCAAGTGGCTATAAATAGCCCACCCCCTACAACCATAAATGGTTGGCTGCTCAGAATTCAGTGCACGGCTTTTGTCGTTTGAGAGCAACCCACCTCGAAGCCTTTGAGAGAAAATTCCTAGCGAGGAGAAAAGCCCTAACCACCCAGAGCCAGAGAACATTGGGCATCACTTAAGTCTTCTTGTCTGTGTGATCTGAAGACTTATTACACTTGAGGACTGTGAATCCTCCAGACGGTTAGGCGTCGCGTTCAGAGCATCCAAGAGACATTGTGGATTGCCAGTGAATGAAGTCTGTGAAGGTTTGGGAGTCTACCTTGAAGACTTACCAGAGTGATTGGGCGAGGACTATGTGACCTTAGCTCAAGGAGAATATGGTGAGGACTTGGTGTCCTGAGCTGCGTGTTTAGGACTGGGTGTCCGGGACTGTGTGTCCTAAGGTTTAAATACCTAGCCGCTCCAACCAGACGTACAGTTGTCACAGCAACTGGAACTAGTCCAACACATCATTGTCTTCAACGAGTCACTGGTTTCATCTTCACTTCTTTTTTCCTTACTGTTACTCATTGTGAAGCCATTGCATGCTTGCTCTATCTTTTATCTTCACAACGTGAATGTATGATCTGTTTGGCTTCATAACTTCTTCCTACCCGATCCTTATTACACTGCAGCTATTTGTCATTGTGCCTTCACTCTATTGAATACTTGACCATGGCTTGCCTAGTGTAATCTAACTTCCGCTGCATAGTAATAGGCATATCTTCGCTGTTTGTCTTCATAACTCCCACGTTTTGAAGACTTTCATAAAAATCGCCTATTCACCCCCCTCTAGTCGATATAACGCACTTTCAATTGGTATCAGAGCAAGGTGCTCCCTTGTTCTGTGTGATTCGGTTTAACCACCTGGAGTTTTAGCTATGTCGACTGCAGGGATAATCAAAGTCTCCGCTGCGTGCCCTGTCTTCGAGGGAACTGAATATCCCTACTGGAAGAATAAGATGCGCATGCATCTTGAAGCCATTGACATCGACCTATGGTATGTCGTCGAGAACGGCGTTCCCAAGGCTGGAGAAGGTGTCACTGCTGCTGATGTCAAGAAGTTCACTCAACTGGACTCTTCTGCCAAGAATATCATCTGCGGTCATGTGACCAAAGGACAGTATGGCCGTGTGAGTGCCTTGAAGACATCCAAGCTGGTCTGGGACTGGCTCTCCAAGGTCAATGAAGGCATCTCAACCCAGAGAGATCAAAGAATCAGTGTCCTTCGCAATCTCTTCAACCGCTTCAAGCGAAATGACAATGAGAATGTCCAGCACACATTTGACAGACTCACTGACATCACAAATGAGCTTCAAGCCCTCGGCGCAACTGAGATCACCAAACATGAAGTCGTCAAGACGCTGCTGAGATCACTTGATAGTTCGTTTCACATCCGAGCCCTGATGATTCAAGAACGTCCTGATTTCAAGACACTCGATCCATCTGACATACTTGAGAGGCTCAACACACATGAGTTTCAGCTTTCTAAGAAAAGAGATATCTACGGTCCAAACTATGGGCGAACTCGTGCCTTGAAGGCAAAAGCTGTTTCCTCATCTGAAGAAGAATCTAACAGCAGTTCTGATGATCCTGAAGACATTGGAAGGGAACTTGCAATGCTAGTGAAAAAGTTCCAAAAATTCACCAAGAAGAAAGGCTTCAGAAAGTCTTCACGATCAAGATCAAGGAATGATGAAGCTTCTGCTCATGACTACAAGAAGAAAACATGCCACAAGTGCAAGAAAACTGGACACTTCATCTCTGAGTGTCCACAGTGGGACAATGAGAACAGAAGGAAGAAGAAGAGCAAGGAATATGACTCTGACGACAAGAAGAAGAAGAAATACTCAAAGTCTTCTTCCAAGTCTTCCTCAAAGTTTTCATCACACAAGAAGAGCTCATCTGGCAAGGCACATGCATTTGTTGGCAAGGAAATGGATTCAGAGGAGGAGTCCGCTTCTGAGGAGGCAGAGGTGGAGTCTGAGGAGGAGTCTGATTCTGGCATTGCGAGTCTGGCTACAGCATACGTCGCCAAGTCCATCTTCAACACTGAAGACAATGACTTCATCACCGACACCAATGCAAATGACAAGAACGACTCCACTCCTACCTACTGCTTCATGGCACGCGGTGCCAAGGTAAACACACGCACTACTCACTATCAAACATCCAGTGACGATGACTCTGATTGTGATTCAAACCCCAGTTACAAAACACTTGCTAAAATTGCAACGGAACAACAAAAGGCCATGGAACATATTCAAAAACTGTTAGACAGAAGCGATGATCTGTTGGGTGCTGAAATGACTCGATCTGAATCCTTAATTGAAGACATAAAAAATCTTCACGTTAAGTATTAGGAACTTGAAGATCGTCTTGATACTCTCTCAACAACTCATGAAAAGCTTTCCTATGATTATCTTCAAAGGAAGCAAGAACTTGAGAAATTGAGAGCGGCTCATGAAGATCTTCAAAAGGAAAACGAGTCACTTCGCGCCGAACAGATCAATTCCGCTCAGGAAGGATTTGAACCACCATGTCTTAAATGCATTGAGCGTGATAATGCTACTTCTGTTGCTGAATGTTCCACTGCTACTGCTATTGCAATATCTTCAATTGTTGATGTGGTAACTAACCCCTTTGCTGAGGATACCACTGCTATTGCTAATGAGAATGCTAGGTTGAAGACATTGCTTGAAACAGGGATGTACAAAAGTCTTAAAGGACATCAGACATTATGTGATGTCCTCAAGAAGCAGATTCTGAACCGAAACCCTAGGAAAGAGGGTGTTGGGTTCGTAAGGAAAATAAATGCAGATGGCTCTTACTGGAAACCTGAGCAGTACCCCAAAACCACATGGGTTGCTGCAAAGGAACCTTCAGCAGATCCATCCAATTTATCTGGCTTCACTTGTGCTAACCCCATTATCATTGATGAATCCTTTGATGCAAACTATAAACTGTTTAAGAATCAGAATGGTGAAGTGTTTGCCAGGTACATTGGTACTAATTGCTGGAATGGACCGCCTATGAAGAAGATCTGGGTTCCGAAAACGTGTCTGGAAAATCTTCCTGTGAATGTCTTCATGACACCTCACATGAAGAAGACAAACCTCAGACCGAAGGCATCATACGGTCCAAAGGCTTCATACAGACAAAGGACTCACCTAAGTCGCACTAACGCAAATGTTTTGCAGGGGAACCATACTCAGGTATATGAATATGAGAGCGGTTCATCAAACCGTCATGTTCATATGACCAAAAATTATTCTGCTTATTCTTATGAGTACTATTGTCCACCTGCAAGACTGTTTGCTAAGGCTTCAAAGCCAAAATTCTCAGATGCTGCACTTAGACTTATTGCTTCTAAGCCACCCTTGAAGATGTGGGTGGTTAAGAAGGCTTAACTCTCTTTTGCAGGGAAAGGTCTCCAGCAGAAAACCAAAATCTTCTGACGCTATTGCTGGGGACCTTAAAAATCTTGTAGGGCGCAAGATAAAATGCCCGAATGGCATCATTATGTACTTCGTTCCTGAATCGCATGCTACTCTCCCTATTAGTCCTAATCTGGATCCAAGTTTTCATAAACCCACTGGTTCGTCAAATATTTTTGCTTCACAATTCTCTTCGTGAAGCCTATCCCCCTAACTGCACTGTAGGGTACGACACCAGCGTCTTCAAAGTCTTCAGAATGGATTATTGATAGTGGGTGTACAAATCACATGACTGGCAAAAGAAGCCTTCTTATGGACTCAACCTTACGTCCATCCGACAAGAGCCACATCACATTTGCTGACACTGGTAAAAGTAAGGTATTGGGTCTAGGTAGAGTTGCAATCTCAAAGGATCAACACATGGATAAAGTCATGCTTGTTGAATCCCTTGGCTTCAACTTAATGTCTGTCTCAATGCTTTGCGATTTGAACATGATCGTAATGTTTGGAAAATATCATTGCCTAGTACTAATGGAATCTGACAAGTCTCTAGTGTTTGAAGGGTATCGAAAAGATGATCTGTACGTGGTAGATTTCTTAGCAGGGCCACAACTTGCAGTATGTCTTCTTGCAAAAGCTTCAGAATGCTGGCTTTGGCATCGGAGGCTTGGGCATGCTGGCATGAGGAACCTCCACACCCTTGCGAAGAAGAAGCATGTCATAGGCATCGAGGGCGTCAAGTTCAAGAAATATCACTTATGCGGTGCCTGTGAAGCAGGGAAGATGACGAGGGCAAAACATCCCTCGAAGACAATCATGACCACTACTCGACCCTTCGAACTGCTTCACATGGATCTTTTCGGTCCCACTCACTACTCAACTTTTACTACTACTGCTTGCCTCTATGGCTTCGTCATTGTTGATGATTATTCTAGATATACTTGGGTGCACATAATTCTTTACAAGACTGAAGTGCAGGATGTCTTTAGACGCTTCGCCAATCGAGCTATGAACAATTTTGGCGCCAAGATAAAGCACATCAGAAGTGACAATGGCACTGAATTGAAGAACACTGGCCTTGATACATATCTTGATACCTTGGGCATCACACATGAATTCTCAGCTCCGTACACGCCACAGCAGAATGGCATCGTCGAACGCAAGAACAGAACACTCATTGAGATGGCCAGAACGATGCTAGATGAATACAAGACTCCAAGAAAGTTCTGGACTGAAGCCATTGACACCGCATGCCATACAAACAATCGTGTTTATCTTCACAAGCTTCTGAACAAGACACCTTATGAACTCCTAACTGGCAAGAAGCCAAATATTAGTTACTTCAGAGTATTTGGCGCAAGGTGCTGGATCAAGGACCCACATCACACCTCAAAATTTGCACCAAAAGCACATGAGGGTTTTTTGCTTGGATATGGAAAGGATTCGCACTCCTATAGAGTCTTCAATATCTTTCATTACAAAGTGGTTGAAACAGTGGATGTGCGGTTCGATGAGACAAATGGTTCACAAAGAGAGCAACTGCCAAATGTGCTAGATGAGATTCCAGCTAGTGAATCAATCAAGCTAATGGGAACTGGAGAGATTATACCTTCTGAAGCTCATCCTAAAGAAAAACTTATCATCTCAGCACATGATCAACATGAAGACAATGCTCAGCCTGAAGACATTCCTCCCAAGAACAACACAGATCAGCAAGAGCAAAGTCTTCGCCCTATACATCCTCGCGTTGCCAATGAAGTGCAGATTGAAAGAATAATTGATAGCATCAATGCACCTGGTCCACTCACTCGATCAAGGGTAACTCAGCTAGCAAATTTCTGTGGGCACTTCGCATTCGTCTCAATATCAGAACCCAAGAAAGTTGAAGAAGCCTTCATGGAACCTGAATGGATTCAAGCTATGCAAGAAGAGCTTCAACAATTTGAGCTGAATAATGTATGGGAACTGGTTAAGCGTCCTGATCCACGGAAGCACAACATAATAGGCACCAAATGGATATACTGCAACAAGCAAGATGAGCATGGTCAAGTTGTCAGAAACAAAGCTCGTCTCGTTGCTCAAGGATATACTCAAGTGGAGGGCATTGACTTCGATGAAACATTTGCTCCTGTGGCTAGGCTTGAAGCCATACGCATACTGCTGGCCTATGCAAATCATCATAACATACTTCTATATAAAATGGATGTGAAAAGTGCCTTTCTCAATGGCAAGATTGAAGAAGAAGTGTATGTTGCACAACCGCTTGGCTTTGAAAATCCAAAACATCCTGACATGGTATAGAAGCTCAACAAGGCACTGTATGGCCTCAAACAAGGCCCTAGGGCCTGGTATGACACACTCAAATACTTCCTGAAGAGCAAAGGTTTCATACCTGGTTCCCTGGATCCCACTCTTTTCACGAAGACATATGATGGTGAACTGTTTGTGTGCCAAATATATGTGGATGACATTATTTTCGGCTGCACCAATCAGAAGTACAGTGAAGAGTTTGGATATATGATGCAAGAGCAATATCAGATGTCCATGATGGGGGAGCTGAAGTTCTTCCTTGGTCTTCAAATACGACAACAACGCAATGGCATCTTCATATCTCAAGAGAAGTATCTCAAAGATTGCCTGAAGAAGTTCGGTATGCAAGACTGCAAAGGCTTCACAACACCAATGCCAGCCAAACATCATCTGGGTCCTGACGACAATGGTAAAGAGTTCGATCAAAAGGTATACCACTCCATGATTGGTTCTTTACTTTATCTATGTGCATCTAGGCCCGATATTATGCTTAGTGTTTGCATGTGTGCTCGATTTCAAGCGGCACCAAAGGAGTCGCATCACTTAGCTGTGAAGCGAATTCTTCGATATTTGGCTCACACCCCAACTCTAGGATTATGGTATCCAAAGGGCTCAGAGTTTGATTTGGTTGGATTCTCGGATGCTGATTATGCTGGTGACAAAGTTGATCGCAAGTCTACATCAGGCACATGTCACTTTCTAGGACGATCACTTGTATGTTGGTCTTCAAAGAAGCAGAACTGTGTATCTCTCTCCACTGCTGAATCTGAATACATTGCTGCTGGATCTTGCTGCGCTTAGCTTCTGTGGATGAAGCAAACACTCAAGGATTATGGCATTCATCTGAAGCAAGTGCCACTTTACTGCGACAACGAAAGCGCCATCAAGATTGCCAACAACCCAGTTCAGCACTCGAAGACAAAGCACATTGAAATTCGTCATCACTTTCTCAAAGATCATGTTGTGAAGGAAGACATTGATATCATACACATCAACACTGAAGAGCAATTGGCAGATATCTTCACCAAGCCCTTGGATGAGAAGAGGTTTTGCAAGTTACGGTGTGAGCTAAATATCCTAGAATCCTCAAATGTCCTGTGATCAGGCACACATCCTAACACTTATGCATATGATGACTTAGATGTGCAACACACAAAGTAATGTATATCTTCAATCAATGAAGACATACATTCTAAGTGTGAATACATTAATGTGGAATTTGACTTCGGAGCGCCACGATAATTGTGCGCCGTGTCTGGGTCTAATACTTCCTATACGGTGGGTAACGCCACCACCAAACGTTCCATTTTGAAGTGTTTCACTCATGGCGTTATCTTGCAATGTCTTCACATTTGATTTGGCTTCGAATTCAACATATTTTCATGATTATCTTCACTATGTTGGCTACATATATATATATATATATATATATATATATATATATATATATATATATATATGCTAGTGTTCTATCCTCTACAGCATTCACTTATAGCTATGTCTTCGTGTTGAATCTTTTTGAACTAAGTGAATGTGATCGGACCCCAAACTTCTCTATGCTTTCTATCTCAAACTCTATCTCTCTAAGTCATATGCATTCTATTGAAACTGTCGAATGTCTTCACTGCGTCCTTGTCAGCAGAAGATATAGAGACAACCATAAAGTCCGTTTTCAATGCTCACTCCTCCACATAAAATCCAGAGAAGCAGGAACGACCGCCCGACAATCCAGGCGTGCGTGGGACGTGGAACAAACCCCAAACTTCCGCAAACTGGCCACGCGTTCCTCAGATGCAAATCGCCAGGGGCACCTGTGTAATAGCACAGTGCCGCCCCTGCGCCTATAAATTCACACTTACCGCGGTCATTATCTCCTTCTTCCACCCTCGCACGAACCCTAGCGCCACCGCTAGCTCTCGACGATGCCGGCGACGAAGCGCTTCGCTGCCGCAACCCCTCCGACGCCGTCTTCACGCCGATCGCGGACATCGTCCTCTCCGCTGTCGCCGTAGGTGTCTTCCGTCGCCAAGTTAGGGCACGGAGGATTGAACTGCTCGGCATCATCTCCCACTCCGTCTAGCAGTTCCAAGTGTGAATTCCTACAGCATCACATAAATTCTCCTGAAGCCAGTTCCTGTTGGTCCAGCAAAAGAAAGCCTTTGAAGCCTTTGAAAGTTTTGAAGCCTTTCAAGTTAAAGTTTATGGCTTCAGAAGCAGCAGCAAGGAAGGGGGGCAGACAACGACGTGGAGGAACTTCCAAAGATCTGCCTGAAGACCTGGCAGAAATGTATAAAATAGATCCTGAAGAGAATTATGGGCAGCGCAAGACCCGAATCCAATGGATTCGACGCTATTGGGCAGAACAATGGTTCAAATACCGCTTCACAACCCAAGAGTATGCTGAGAAAAGTGCCATCAAAAGACCGTGGGGAGACATCTTATACAAGAACCTTGTACCCAGGTCCAGAGATGAAGCTATTGCCCAAAGCTTCTATCCATGCACGGTTCGTGGGCCACAGCCCGATGATGCACATCCGTCGTCACTACTCTGGTGTCGTGACGACAATCTGTTCAAGCGCAACTTCCAGTTTGCCCAACAATCAGCGAAGCAGAATAAGAAGAAATTTGGGTTAGACTTCAACCCTGGTCCCTCAGCACCAAGGGCAGATGGCACACGCGACGCAGAACCCAATATCATCGGTCCATATACCAACCTTGAGGGCCTCATCACCCGCATCTTAGTCCAAGGGACTGCCGTGAATGACCCTCCAGCTGAGGCTGAGTCTGATGAAGCTCCTGCTGTACCGAAGCCAAAGCAGTCAAAGAAGCCAAAAGCTTCAAAGTCGGCCCCTTCATAAAAAATCTCAAGGGCGAAGCCATTGCCAACTGCACCTCCTGAAGACAGTGTGCAGTCTGAAGACGTATCCCGCGTCTCCAAGCCCCAGAAGGCCAAGGTGCCTCAGCCACACACCGGCAAAGAGCTCACAACTGCTGCCATTCTGCGCAGTGAAGCCATTGATCTGTCAAGTGATGAAGATCTTGGAGATGACGCTCTAGAGCAGCTCATCAAGAGCAAAGAAGAAGCTGAAATCTTCAACAATTTGCCTCTCTTTGATGTCGCCATCATCCACAACTTCATCGACGAATGGTTTGCCACACCAAACATCAGCTTCAAAGATCTACAGCTGCCCGTTGGCCTCAGCGTCACCTTCCAAGGCGCTATTGCTTCAGAACTTGCAATTGCCCAGTGCATTGTTGAACTGAAGCAGAAAATTGATCATGAAAAGGCTCAGTTCAAGAAGAATATGGCCAAGCTCAGCGTGCAAGAAGTGAAGAGCTTCAAGATCATGTTGCATGAGCTTAAGGAAAACTTTCTGAAGAAGCGTGCCGAAGCTCAGGGTTCACGTGAGCGGATGAAGTCTCTGGCAGAAAGATGTGTGCAAGCCTACAATGAGGCCGAGAAGTGCAAGGCACTTGGGCGTCCTGGCATCGACCCCAAGATGGCCGCAAAGAAGAAGAAGAAGCCTGCTATGGCTGAACCAGAGGCACCAAGGCAAGAAGCAGTTCCAATAGTCTTCCCAACTGCAACGACTGGCTCAAAGCCAAAGAGCCGGTCAACCGCTTCAGAGCTCAAGAAGACGCGAACTACAGAGGCTGAAGCCAGGAAGCGGAAGCACTCTGAAGCCTCTCCTTCTGCCCCCACTCAGAAGAAGCGAAAGATCAAGAAAGCTTGGGCTGCTCCCACAAAGCCCTTGATGGTTGAACCCCTTTCTATCGTCTATCCTGACGCAGAACGACAATTGACAGTTCATGAGCCTGCTTCCACAGAGGCTCCTGAAGCTGAAGACGTACCAGCAGCCGACCCCATCGCTGCTGAAGACATTGGTCATCAGGACAATGTACAAGATGATGCATGTAACGCCCTCGATGCGGCTATAGCTCCCACGTGTCGAGGCACGACTTAGAGGCATAACCGCATTGAAAGCAATGTCGCAAGTCAGGCAATCATTACAACATCCCATGTAATATATAATAAAAGGGGGAGATAACATAGTTGGCTTACACTCGCCACGTCACATCAGAGTACATAAATAACATCCATCAAACAAACACTCATGGCCCGACTACGGCGCCAAAATAGAAAAGAACCCAACGTGCGACAAGGCCCTGAATCGATCCCCAACTAGGCACCACTACTGATCATCAGGAAAGGAAACATAATAACGCTGAGAGTCCTCGTCGAACTCCCACTTGAGCTCGTACTCGTCACCTGGAGCGAAATCACCTGGACCTGCATCTGGAGTTATAGTATCTGTGAGCCACAGGGACTCAGCAATCTCACACCCTCGCGATCAAAACTATTTAAGCTCATAGGAATGGATAAGGCAAATATATGTGGAGCTGCAGCAAGCGACTAGCATATGTGCTAGCTAACTTATCCGCAAAAGAGAGCGAGAAGAGGAGGCAAGGCGCGAGCGAGAATCTAGAGGAACAACCTGCGCAAGCATAACTCCAACACCGTGTCCACTTCCCGGACTCCGCCGAGAAGAGGCCATCACGACAACACACTCAGTTGATTCATTTTAATTAATTAAGGTTTTAGTTATCTACAACCGGACATTAACAAATTCCCATCTGCCCATAACCGCGGGCACGGCTTTCGAAAGTTCAATCCCTGCAGGGGGTCCCAACTTAGCCCATGACAAGCTCTCACGGTCAACAAAGGAATAGACCTCCACCCGAGACACACCGATCAGACTCGGCAACCCGGTACAACAAGACAATTCGACAGGTTAAAACAAGACCAGCAACACCGTCCGAATGTGCCGACAAGTCCCGATAGGAGCTGCACATATCTCTTTCTCAGGGCACACTCAGATGAGCGCTCCATACAACTAAAACCAAACCTCGAGTTTCCCCGAGGGGGCACTGCACAGGACTCTAGTTTGAACCAACGCTCAGAGGAGCACTGGCCCGGGGGGGTTAAAATAAGATGACCTTCGGGCTCCAGAAACCCAAGGGAAAAAGAGGCTAGGTGGCAAATGGTAAAACCAATGTTGGGCATTGCTGGAAAAGCTTTAATCAAGGCGAACTATCAAGGGGTTCCCATTATAACCCAACCGCGTAAGGGACGCAACAATCCGGGAACATAACACCGATATGACGGAAACTAGGGCGGCAAGAGTGGAACAAAACACTAGGGGAGAGGCCGAGCCTTCCACCCTTTACCAAGTATATAGATGCATTAAGACAACATAGCAATATAATGATATCCCAACAAGAAAAATAAATGTTCCAACAAGGAACGGCTCCAATCTTCACCTGCAACTAACAACGCTATAAGAAGGGCTGAGCAAAGCAGTAACATAGCCAATCAACGGTTTGCTAGGACAATGGTGGGTTAGAGGTTCAACATGGCAATTGGGAGGCTGACAAGCAAAAGGTAGGCATCGTAGCAGTGGCAAAGCAAAAGAGCGAGCAAACTAGCATAGCAAAGATAGTAGCGATTTCGAGGGTATGATCATCTTGCCTGCACAGTTGTCAGAGTTGACTGGATCCTCACAAGCAAACTCAACGGGCTCCTCGGTAGCGAACTCGTCTCCCGGCTCTACCCAACAAGACAAACAAGCAACAAGGATACAATCAACCACGGGCAAGACCAGGCAATATGATGAAATGACGATATGTTATGCGGGATGCGATGCAGGATGCAAAATGCAAGATATGACAGGAAATGCATGAACCTGGAATCAACTTGGAAAACCAAGTGTGCCACTGGATAGAGGGTATGAAATCGCTTGAAAACGATATAAAGATCATTGGAATCGGAGTTACGGTTTGGAAATGGCAAGCGTTTTAAGATATGACACCGGTCTGCAATTTACAGCAAGTAGGCATCTAAATGCAACAAAATGAACATGCTACAGCCACCAAACATGAAAACAAAATACATGGCAGTGATGTACACAAGATGGTTAACAAAAGACTAGCACTGAGCCACGGCCAATTCATCCATTAAGAGGTTCAAACAAGCATGGCTAAAACGCAAATGCAAAACAGATTCCAGACTTAGTGAAATTAACACTAGTCTGAAATTTCAGATCACGATGCTCTCTTCGGAGCAGCAAAACAACATGAAACATGACCTGAACATGACAAGTAAGAACATGGCATGGAGCTACTCAACAAGCTTAACAAAACACCCAAAGTGACCTGGGGCCAAAAGGGATCACAAAATATATTAACGGGCACACGAACATAGCTAAAACACAATCAGTTTTCAGACTTAGTGAAAACTGAGACATGCTGAAATATAACTCACGAAGGCATGTAAACGAGCTCGATGCACTCACCACGGTGCAAGTCATGGCAAGGCAAGCATACATCCATTAAGAAGACACAAAATACAAGCTAGACATGGCAAGAACAATGGCATAGCATGCACGGATCACTAACAATAGCATCGGCAAAATCGCAAACAAGTTGACGATCTGCCCAGATTAACAACGAAGCAAAAGTTGAGCTCGATTGAGTCAACCTAGAGCACTCCACATATGCAAACAAAGAAATGGATGGAAAGAGCATAACATAAATATCAAAACTCCCTTACTGATCATCCTCAAAAGAGGCACGAATCACTAGGAAACAAGCTGGACATATAGCATCATGAACTAAAATATCCCAGACTTAGTGAAAATCACTAAGTCCCTGAAATCTGCATTCTCAGGTACCTCTCTTTGCAAGCTTGCACAAGACACCACACACATCCTAAAAATGCATGGGTGGCACCTCTAGAAAGAAGACAAAATGCTTAACAATTCATCCCAAAGGGGCATAGGCATATCATGCACGAATTAAACATGGCAAAAATGACAAAAGTGCATGATGAACTAACGGATCTGCAATCTACTCACGAAGCCTTCTTCTAACAGCATTTTGGGCAGCAAAATGACCTCAAATGCAAATGATGCAATGGAACGAAATGATGTACATGTCGACACGAAGATTTTGATATATCATACGCCCAAAACGGATCTACGGTTGCGGAGATACGGGCAGTCAAAGAATGCATAAAAACTTAGGGTTTGAAGGGAAAAGTCAACCGTCGGGTCAAAATATCTCAGATCCAGATCGGGATCTCGCGGGCACGGACTTCGAGGTTGACCGTGGGGCACTGTTCACCGGAGTTGGAGCTCGCCGGCGGAGGACCGCAGGGGCGTGGGGAGGCTCGCCGGAGCCCGACCCGGCCGCCGGAGGAGCCGGACGAGGGCGGCGGGGCCCGGTGGTGGCCACGGCGAGGTTGGGCGGCGGCGGGCGCAC